>NC_043982.1:27133362-27465862 GCF_902150065.1 Myripristis murdjan | reverse complement strand
CATAAGGTCTGTAGTACACAGGTGTCAAACTGGTGCCATGGAGGGCCAAGAGGCTGCAGGTTTTCACTCCAACCAGACACTCCACCAGGTGATTTCACTGATTAGTCCCTCCTCTCTGCTTGGAGGTGAGGTGATCAGTGAAATCACCTGGTGAAGTGTCTGGTCTACACAGAGAAATGAGGGGTGTGACCAATTTAACACTGCGGGTGTTAAATTTCATTAACGACAGAAATCAACACTAACACTTTGATGGATATAACACGGAAAGTGTTAGTTTTACTCTATTAAGTGTTAAAATAACACCGAATGCTGCTAACACTGAAAAATTAACGCCGGCAACTTTGCTGTGTAGAAAAGGAAAACTGAAATACCATCCACAATAGAGAGGGGACTTAGCTTGCTGTACTTAGCAAATGTAGCAAACTGTAAAGAAACTTAGCAACTGTAAAGAAAAATGGAATGGGGAGGGGATAATTGACCAAATGAGCAATCTGTAAAGAAAAGAAGAAAAAAAGAAGATGACTATACATTAATAATCTGTGTATTTATTTCTTTTATACACATCTTAGACTAATATTGTGTTACACATCTATAAGTCTATTTTAGATGGTTGAATAATTGACAATTTTGTTTCTTAGACAATGAATACAATGACAATTAATATACGGTAGTTATTAAGGCCACCTATTACATAGGTAAGATACTTTTTTCAGCAACTGTTTCTGCGTTCTGAGGGATTTACCACTTCCTCTATGTTCCTGCGTTGTAATTTTACTTTTACTTTGACTCGTCATGCCAGTTCAAAGAGTGCCAAAAACAGTGACTGTTTGTTACCATAAATGGTTATTTGGGGGTGTAAATGAAGGCGTGCCTGTGTTTTAGAATGTGTGGGATTTATCATGGCAGATTACACACTGGTGTCAACAAGTACATTTGATAAACACCAACTTTCTTGTACTCATGAACATTTTAAATCTAGTTTGTAAATACCAGCTACACAACAGGTCCCGTTTTACTGGGAATGGATATTAAACTGTGCTTATGGAATGGATGTTGGATGGAGTGTTCCTCCTCCATTAAATGGTGTCACGGAGGTGAATCTATCCTGGCAGGAGGAGATAAGTTTCCTCTCCAAAGAGATCCAAGACCTGTGTCTGTCGTTCCCATTCATGACAGAGGGGGTTTTATTTCTTGGTAGCCATGAATATGAGAGATTTCAGACCCATTTTAACCTCATATTTTATATCAGATTCACATAACCTCATAGCATCACGCATTTTTCATCATGTCCTAGCATCCTCCCATCATGTAAGATCAAAAACTTCACAACTTCAAAAGTGACTGGAGTGCCAGCATAGTTCATTGGCAAAAACTATGCTTTCCCTAAGAAAAGAAGAAACATGAAACATTTTACAGCTAACACTATCAGATAAACCACTTTCCTTCCGTGAGGGTGATGCAAATGTTCTCTTCAGTGGAAATGGGTGGTTCACATGTCTTTATTTCTCTGCTGTGGTTACATACTTGCTACTTCTTCCTGTTTTTATTTCCCTGATATGAAGGCGGTGTTAGATGGATATCAAGCTGACACCATAGTGAACGTCAGTCTGCCTAGAGAGCTGCAGCCCACTGAAGAAAACATCGTTGTGTTCTGCATGATTACCTGGCCTGGAACAAATAAAGTGAGTCACTGTGAATGTATGTGCATGTGTGTGTGTGTGTGTGTGTGTGTCACAATCAAAACAAAACAAAAATATCCTAAAACTCCAAAGCCTTTCTGTTCTGTGCTTTGGACATTTGTATTTAAACACAAAATTCACCTACAATTCCCTCTGAAACACTTCAACAAAAGAACAGCTGTTACAGCTTCCTGTGTCCATTTTGTTGTTTTCACTGATCTAAAACATCAACAGTAATTATCAAATTTTGGTGTCAATCCCTCAGAATCAAAGAGTAAGGGCTTCTTTCTACACTGATGTTCAACAATCATACACAGAGTAATCCATTGAGGAGGACAAAGACAAATTTATCCACCACAGGAGCAGCAGATACCCAGAATGCCACACAGCAACAAAACATGCTGGGTTTTCTGTAAAGGGTGTGACTCTCACTTTTCTAGACAGTGCCAAAACAGATTATGGGTGCTGTCCTCGCGGTTTCACTGGTTTCACTGACTGGCTGTGTGTTACAGAGCGTCTTTGGGGAACCAAATGTGTATGAGAGAAGACTAGTTGGCCTAAGTGTGGGGGGGAAGACAGTTTCAGGACTGCGGGAACATGTCAACATCACGATGAAGCTTACCATGGACATAAATGTAACTACAACTTCATCTTACACATTATTCATCGAATAATGCTTATTATTAACTTATAATAATTACAATAACTTATAACTCCTTCAAATAGAACACCTGTAAATCCTTGTGAATCAAATTGTATCTTGATTTCTACCTTTTACCCTAATTCAAATTCAAAACAAACCTGTCATGTGGCTTTCTATCACAGGAGAACAAACAACCCAGCTGTGTTTTCCTCAATTACTCATCAAGCAGTGAGTGACTAGACATTATTATATTTATGGTGAATAAAACAATAGCTAAATCATCATGCATTTTAGATTCCTTCCAAAGAGATTAAGCCTTTTTACCTGAAGTCCCATCATGACACTCTGAGATGTAGCAGCAACACTTGCATTATGGACGACTGTAAAATGTGTGTGTCTGTATGTCTGCCTGTGCAGAGTATGATGATCATGGCTGCGTGACACACTGGGAGCCTGGGCTGGGGCGTGTCACCTGTTCCTGCAACCACCTCACCTACTTTGCTGTGCTCATGGTAGGACTGTCATCCCCCGCCACACACACACACACACACACACACACACACACACACACACCACTGCAGAACCACAGTGAGGCACTGAGGAGAAAGCAAAACGGGGTTTATATTATTATTCAAATGACAAGAAGAGGAAGAAGAAGAAGATGACGACGAAGAAGAAGAAGAAGAAGAAGAAGAAGAAGAAGAAGAAGAAGAAGAAGAAGAAAAAGAACAGAAACAACAACAACAACAGCAACAAAAATAACAATAATCAAAAAAATCATATACTGTGTGTAATAAACGGAAGAGTTACAGAAAGAAGAAGAAACAGCTAAACTTGAGGGGCTTTGGCAGTATATTTTCAATACTGCACTGTATTGTTTTTGTAATTACAAAAGCCTTTGACAATACAGCTGGGTGCCCAGGGTTTGCTCAGTACATAGCCCATAGTCTGGAAAAGGGTGAACTACATCTGGTGGAGATCTGCACTCTACTGAGTGCACTTGTCTAGTTCTGTAGTGCACTATCATACAGGAACAGCAGAAAGGTTGTGTGTTTTCTCCTCAGGTGTCTCCCTCCCTACAAACGACAGACCTGGTGAATCTGTCTTACATCACTCTGATTGGCTGCAGTTTGTCGCTCTGTGCTCTGGTTGTCACTCTCCTGCTCTTCATCACAAAAAGGTCAGTGCATGCTTCTGCCATTATCATTCATTCATTCACTTTTTCATGTTAGGGCTTTGTTTCACCTCAGCTTCAAGCCTTTCCTCCCTTCTTTCTTTTCCGTTTTGTCTTTTTTTCTGTACTTCTTTACTTCCTCGATTTGCTCCCTTAAAATCAAAGTCCTCCCCCTTGCTTCCATCATTATAGATTTAGTTATTTACTTATTATGAAACATGCTCTTAAATGTTCTCCTTTTGCCCTTATTTCATGCTTTTGCCCATGATCATCTGTCATGTCTGGATTTTTCTGTTTATGCTCTACCCTGCTTTGATTCCCACTGGTTTTGTGTTAATAATATACTCAATAAATAATATTAACTTAATTTGCTACCCATCCCAACATTATTCTTCCTTCTTTCTTCCTTCGATACCAACAATGTTTACATTTGTCAACAATTTCTGACAGAGGTGCCCGATCAGATATCAACATGAAGATCCACATCAACCTGGTCTTTGCATTGATCCTCCTCAACGTCCATTTCCTGCCCAGCCAGCAGGTGGCAGCACTCTCCTCCCCTGGGTTTTGCATTTACATGGCCCTTCTTCTTCACTACTCCCTACTGGCTACCTTCAGTTGGATGTCCCTGGAGGGCTTCCACCTCTACCTGCTCCTAGTCAGAGTCTACAACATCTATGTTAGGAGATATCTGCTCAAACTCTGCTTATTGGGCTGGGGTGAGTGGAGCAGCAGCTGCAGACCAGAGTACACTGATCACATGGTATCCCTGTCAGCTGAGCAGCTAAAGTTTTGTTGAAGTACTGATAATACACATGATTTTTTTTTTTTTGACAGTTATCATTGTATCTCTAATTATGATAATACATGACAGCACACACCTCAGTGAAAATCTGTCATAAAATATTAAATTAACAATTCCAGGTGACACTGGCTCGTCAGACTGGATTTCATAATTGGCTCCTCAAAGGCAGCAGGTACAGATTACAGAAACACATAATTGCTGAATGTGAGTTATATACACGCTCTGGTCCGAGACGTACGACAGGCCTAACACTCAACTGAAACTTTAATATAGTCACTCGGGTCAGAGGCAACACAAGGTTTGTGTTGAGAGTTCCACGCTGTTCAAGTGGCCTTACAGGCAGGAGAATGGACTTATAAATATATTAATCTAATCCCTTAAGTATATTATCTAGTCTAATCCCTTAAGTATATTAATCTAGTCAGTGAAACTGCAGATGCACCACTGGGTTGCTTAGTGGCCAAGAGAGCGAAGCCTGTGGTTGTACATCTGTGTTACTTTCTCTGCAATAAAAACAAATTTGGTCTTGATTAGTTTATCTGGATCAAAAAAGAGCAACAGTTTCCCATCAATGTGCAAACTGTCTGTGCACTAACAGATGATGTAATGATACCCAACCATAAATGGTAGTGATATCTTGCATTTGATAACAGTGCAACAGTATTTCAACAACTATAGTATATTGAATAAATGCTATTATACAATATAATTTTCTCTTTCTATTTTATACTGTAATGCAACTTATGTTTATTTTGTTTAATGTATTTTCTGCTTAACATTAACACCATAAAACATATCTTTATGAATACATGATTTATGTGTTCAAAATGTAATGTTACAATATAGAATAAACACTTTGGTTTTTATTAAACCTGTTAGACTGTCAGATTCAAAATCTTGTTATAGCTGTTACAGACATTGTTCATAATTTAATAGTTAAAGATTAAAGATTAACAAATAATTAAATGAGATAATGCAAGGCTGTAGATAATAAAAACATCGAATTGAACGTGTTCATTCTTGGCAGGATAAATTCTCACTGGACGTAAACAAATTTGTGCATACAGTTTGAGGGAAATAAGATGTTAGTTTTACCAAACTTTAGCACCAGATGTTTCAGCATATTTCTACAGTTGGTATTGCTGATGTGTTAGGACCCAGCCAGATTTGTTGCATGCATAGTCTGCCATATTTCATATTCAGTTAGTGAGTGAGCAAACATTCAAATGATGAATCTCCACAATTTTGGCACATTCAAATTATAGTGTCCTTGTGTTTCAGGCATACCTTTGGTCATCGTGATCATGGTGGCCATCATCGACCCTCACACATATGGCCAAGTTCCTCTGGGCTTTTCTGGTACCAACAGCACTGTTATAAAGATGTAAGAAAACTGCTAGCACACATCTGCAAGGACTTCCAACCAAGAGAGACCTTGAACCTGTAATCATAGAGTGTTTTTATCGTAGAGTGTGTCGATCTTCCAGTAACATTTGGGACATCCAAGTATTTGAGTTTTAGCATTGGTTCACAGAACAACCAGCATAAACAGATCCTGGTTGTTGTGCTGAAGCTCCAGGATCGATCTTATGTAGTCGATCTGGCTCTCCCTAAACTTTTTACTGGCCGCCACTTGAATTTTAATCATTACATTGCAAGAAAGTCTATCTTCACAAGTCATTTGGTCTCATTGCAGTTTTAAAATGTTTTTCTTCAGACAAGTGCAAATCAGTGAGATAAGATATTCCTGCTTGTTCCTAATGCTAATCAATTTGTGTCCAGGATTTGCTTGAATCAAGTATGATTTTCTTGATACAAGTGGGCTGATCTGCTTCATTCTGTCTTGTTTAAACATACTTGAAACAATTGAAACAGTTGAAACTGCATTGGAAACAAGTGGGATTGTTTCATACTACTAGTTGTTGTTTTCACTTCACTCAACATTTTAATATTGAATATAAAAGAAAATGACTTCTTATGATGGAGATTTTTGCAAATTAAAAAAAAAAAAAAATTGGATCATTCATCGTTTGAGGTGTAATCATAATCCCTCTCCTTGCAGATGCTATGTGTCCAGTACTTTGGTGAAGATGGTGACTACAATGGGGCTGTTCAGCATTGTGTTTATCTTCAACCTGGCCATGCTAATTGTGACAGTCAGACGTATTTTGGCTCTCCACCATCACGAGATGGTACAGGTCAGAGTCTAGTGGTTTTTGCCTCATTTATGTTGGGTTTGTGGTAAATACAACCTGCCAAATGGGAAAAAGAGAAACATTCACATCAGCACCCTTGTGTTAATTATGAGTAGTGTATGAGGGAGTTTGACCACTTGGCCTCACAGATTGTGGAAATGTGTAAGCACAGGTGGTGAGCACAGACCAAGAAAATTAAAAAAAAATATTATTTAACAATTATATCATGCTCATAGAGTCAGTTCAACTTATGAGAAACAAGCAATATTTGCTGCAGTTTGTTAAGGTTGATTAAGTGATTTTGGATGTTGTTGCAGCAAGAAGTCAACCTGCTTTTCCACTTTTCACTTGCACCATGCACATTTATTTGACTGCTAGATACAACTTTGTATATAAACTCTCTCCCTCCCTCTCAATATTTCCTACTCCATAACTGCACATCACAGCTTCACCAGCAGACCAGCCCAGGACAAATTTTGCTAAGCTCTGTTCCAGCAGGCTAATGGTTAAATGTTACTGAGCTATCCAAAAGAAAGAATGACAAATCCACATACACTTTGTGCCACTCATAGACTTCTCCAACTCTGAAATTCTGCCGCTTGCCTCGGTTGTTGCAATCCTTTGCTTCTTACGTTCACCCATTGTGAATTTTCAGGAATGATAGGGGGGAGCACCTTAAGTAGGAGAAGCAGCAGGAGAAGTAGGTGCCTTGCACAGATTTTGGCAACAAACTTATCAGAAAACACCTGAAAACAACAATATGGCTGCTCTGCTTGTGTTGGTATTAGTTTATATTGTTATGTCTCAAACACCTCCAAAAACTACACTTGAAACAAATTTCAGGAATCTCTTCATTCTTCTCTCTGTGAGAGATATTTGGGCATCCTCATACTTTAGTATGACTTTAGAAGGGCAGGATGATGACACATTTCATGTCTGAAGTTGAGCTGTGTTTAATTTTAACCTGCACTGCACAGAACTGAGGTCAGATGAGGCAATACTGATCACTGATAAAACTCTTTTGAATGGACATGTTTGTTTCTGCCATTTTGTTGAATTGTATTGTATTATTGTGCAAGACAGTTTGGACAGGAGGAGAAAGGCAGAGCTAAGAAAGATGCCTGCATGGTGCTGGGAATCACCTGTCTGCTGGGCATCACCTGGGGCCTTGTCTTCTTCTCTTTTGGCCATCTGACCACTCCTGGCATCTACCTATTTTGTATCCTCAACTCACTGCAAGGTCAGAACAACCAGCTCATTCATCATCAGTATGTGAGGAAAACACAGGCAGAAAGATATAGCTTATAATTTTTATCAAGAGCAGATAAGAAGCAAAAATGCCAATAAACTGTTGAAAATATCAGACAGTCAATGAAGCAGTCAGCACAATGGAGCCAGGACATTAAAATCCATGTTCTGCAGCAATGATTTACTACATCAAGGGCATAAGATGCACAAGATACAGTACATATGATTTCCTTGATTGGTTAATCCATACCTTCATTTCATGTTTTGTGTATGCATAACCTATGTTCCCACAAGTGAATTGATTTAGCACAGTTATGGGAAGTTTCACTCCCTTAAATTTAATTTATTTCAATGCTATCCAGGCACAGTTGGTAGTATTTTCTGCTCCTTCATATCACATAATAGTCAATATATACTGTATCTTGGGTGTGGTGGATAATGTTGATGAATACTAATGACGCAGTGGTTACTTGGTTACTTATAGGGACATCAAGTCACCTATGACTTTAATCTCCATCTCTACCACATCCATTCCACGGGAATTCCAACAATAATCCACCCCCTCAATGTATTTTTATGACAAAAACTACTTCTGTTTCCTGGAACAGGTGCTGCATTGTGTCAAAATGCATTCTTATTTGCATTGCTGATCAGCTGTCTACCTCACTAGTGGTGCTGAATTTATTGGCCTGATGTAGTCAGCATGAGCAACTTGTTCTCTTCTTCCTTTCATTCACTTCCTTCTCTCTCTCTCTCTCTCTCTCTCTCTCTCTCTGTCTTTCTCTCTCTCCTTGCCTTCCTGTGACTCATGCAGGTGTCTTCATCTGCTTGTGGTTCTGTACGGCTATGTTGAAGACTGACGGCGCATCTGCTAACACAGGCAGTGAAACACGCAGTACCAGTGGCTAAACTTCACCAACCAACAACACAACAAAGTGCCGTGTGTGTGTGTGTGTGTGTGTGTGTGTGTGTGTTGGATAGAAAATTAGGTATACAGGTTCTCAAGTGGTGAGCTGTAAATATAGACACAATGTTTTACTTTTTTCTATTTAAGCTGTTCTTGCAGTAAGAGAAAGACTATATTGCGTTTGTATTTGAGAGTGTGAAAACTTAAGAACGACATAGGAGAGAGACAATTATGTATGTTTTTATGGGCATCATTTTATCAATACATTTTTGTTCAGACTACAGACAAACACGCGTTGATTCCACAAGGATAGACTGTACTTTTATTTGCAAATGATAAGGTTGTTTTGCATGTGCAGACGTACTTGCGCTATCTGTATTTTTTGCTATGGTACCTGCAACAGGCACATCTGCTGTACATGGATGTTTTTCAGGAGATTCGGTGGCAAACAAAAGGCTGCAGAAAAGGAATGCACATGTATCATCTTTGCCTTCACACAAACTGTCCATCAGCTCATAGTGCAAAAGAATTCCTTTGTTGCTGCGGGCAACATTGATCAAGAAGTTTGGTACACAGTATACAGCAATGTTTTGTGATGCAGCTATGACTGTTTTTTGTTGCTTTTTTCTTTTCTGCCACTCCGGATGTGATGCCACCGTCATGTGCTGGAGAAACAAACAAATTTAAACGTTTGTAAACAACAACAACAACAACAACAAAACAGTTAGCAATCGACACTGGAGAGAACAGGTTATGAATGGCACACGTGTGTCATGCAGCTGAAACATTTATTCTCGTTACATAATTGATCTAAATCTATCTTAACAAATCTAGAATCCATTTTAGAAAAAAACTTTAAAACAAAATATTAGGTCAGCGTGGCATGTAGGCTATTTCATGGAAATCATCTTACACAAAGGCCCGCATTCATTTGCATCCTGTATTGATGGATGGTGTGGAATTGGAGTGTGCACTCCAAGACAACCTGACGTCTTGTTCCAATTTATTTATTTGTTTATTTATTTATTTATTTTATTTAAATTTCCAACAAGTGTATTTCAAATACACATGATACACTGTGTAAATAGCACAGCTTCAGACCTGTTCTAAGATTTTTTTTTTTTTCACTTTGACGAAGCCAGGCTAATGACTCCGATAGACTCCATGTCTTTATGCTAAGCTAACATGAAATGCTACCCATAGGAACTGAACGACTGAACATACAGAGGTGAAAATGGTATGAACATCTTGTCTCAGTCTGAGTAAGTTGGAAAAAGGCTATTTTACCGGAAACATTGAAGTATTCCTTTACGTCTCGAGTCGGGTGTGAGATGCTGGTCAAAGGACCTCAGTGATCTGGCAGGCTTGTAGGAGATAAGATGTTCTTTAATATATGATACATGATATATATACAGCCACGCACTCACACCTGGCAGCTGCCCAGTTCAGCTAGTCTTCTTTTATCAGCTCATGAGCAGGTGGTAGGATTTTTTTTTTGTTAGTTTGTTTGTTTTCCCAGTAAATTCCCAATTCAGTTCCCCCAACCAGCTCAGGGTTTCAAACCTACAACCTTACTGTTTCAAGCCTGATTCACTACTGCCATAAACATACCCATTGTAAGTAAACCAAATGAACGGGAAAAAAATGTGAAGCAGTAAACCTTAGATAGTGTCAACGTACTGGAAAACACACTTGCCTACTTTTAATGCGGAAAACTATTTGCATAAAACAAATACCACACGTTGGTAAGCATAACACAGGCACCATTGTACACTCCTGCTGAGCTCCAACTGACGAGGTAGAAAATAAACAGTGTGACGCTTAACTGCAGATATGCTGGTAACTTCATCGGTGAGTCATGAAATTCAGTTTGCATTCATTTAGTATTTAATGTTAGTATTTCTCTTAAATCACCGTTATGTATAATATGTGTATTTAATGTGTGGTGATGGAGTGGGGTGAGTGTAATACTTTTGAGACCTTTAAAAAGTTATTTTGTCTTTGCATTTTACTATTGTTTCCTTCCTTTGCCTTTGGTAGCTGAGTAATTATATTTCCCACAGTTCTGTAATTACGGGGTAAACAACATCCTAGTTTTTTTATTTAAAAAATTAAATAAAATCCAACTTTTGAAGTTGTGTGTTGCATGTAGTATAGTGTCTTAAAATCTTAGTTATCCTAAAAAAGGAAAAAAAAAAAATCTTGTTACTGTCAACTGAAGTATCATTTTCTTGATATTAGTCAGGTGATCTGCTTTATTTCAAACTGCATATAGGCAAAAAAAGAACAAATTTGTTACAGATGACATAAATTTTTCACTTCATGTTTTTAACGCTGAATTTAAGGCTAAATCACTTGTTAAAATGGACATTTTTTGGGTGAATATTTTCTCAGATTATAACCAAACCCAACCATCAGACCAGATTATTCAGATCTGATCAGAGATTTTTCAGTCAAGTTCATGTAAATAGGTGTATCTACGGAGCCCTACTGGGGTCAGCTGAGGAAAAAAAAAGTAAATCTATACTCTCGGTTTAGAAATTTGTGCTTGTGGATTCATAATCCGTGCTCTTGGATCACAAAATCAAGCCCACCGATTTGTAAACCGTGCCTGCAAATTTCAAATCCATGCCTGGAGATTTGTAAACTCAATCCTTGGAAAGCAAATCCATTGGCATGGCTTCATAATTAGCCGTCACAGTTTAAACAAACGGTGAGTATTGTTTTGTAATCTGAGAGCAAAGATTAGACACGGTTTGAGCCCAAAAGAGGAAATATGTATTCTCAGTTTGGAAATCTGTGTGCAAGTTTGGAAACCTGTGTGCAAGATAGATAGATAGATTGATCCCAAACTGGGAAATTATTATGTTACAGCAGCATCAGTAGAAAGGCTTGAAAACTTTTTTTTTCTCAGATTCTAAGGCCACAGACAATGAATGCACAAGCACAAATTTCTAAACTGACAATACAGATTTCTTTTTTTTTTTTTTCTCAGCTGACCTCAGGGGGGCTCCATATGTATCTTACAGAGGCAGCTGTATAAAAATGTTGCTATATGTTACAAGCCTTATACAAGGCTTACCTTAGAGCATGTTTGTTTGTTTTGTATTTAATGTTTTGTATGTAAACTTGTATTTAATGCAAACTGGGTGTCTGCTATTACCTTTATTCTGCTTTCTGTTTGTTTTCTCAGTCCCACACCCAGAGGAAGTAGAATGTTTCTCTTACTCCTGTTACCGTTGCTGTCAGAGTCGCTGGCCGATAAAGGTACATTATAAACTGGTTTGTAGGGATGGAGACAACTCTGTTTTCTTTCTTTATTAAAAAAAAAATTGGGAAATAACAATTTGAATGACTTTGAATGTGTATTGTTTATTGGGATCCCTGTTAGTTGCCATCTAGGAACAACAACGCTGCCTTAGGTCCATAGTTTATACTGCAATACCGAAGAACATTTCATTGGTTGAAAAAACAGAGGATTGTCAGTTATTTGACTTCTGTCTGATATTATTAACTTGAAAATTCTGTTTGGTCAGATACATTGAGGAAAAAAAACATTTAAAAGTCTGACTCTTTAAGCTGCACTAGGCAACTTTACACAATGGCGACACAAACTGGCAGCAAGAGGTACACAACAATCCTGTAATGTGTACTGATTTTGTTGTAATGTGTTCCTATGCTGCTTTTGTTAACCAACCTGGCCAGTCTTTGATACTCTTGCTTTATACTGAAAGAAACCAGAGACAAGACAGGAATAAGAGCTTAAGTTGGTGATTTCAGTGTGCTCTGGATGGAGCACTCACTGTTTTAGAGATCCTTTTTTTCCCAGGGTTTCTTGCCTCTTATGTTTGGCTGTTCATACCGACACCAGCATTTTATTTTGGTGACATGGTTCACTTTACAGTGTTAAATTAAGTTAGTGCAATGGGACACTCTGCTGTGTTACAGACTCACTTCCTCATTCAGACTGATAAGATAGGGTGGATTTTTACATTATAATCTTGTCTAGTGCACCTTCAGTCAGGAGGACATTGTCAATACAAAAGAAGACAGGACATATGGTTGGAATCATTTGGCAGGAGGTGACAGCTAAACAGCAGCAGTATATGTTTCTTTATTTCTGTCTCCATGTACAGCTTGTATTAACATTTCAAATGGAGATATCGCCACAAGCCTGACCCTGTCTGGGAATGATCTTTCATTCAAGGATGATAGACTTATGTCTATCAGCTGCATGTATGACGGAATTCCCTGTGTCATTTGGTGCCCCGAACCTAATAACAATCTGAGTCAGATTTTCAATGGGACGTATATGTGTCAAGATGTGAAGATATTGAGTTCATCCAACACGACTGAGTTCAGCATACACACAGGTAAATACACACTTTGTGAATGTAGGTGACTCAGGGCCCACTCACATTGGCAAGTTTGAGCCCGTATGATTATTGATTGCGCAACGCGGCCATTCGCCGGTAATCGCGCTGCGCACATTAAACAATTTTGCAGAGGCAGGAGGAAAGTTGCATGATTTAGGCTACATCCGCGCACTGCGTGCGTGACCGTGCATGTGCTCATGTACGCGCCCGTACCGTGCAGAAGCACACCCCTTCCAACCGTGCCAGAGCGGGGGAAGTGTACTGTATTCAAGCACGATACGGAGCGATCACACTGGTCAAAGAATCCGGATTTTAAGGGCAATCGTGCTTGGGCGCGGATCAAACTTGCCAGTGTGAGTGGCCTCTCAGAGAGCTAGAGGGTGCATATAGCCCTGCTCAGATTGTTCATTAACCTTTGTTGCATGTCATATAGCATGCAAAAAAAACCTCTTTTCCTGCATTGGTACAGTTTTATGTGTTGACAAACAGTGTTAACAATAAATATATCATAATCCACTGATCAAGTACAACAGGCTCATACAAATATGTTTGAACATTTAAAGGTGCACTATAGAGAATTGCTGAGGGTTGACTGAAGTGAGGACTCTTTACACTCAACTCTCCAACACACAGATAAATTGCCATTATTATACAGTTATTTGGTCAATTGAGACTAAAGGGTCCTCACTTCAAGTGACCTATACTGTAATTATGGATAGTGCACCTTTAAAATCAGTAAAATTCACTGACCACCTCATAAAAAAGACTGCTGAAGACAAAGACTGCTGATTGGAGGTGTTTATTTTCAGCCCTCAGACTGCTATAGCTATCAATAAATAGAAACCATATTCAAGTTGTTGCCTTATTAGATAGTGACCCAGATGTCCTTCAGCATTCACACTATAGCTATAATTGCTTACAGACATAAACATAACACTGATTGTGAACAAAGTGTGAGCTTAAATAATTTGATCGAAATCCCACAGTCACTCACACAACATCAGGACGTTCAGATCCATCCACTCCACTTTGAGTCATTTCCCTGGTCCTGCAAATCATAAAGCACTGTCTCTCTCTTCTTCTGCTGGTCCTTTTTTTTAAATTCTGTCTCCCAGTTGGCCAGTGCACCCTAAGTAAGTGCAAAGTGAATGAAATCTTGCCAATGGTTGACAAACTGGCTTGTCCACAAGCTGACCTGAGATCACTGATGCAGCTCCTGTTTATAAGAGACTCATGCAAGATCCTGTTCAGGGACAGTGATGAAATGAAGAAGGCGTTTATAAAGTAAGTGTAACTCAGAAACTGCTAATCTTCTTAGTACAATGTTGTGTCTTGTGCTCTTCAGTATATCTACTCTACTCTAGAATGCTCTAATCAGTATTGTTGTTATATTTTATCAGTATTGTCCTGAATGGCAGAAAATAACAAGCATTTACTCAAGTACTGTACTTAAGTACATACTTGAGGTGCTGGTACTGCACTTCCACTTTGTACATTTACTGCAATACGTATCACAGGGAAGCTTTTATGTGCAAAATTTGGATTTGAGTGAGTTTTCACCACTGATGATGAAGATGATACTGATGATGATTAGTTCCAGTAGTACTAGTATTCAATTATCCAATACTTTCACTCTATTTATTTGACAGGGAACACGCACAGTTAAAAACATAAACATACAAGATGTCAGCACTGTACTAGCCCCTGGGCATGGGAGCCAAGGTGCAGCATAGACAAAAACATAACATTCATATAATAAATAATAATAGTAATGATGATAGAGGTCATACCAATATTGGCAGTAGTATTACTAGTCCTTTTATTAGTATTATTGTCCTGTTCTAGTGTATACCACTCTTTATGTTTTGCTACTGTGTAATTCTCTGTTCTCATTCCACACGTCATTACTCCTTTGTCCTCCTACAGCATTGAAAGATTTTTGATCCATAAAATCATGCAAAGGACGCAGCAGGAGGTTGGAAAGTCTACCTACTACTATTTTAAGACCATGGCTCTGAATGTGATCAGTATCAGTAATGATAACCTCTCCTCTGCCACGATTGACACGATTCAACTAGAAAGTCCACAGGTACAGACACAGCGCAACAGGTTGGGGTGATGACGGCATCTGATTTCATCCAGATAGCCTAATGAGTGACGAGCCAAGTCTAAGTTGAGACACAAGTGTTTAAAAGGACATGTCCAAGTAAAGTCTCAAGTGTTAAAAGTGCTAGTTTGAGTTCTTCCCCATATAATGGTGTTTTTGAACAGCAATTTAACGCTGAAGAAAAGTCTTGATGGATGCAGATGAACACACGTTTGTTTGGGATTCAGTATCAATCAATCAGTTATCAAGAACCCAAACCATGACTTTAAGGAACAAGTCCAAGTTAAGTCAGGTGTTTAAGGGTTAAATCTAGATAAAGTCTTGTTTGTTTAAGCGACAAATATTGAGTGTTTAAGGGAGAAATCCAAATCAAATCTGGGGTAAATCTGAGCTAAGGTCCCTGTCTTTGAGGGACAAATCTGAGTGAAATCACAAGGCTCTTGAGGAAGAGGGCTTTGTGGTTCAGTGTTTAAAGGACAAATCTGAGTCTCTGGTCACACGCAAGAGTCAAGCCTCTAGTCTTTGGCCAGGTTGAGCCTCACCGGGTCTCCTTAAGCTATAATACTGCAGCCAGCTGATTATTTCATATTATCTATGATTTCCATAACAGGCATCAGTCAAATTAAATTTCAATACCACTTGCATAAAGTTATAAACTGGAACAACAAGTGTACATAATCACTTAAAAAGCTGGAATCTGGGACTTGGCTGTTGTGGAAATTGTTGATGGGCTAGGGCAGATATGGGCTGAGCAGCTGAGTGCTGCTAATTAGACAATTATTTTGACATGTTGATAGGTGTGGACTTACATAAGCAGTGGCACTGACCTAAATTACATTGACAATTTTTCTGTGTGGGGCTTCCCATGCTGTCTTCATCCATCCTTCAGCTTTTGCCTCAGAACATGTCGTCTGTCCCAGAGACATGGCTGCCTGTGGACACACTGGAACATATTCTACAGGAAAACAGGACTGTTGGTCTTGTTAGCTATATGTTTCATGACCAATTCCAGGTATGTAAGTAAGTAAGTAAGTAAGTAAAATTTATTTATATAGCGCTTTTCACAGAGAGAGCTCACAAAGTGCTTTTCAAGTTAAAAATACAAATGCTCAAAGCTAAAAAACAATATACAAATGCAATTCAAAGAAATAAAAATACAATAGATGGCAATAAAACAATATAAATATAAATATATATAATCAGTATAAAAAGGTGATGCTAAGAAAATAAAAATGCAATAAAAAACAATAGAAACAATGGCCTGCACTTCTCTAGTGTCTACTCACCTTTCAGCCACCAGCTCATTTAAGACTGCGCATCATTGATCATTACTGCATGATTTCTTATTCTTTGAGCCATTTGCTATTTTTTGGCAATGAATCCTACACTATGCTGTAATGCGGTATACACAGTATGTTTCCTTCTATGAATGGCTTAAACTGTCACCTGTGCAGTTTGGAATGGTGCATATCTCATCCATGGCTATGAGGATTGAGCTGCTGGGAGAAAAACGCTTGGAGAATCTGACAACGCCACTCAAGCTTATTTTCAATATCACTGCTCCTACAAATATTGATGTAAGTGTGTTTGTGTATGCGAGCGTTAACATTTTCAACATATTACTGCCTAATTGTTAAAGTTTGCATCATGTGCATGAGGACATAGAGAATACCTCTTGTTAGGCTTAGTGCCTGTCTCTCACTTTGTGCTATGCTAGACTGGTTCCTTTAAATGCAATGTCAGTTTTAGAAAACACAAGTTACAACACACAAAGAGACAGATTTATAAAGGAACACTTCTAAATGTTGAAATCACAGCAGCCCTCATAATCTGCAATAACTTATTATTTTGTCACCTGTTGTTTTTAACCCACTTGGTTAAATTTACTTTTAACCTGCAAGGTTATTACTTTTAAGGAAGCTTAAACTCCAGTAGTTTCAATAGCTTTGCAGTCTTGAGTAGATATAACCTTATATAGTAATTAAATTTAGACGTTCGTGGATGTAAGTCCTTCCCCTCCATCCTCTTGCAGCCTCTTAGATTGTAAGATTGCAGTCCAAGGAAATAAAACTGGAAAAAAGGACCATAATTGCAACATAAAACAGGCAAATTTTTGTTTGAACAGTGTAAATGTGTTTTATAGTTGAATCACCCTTTAACTAATGCAGTATCTAATCCCAGTATCATATATTTTTTTTTCTACAGAATGAATCATGGTTAGAGTGTCACTATTTTGATGAACAAGGTGGGTATATATTTACTTTTTATTGCCTCTGCAACAGAGATGGGTAGGGGTTTTGTTTTCATCTCATTCCATCTGTTTATTTGTCTGTTAGTTAGTGGGATATCTGCAAAAGTCATGAATGGATTTGTGTTGAAAGGTTGGTAATGTGGCAAGGAAGAACTTGTTTAAACTTCTCACACCAAAGTGAGGTGAAAGTGGAGTGTGGCAGTGGACGCAGCCTCACATAAAAACGCATGTAACTTTTGATTGGATTCAGGCAAGATTATGAAATGTTGTGGGAAGCCTGGTCATGGGGCATGGAAAAAGTCTCTCTTTTCACACTGATTGGACAAAAGGGGGTGTGGCGATTGGTGTGAATAGCCCTCCTGTTACCTTCAAATTTTCTAAATCTTTTATCATTTGGGATCAGGTTAAACCCCAGCAATTTACCCCATATGTGCAATGGAAAATACTGAATTTACATGCATTCACATGAGAGCTCTTAATGCAGCATGTGGACAAATAATTTGACATTTCACATAATGTGCCATTTCTGTTTTTACATGTGGGCTTTTCAGTACATCATCAGGAATCATTAAATTTGAATTTCTAAATGCAGGATTTTTGCATCTCTCATAATTACATTTTTAAAATTCATTAATTTTGATGCCTAGCACTATGAGGCGTATACTAGCTAACACTGTTAATGTAAACCTCCTCAGAATTCCACTGGAAAACAGACGGGTGTGAAACTTACAGTGCTACTTATGATAACCACACTGAAATCGAATGTTGCTGTAACCACACCACACCTTTTGCTGTCCTGTTGGTAAGTAAGAGACCTACTGTTGTCGATGTGTTCATGATGATGGGTGTCGGTACATAATGTTTTAGATTCAGCATCATTTGTTCATTACTGGAAGAAAATGTAGCACCATAGTGTAAAAAACTAAAATTCTGATGTGTCTGATTTTTGTCTAAATGCTGGTGTAATTTACACTAAATTCCAGCTAATCATTTGCCACTCTTACTTCTTTCTGCAGATGAGAGAACCTATATCGGGAGTCCACTGGAAAATATTGTCTTATATCTCTTACATAGGCTGCGGTCTGTCTGCTTTCTTCAGTGCCCTATCAGTCATTACTTATATCATCAATAGGTAAGTGTTTCTGTGTGTGTGTGAGAGAGAGAGAGATAGAGAGAGAGAGAGAGAGAGAGAGAGAGAGAGAGATAAGGGAACCAGACAAGTTTTGTGACCCTTTTATTTCTGTTTAGCCTCTTTTAAAAAAAGGTCCAACTGAACCAAACATTTGAGACATAAATGGTGCTGCATTCAAACTTAGACTTTTTTTTGAGAGCTTCTTTAATCTAAGTAATTGAGGCATGCATAGAAAAAATAAGTTGATAGAAGCGTCTCTCTGATCTCTGTCCTCTTCAGAAGCCACAGAGCAGACCAGTCCTGCTTCATCCACGTCTCCCTGAGTGGAGCCTTGTTCCTGCTCAACACCTCCTTCCTGCTGACTGAGTGGGGAGCCACGGTGCAGCAAGATGGGGTGTGTGTGTTTATCGCTGCCACCATGCATTACTCCCTGCTCTGCTGTTTCACTTGGATGGCCATAGAGGCCCTACACCTTTACCTCCTGCTGGTAAAGGTGTTCAACACCTACTATAAACGCTATCTCATCAAACTGTCTCTTGCTGGATGGGGTGAGTGCTGCAGTGCCATGTCACTTCATTAAACATTCATGTACAGCAAAGTCTCTGCATGTGATATAAGTTGCTATCAAAACTAAAATTTTGATAGTATTGATTTGACAAATATACAAGGAAGACAGTTGACTTTTGTAAACCATACTTTAAATGTAGATTGGTGTAGTCTAATTTATGTAATTTTCTACAGCATGGCAGATTGATTATTCTTGTTTGCTACTTGCCGATATTTGACAGCTTTATTGGTAGGCCCTGGGAAGAGAGAGCAGGAAATAGCCTGGCTCTTGATTTGTACAGCCCTCAGAGGTCAGACATCACATTGACTACCAAGTTTTAGAGTTTACGGTTCTCTGACCCTAAAACACCTGCCTGATAACTGTTAACTCCTTACACTCACTCCTTACTCCTTACATCTGTGGCAGTGGAAATATCTTGGTGTGATGTCACATTGTTTTTGTTTTCCACAATAGCCACCTCCACTTCAGCACATCACTAACGTTATGTTGCATTATATGTGTGTGTGTGTGTGTATACAGGAATCCCAGCTGTAATTGTGGGTATCTTTGTGGGAGTGAATGACATCCGTCAGTTTTATGGAGTTGCAAAAATGAGTATGCTTGACACCAACCAAACAAGTAACCTGTAAGTCAGTGGTCACTGCTTTACCCAATAGAGCAGATATAAACAAACTCAGTGTGAACTCCATCTTACCCTGTTTCATTCAAGAAATCTGTGCACTTTGGCATTTTATAATATGATCCAATACTTTCACTCTCTGATGGTTTAAACTGCTTGATGTC
The DNA here is from genome assembly GCF_902150065.1 of Myripristis murdjan. NCBI lineage: Eukaryota > Metazoa > Chordata > Actinopteri > Holocentriformes > Holocentridae > Myripristis > Myripristis murdjan. The sequence continues at coordinate 27,445,994 of NC_043982.1, read as the reverse complement.
CCCCAGCTGCTGGATCACAGATGAGCACTTCTTCTATGGGTTGAATCTGGTGTATTTCACCCTTATATTCATCTTCAACACTGGCATATTGGGGACAGTGGTCGCTGGTATCTGTAGGCTGAGAGAAGGGTCCAAACACACCCCAGGGAGATCAAAAGGCAGCCTGTCCTGCAGGAATAGCCTCACTGTGATGGGTCTCACCTGCCTGCTGGGGACGACATGGGGTCTGGTATTCCTGGGCTCAGGACACGTCAACTATCCCGTTCTCTACCTGTTCTGCATCCTAAACTCGACACAAGGTTTGCTATCAAAGCTTGTTCTGACTGGCATATGTCTTTGACTACTTTATATCCAGTCTGAATCTGTGTCAGAGCTCTTTTCTAATCAAATGTCTCTGAGCTCTTTTTTAATCAAATGTCACTGTTCAGGTTGTCTTGTAACCCTGCCTAACATATTTTAACCTGTGTGCCTCTTTGTCAAGGTTTCTTTATCTTCCTGTGGATCTGCTGCTCAGCCAGGAAGCAGAGGAGGAGAGCAGAGCAGGACAATATCAACTCAGTCCAGATGAAGAGTTCACAGATTAAATCCATTTAAGGCCTGATTTCTTGGAGTCAGCTCAGATGACAGTAATCCTGCTTGTAACCATGGAAACAGTAGCCTTGATGACAGTAGCTCAACCAGTAACTGTCTTTCTCTGATCATGAGAACAGTAATCATGATGGTTGTAAACCTGGCTGTAACCATGGAAGCATTTACCATGATAAATAAAATTTGAGTTGTTAACATGGAAACATATACCATGATGATAGTGGCCCTACCTGTACCCATGGAAACAGTAAACATGGCAGTAACCCTGCCTGTAACCAACAAAAACAATGGGCATAACTACACCTGTAACCCTTCCTCTTTCTGCATTTATGTTTATTCTTTTTCCAACAACATTAATGATTTTCATTTTGTTTTCAGAAATGATGTGTAAAAAAAAAAAAAATCTGATTTCTCTGGTGACAATCTTGAATTCATATTGGTGTGGGAAAAAGAAGCAAAAGCATATATTGGGCTCTAGTTTCGCAGACCAGGCGAGGCGGGGGCGTAGCGCAGATGCGCTTCGCCAACTGGGTGTGGCCAGGCGGATTTTCCAAGTTTGGCACGCCGTTCTCGGTGGCGCAAGTACTCCGCCGTCCCTCCTACCGGCGCAAGGGAGGAGAGAAGGCGTGGAGTGGGTTTGACACAGCCGATTCACATTTAACCAATCAAATGAGCCCCTGTCCTTGCCTTTAAAATGCGCTGCGCGAAGGCGTAATGAAAGTTTACACAGCTGACATGGAGGTCTATTGCCGCAGGCGGAGCAGAGCTCAGGAGACAGGCGCGGAGCGGAGACCGGCGAGCAGTGCGCACACGTCACCAAAACCTCACAGGCAGGCTTCCGGAATGTCAGACACATGAACGATGCAATAAATACCGAAAAAAAAACACTATTCAATGCTACGATCACAATCAGCACATACATATATCTCCATATCAACTGTCCCGTCACAGCTGATGTCAGATCAAAGGAGATTGGCACCGTTTGTGCTGATTGTGAGGTTTTGGTGATGTGCGCCAGTCAGCCAAACTTCGACTGCGCCGGCTCCGCTCCGCCTTGCGCTGAAAGTAGATGTGGTTTCAGATGGCGAGCTTTTGGCGCACCTCGGCGAAGCCTTTTGGCACGAAACTGTCACTGCGCCAAGCTGAATCTGTCGGCACCTCCCCCCGCTGCGCCGCCACTCCCATCTCGGCGAACCTCCGCCTGCGAAACTTGGACACTGTCCGCCTCTGCCATTTCGCCGGTCGAAACTAGCTCTGTGCGGGGTTCGCCTCACTACGCCACCCCGCGCTGCGCCGGGAAACTAGAGCCCATTGAGTGTAATTTATAGTGCATGTGTGTCAAGATCAAATGTCAAGTAAAATGATGTCAGCCAAGCTGACATCATTTTACTTAGCTGCTTCCAGATAATTGTCTTGTTAAATTTACACAACAATGGCTAGATGCTTTGAGTTGTTGCCGATCAAGATGGATTACCAGTACTGACCGAATTACTGAAGCCTAGTGAATTGTGATAGTGAGCTTGTTTTGACTCTGATAAGTCCATATGGCCAGATGTACTTGCAAAGTTGCAAGGGAACACTGTTATTGAGCCATAACTGTGCTTTCCGCTTTTCTGATTAAACATTTTCTTGGAAAATAGAAAATAAAGTTTGCTTATACTGTTATGGTTTAAAATTGATCCAATTTTCTGTACTTGAAGTGTGTTTAACATTTATTTCAAAATATTTAATTTGAAAAATAACTAAGATGAATGAAAAAGTGCCTATGGGCTCTAGTTTCGCAGACCGGGTGAGGCAGGGGCACAGCACAGCTGCGCCCGCCAACTGGATGTGACCAAGTGGATTTTGCAATTTTGGCACGCCGTGCGCTGTGGCGCAAGTACTGCGCCGTTCCTCCTACCGGCGCAAGCAGTGGCGGTTCTGCCTATGTTGCCGCCCTAGGCGAAATTACTGCCGCGGCACCGGCCGCTCACCTGTTAGATCCGGCAGACCTGACCGGGTGGGTGCGGTACAGGCTGGTGCCGTGGCTGACCCGCCTGATGCAGGCCAGTGGCTTTTTTATTCAAACAAGATTTTGTCCATATAAAAAGTAGCCTATTTTTCCGAAAAAAGGGTCTTGCAAAAGAGGGGTTGTCTTAAAATCAGGGTCGTCTTTTATGCGGGTCAATATGGTAGTCTAGAAAACTAGCGTTTTTTTTTTTTTTTTTTTTTTTTTTAAGGACACATTTTTCTTTCTTTCTTTCTTTCTTTCTTTCTTTCTTTCTTTTTTTTTTTTGGAGGGCTCTCGTGCGCCCCCAAGTAGATTGCGCCCTGGGCGGTTGCCCACATTGCCCATAGCAAAAACCGTCCCTGGGCGCAAGGGAAGAGAGAGGCACGGAGTGGGTTTGACACAGCCGATTCACTTTAAACCAATCAAATCAGCCCCTGTCCTCGCCTTTAAAATGCACTGCGTGAAGGCGTAATCAATGTTTACACAATTGACAAGGAGGTCTACAGCCGCAGGCAGAGCGGACCCGGCGTAGTGCAACTTTGGCTGACAGATGCGCAGTGCGCACACGTCACCAAAACCTCACGGGCAGGTTTCCGGAATGTCAGGCACATTAACAATGCAATAAATACAGATCAAAGGAGATTGGCACCGTTTGTGCTGATTGTGAGGTTTGGTGACGTGCGCACTGCCCGCCTGTCAGCCAAAATTGCACTACGCTACGTCCGCTCCGCCTTGTGCTGAAAGTAGACTTGCCCAGCGTTCCAAATAGCATACTTATACTTTTTACTTTTAGTATGTACTGCAGCTGCCCTTACAAAGTATGTAGTTTAGTATGAAATATGCATGCATATGCATACTATTGGGACACACTCCATACATCATCCCTGAAGTCCGCCCTTCTTGCTCACTTCTGCCTTCGTCCATAGCTCCACATTTGAATGTTGTCGTCAAAATGGCGGTGCTGTTTCATACTGCGCTGTCGTCTGTCATATTTCTGATCTTCTGTCTTCCTGTCGCTTCTGCTGTCACTGAGCGAGTTTTGTGCAATATGTGTGTTTTGTTGTCGTCCTTATGTGGGCGTGGCTTGTACACGCAGCTCAGTCAGTGCCACGTAACGTCCGCTGCGCATAGGATTGTGGGTCAGAATGGCCAGAGCAGCATGCTGAAATCCATACTGCGAAATCTGACCAGATGTGGTAGAACATCCTGGTACTCTTGGCATACTGCATCTGACATACTATGTATTGGGACATACTAAATCTTTTTTTCCCTACTAAATAGTATGGTAGTATGAGTATTGGAACGCAGGGGTGGTTTCAGATGGCGAGCTTTGGGCGCACCTTGGCGAAGCCTTTTGGCCTGAAAATGTCACTGCGCCAAGCCGAATCTGTTGACACCTCCCCCTGCTTCGCCGCCACTCCCATCTCAGCGCACCTTGGTTTGCCAAAATATGAAACTGTGCGCCCCTCGGGTTGCACTGGTCGAAAATAGCTCTGCGCAGGGTTCGTCTCACTGCGCCACCCTGCGCTGTGACGGGAAACTAGAGCCCTATATCCCTATATTGACTATATATCTCTATCTCTATCTATAGCTATATCTATACGGCAGACATGCTAAAAACACAAACAAAATCTAACCCTTTGCATGAGAATCATATCATCATATCATATCATCACGAACTCTGTTGCTTAAATTATGCAGATGAAAATATGTAGGCCATCAAAACTATAACAACTGTGAGCCAGGAGGTTACAAAAAAAAAAAAAAAAAAAAAAAAGACTCCATTCTAGCGGCTTGCCAGCAGACACCAAAAGCGAAACAGTTATGTGGTGTTATATGCATTTTACAGTTTCACTTCCTCACTAAGCAGTGAGTCTAACTGGGCAGTCAGTAATATGATGCCTCCAGCAATAGGATGTTTCCCTTTTCTCCTCCTTCTGCAAGAAATTGGTAACATTTTGAAACTTCCTGTTTTACTTTGCACTGTCTGATGTGATGTGAGAAAAAAAAAAAAAGTGTCAGTCAATGAAGTAATGCAACCAGGGGGTTTACTCCTGCATTTGTAGGAAAAGGTATGGCTGCTCTTCTTACAGTGAATGATGTTTTAAAATAACAAAATGACAATAGCTCAGCTCAGTCCATAAATATGAACCTCTGATCCACATGAAGCTCCATCCTTTTGCATCATGTTTTTAAATGAATCCACATTTATCTTCAAAAGATCAACACATGACTACATGACACATGACTAGCCTTTAACTAGCTCCTATTTTATTCTTTTATTGTTTTATTTGCATCTTTTGTTTTATTTCAAATTTTATTTCAATTTTTAGCCTTTTCTTTTTAATTCCACCCTGTGCTGTGTTTTATTCTTTTTAATGTTTTATTTAATGTGTTTTCAAATGTTCTTCTTTTTATTGTGAAGCACTTTGAGCTGCAATTCTTGTATGAAAGGTGCTATACAAATAAAGTTTTATTATTATTATTATTATTATTATTATTATTATTATTACATCATTATGACACCATACCAAGATCAACACCAGTACTGTGATTACGTTGAATTCAGAGAAATCTTAACAGTTTTCAGTAAAGCGTGTCTAAAGTGGAACATTTCCTGTGCGTAGACGCTCTCTGCCCCCACATTTGCACACCGCTACCATGTGACTGATGCAGAGATGTGAAACTCCCTGCTCGCCTCAACAAGGAAACCTCTGACAAGCTCTGTTACTGTGTGAATCTAAGATCACAAATGCGCTTATGGTCAGCAGGGACAGGATGAAGATGTGGATCACTCTTTTTGTCATCACACTCATCTGCTTTTCTACAATTCAGGCGGGTGAGTTCTTCACATTTGTTTATGTGTGTGTGTGTGTGTGTGTGTGTGTGTGTTCATGAGGTGATGACCATATTTATTATGAATATATCATGGTCAAGAAGAGCCAAAGAAGTCCAGTACACAAAAAAATAACCCAGCCTTAGTGTTCCATAGAGTTCCTTTTCATATTGATTTGTCTTTTTTATTTGAACTGTTTTGATTTTTGATTTTCTATAACAGACGATGGTGATCACAATATAGAGTGGCATGACCTTCATGTATAACCACCTGACCAAAACATACACCACATCATTTACGGAAACAAAACATAATAAATAACACATAACAGGCAATGATAAGTAAGTCAAATTTTTACGTGAGAATTGAAAATGAAGCCATGTCGATTTATCATACAATCCATCTAACAGAACTGTTAACTCATATCCTGCAGAAACCACCTAGCCTCTGGTGTTAGTCAGTTTGTGTCACTTTTTCAGACCAGTAACTGACCTCTTTTCTTCACACACAACCAGAAAACTGTGACACCACTGTTCAAGAGTGTAAGAAGCAGTCCAGCGTCAACTGGATCAGGTAACTCATACAGCATCATTCAATAAATCTTTTCCCAGCACCAATGTGAACAAAAATTAAGATTAAGATTGTCTTGTTCAATGTCTTTTGCCTTCCCAGTGTACGCTGGGATAGACCACAGCCCACTATGACCCTGACAAGGAATGATCCTTTAAAGAAAAAAAAAAAAAATGATGATGATGATGGATGATGTATTATACTGCTGTTGTCATGTGAAAATCTTACGCCTCCGAAATGTCAACTTTTCAGGAACTATCCATTTTTCACTTCATCCAATACAGTTTTGAAAATGTTTTAAAAACTCTAATGATATAAGATTTTCTCAACGAGTAGAATACAAATGTTGTCCTTCATTTTAAGTGAATTTGAGTTGAGAGGTTTTCACCTGATGATAATGTATAGGCCAGTATATAAACTACCCGCAACTTGGTGGTAAAGTTTGTTCCTGTGAGATCAGTGCTCAAAGGTGCTTTAGTAAAGAAAATATCAAACTGTGCTGCTGGGATCTGCTGGAATATGGAATAACTTTGTGCATTGATGCATTATGTATCCGTAGGTGTTATGAGCATAGAATTGCATCATGTACATGGAACAGAAAAGGGAGGAAAGTGCCACCAGGCTTCATTCAGGACAACTTCTCTTCATCTCATGAGGTGAGGCTAGTAATGTTTGATATCCTCTGAAACCTGTTTCCCACAGGAACTAAATCAACAAAACAGGAAAAAAAAAAAAAAAAGTCAGATGGCAACCTGTCACCCTTGCTAACATTTCAGTAAGCTTGTTTTAGCTTGTCTATGATGTGATGTATTTTTAAGTTTAAATCTGACTGGTTAAAAGTCAGCGCTCTTGTAAAAGCCCAAATGGGATAGCGAGTGGTTTTGAGGACCCGCTATAGCCTACGCTTTCCCTAAGGTGTGTGGTCAAGATAGCAATTGTAGGGAAAGCGCATAAACACACCCATGGGCACACCTCCAGGCGCAAATAAAGGAGTCGGCGCAATGTATAGCGGGTAGTGTGACCGCAAGATACTGTTTAGGGATAGCGGGTAGCGGGTAGTGGCAGCGGGTAGCGCAGTTTGAAAGATAAAGCTCTAAGGGCCCTATCTTGCGCCAGACTCCCTAAACCCGCTATTTGCGGATTTAGGATTTAGGAAGAGGCGTTCCCCCGTAAAAGTTGCTATCTTGTGCACCTCCCGCTATCCGCAAAACACCTGCGCTACCCGCTATATTATGCATAGGCGTGTTTTGGGCGTTACGCCAGTTAAACCAATCAGTGTGCCAGGTGCCATTGCCTTTAAGGGCAGGCTGCGCTATCCTAAATCCTAAATCCTAAACCCGCGATGGAGAGAGGGAGGTAGATTTTCTCAGGGCTTCTACTGAGGTTAAAGCAAGTTGGCTTTATATATATATTATATATCATATTATAGGCGAGTTAATTCGGGAGGTGGAGCCACATGTGTCCAAGTGGACGTGTCACAAGGTTGTGCTGATTGAGTAAAATCCCCGGGTCACACCACACACACACAAGAGGCAGAGGTGGAACTATGTGTAAACTAATTTATTGACAAGGTAGATTGGGCAAATAAAATATTAAAAATAAAAATATAGCACAGCTGCTGGCTTATGATAAAACAATAAAACGTGCTGGCGTAAGTGTCCAATTAAAACAGTCTTTCCTCTAAACAGTCTATATGAGTAATACACTCAGTCCATTCTGGCGGTGTCCCGGTATCAGTCCGACCGTGTGCGTGGTGAGGCTCCGTCGGGGCGCGCATTGAAGCCGCCTGGGCGCGCTCTCCTAACAGCCCAAACTTTAGGGATATCTCATCTCAGATTTTGACCAAAACATTCCTATACATCATGCTAAACTATGATTATGTGGCTAAAATGAAAGATAGGTTATTTATCCTGCTGCTGATCATTTAATATTATTGCTTATTATTTTTCAGGAGAATCATAGTGTCATGATTTTACAAAATCATGAATGAAACATTTTAGGGAATAATATTTGAAATTTGAAATTTTTAGTTGAAATTTAATCAACGCTATCATACAGTTCAGTGGATTGAATATTGTGATTCTATTATGATGTATATATAGTTAGTCAAAAAAAAAAAAAAAAAAAAGAAGTACTGACTATAGTGACCATGGTTTCAACCATATCGCCCAGCCCTAAGAATATACCAGGAGTGTAAATACTTTTACCATGTGTCAAAGCATTTCCCTGTCTCTTGCAGGTTAAAGTGAGTCCTACACTTCAGCACAGGGTGCACATCCCGTCCTCAGCTCTCCAGAGCAGCAGAGCAGCTTCTGCTGAGCAGGGTGTGTTGCTGGTGATCTCTGTGCTCAACAGCTCCCACTTTGAGGTAAACTGATTCACCTTATTAATAACATAGGAAAAGGAGAGGTAGAAAAAGAGAGGCATGCGACCCAGAGAAGACTTCTTCAGCTTTGAGAGAAAATATGGGTTGTGCAAATGGGGCTGAGGCTTACACTTGGTATAAGGAAGATGTTGCTAACATTTTCTATATTCATACATTCAGTGGCTTCAACTGAAAACTGACTCCCACTGTGTAAACCTGCACTGTACTACTTTGTTTTTCCAGGCTGATTTGCATTGATTTCAATAACCTCTGTGCCACTGCGGCCATGAACACACAGTGTATCCTGTGAACATCCAGCTAATAGGCACAAGGTTCAGTTGATAGTAAAACTTGTGGCTCTCTCGTCGGAGCTTACACTTTTCCATACTTGTGCTGAAAGTTGTGTGATGCTAAAATGAGACTTATCCTCACCTTCAGCTCTGCCTCATCCCCTCTCTCTCTCTCTTTCAGGTCAGTCCACCTCCTCCTCCAGCTAAGGGGAGATTATTCACAACCTCTACCCGCGTGGACGGCACTGTCATGGACGGGTCAGTCTTGTTCGTGAGCGTGGGGAACCATTCACTAAGTAACCTGTTAGAGCCCGTCAGACTAATCTTCAAACGTAACAAGAAGGTAATAGAAACAAACTGCGCTGGCACTATACAAGGTAAACAGTGGCTCAGGCCAGTGGTTTGTGGGGTCCCGGCACCCCCAGGGGTCTTTGATGTGCTTCCATAGGGTCCTCAGCTATTTGAGCACTAGTTTAATTTCACTATATTTTAATCAGGGTTGAGAGGGTTACTTTAAATTGCATTCCACTTCAGATTACTGAATACATGCCCTAAAAGGTGATTTGAAACATATTCCATTAGATTACTAAAGTTAAGTAACATATTCTAAATACTTTGGATTACTTTTGGAATACTTAAGAACTTGTCCACTTGTCTGAGTCAGTCTGAATGTAGTTAACACTCGTTTTTGGTAATGACTTTATTATTATCTTCAGAGAGAAAGTTATGCAAGTACACAAAGTCCTCAGTTTTCCTTTACCTCTTCTAACCCTGCCGTTCATTATTCTGGGCAGATTTCTCTTGCCATTTGTTATAAGAGTAGTGTAGCCCCATTAACTCTATAAAGCCTGAACTATGAAAGAATTGGCTGAAAATTCCAATTTTTTTGAAACTGAACGCTTTATTTAATCCTATAACAAAATATATATAAAAAAAGAAAAATCAAAAAATATGTTATTACACGACCTTTCTGGTGTATGATATATGATATATACTTGAAGTGCCAATGGTATGGTCCAGGGTGAACAGGGGAAGTGTTCAAAGGTATACAACAGTATTTTGGTCAAGTATTGATTAAACTGAAAATAAAAAAAACGTAATTGAAAATGTGTATCATATATGATACAAATGGCTTTATAGGGTTAAAGAATAAGGCTGTGCGTAATCTGTGTGTGTCGTGATTTACCATCACAACACAGCGCAACAGACATATTCTCATTCATAAATGTAATAATATTAAAAAATAAATAAATAAATAGGCTTGTACAAAAAAATACATGCACAATGAAACTGGATATTATGGACACTTAGTACCCAATTTCATTACTGAAATAATAAAATTACTATAATAATGTTGCATAAATTTCCTTTTTCATGTTATTTTCTACCACTTCTCCACCAGCCTGCAGCCAAAACTACGTGTGAACTATGCGCACATTCTCACAGAACATTCTTTTTTATATATAAATACGGATTTATGTGTAGAAAATTGTGTATGCATCTTTCTGTGTGCACGGAGCGTTTATACATCTGGCCCCAGGTGCACTGCCCGCACACAAATTGCTGCACTTTAAAATAAATAAATAAATAAAATAAATAAAAATACAAATCTGTTTATGGGAAATTTGTGCTCAAATTTTACAGCAAATGAAACAAAAACATATAAAAATTTTCTCTTCAAGTAATCTATTTTTAAAAGGCAGCAACTATATTCAGTATACCACCACTTTACACTGTACACTACTCATATTTTGTATTTTAAAGCCGTTACTTGCATTCCGTTACTCCCCAACCCTGATTTTTAATTCACTAGAAATTGTTAGGATTTAAAATATTAATGATTATTTTAACATTGGAATGAGGTTTTGAGAACTTTATGCATTATCCTTGATGATTTGAATCTGTGCTTGACCTTTGGCTGCGCATTACTTTTGATTATCACACAAACAAACAAACTTTACAGCCATTTGTCAGTGTTTAAGAGCCCACTCACACTGGCAAGTTTGATCCGCGCCCAAGCACGATTGCCCTTAAAATCCGGATTCTTTGACCAGTGTGATCGCTCCGTATCGTGCTTGAATACAGTACACTTCCCCCGCTCTGGCACGGTTGGAAGGGGTGTGCTTCTGCACGGTACGGGCGCGTACATGAGCACATGCACGGTCACGCACGCAGTGCGTGGACGTAAATCATGCAACTTTCCTCCTGCCTCTGCAAAATTGTTTAATGTGCGCAGCGCGATTACCGGCGAATGGCCGCGTTGCGCAATCAATAATCAACCATGTTGTCTGTGTCATTGTCCGTTGTGCTGCTGCAACCGTGTATAAACAAAAGTCGGTTTATAATGAAAGTACAGCAGTCTGTGTGCCGAGATCCGGCAGACCTGGTGCTGGCCGGCACCACGTCGGCACCGGCCGGCACTGGCCGCGGCACCGCGCGGTGTGCGGCCACCCGGTCACCCGGTCTGCCGGATCTGACAGGTGCCGCTCCGGCTGTCAGTTGGACCTTTCTGAAGAAGGAGGAAGTTACCTCCGAAACTGTCAAGGTAAATAAACATCCCATGTCTGATTAAAGGGACCAAAAACGTTTTTTAGTTAAAAGGAAGACATGATGAATGTATTTGAACTACATTTATTTATAATGACGTCGGGCCATGCCTGTTGTTGTTGTATTTCAACGTGATGACGTGCACACCGGGGGCAATCGTGCTTGGGCGCGTTTGGGCTTTAGGTAATGTGAGTGCAGGCCAGCCGGGGACTGGGGAGGGGGGGATTTTGGCTTTAGCACGATACGGGCTCAAACTTGCCAATGTGAGTGGGCCCTAAGTCTGGCATATAAACACTACCTTTTCTTATCTTTGTCTGTGAGGCAAAATTACTTCAAATGGCAGTCAACTTGGGGGTCTGGGACATGAAAAAGTTTGAAAACCCTTGGCTCTGGCTACTTAAAGATTTCTGTGTCAGGTTTTTCCTCATTTCTGTTGTGATCTGCTTTTGTGTTTCAGGTTCAAAATGGCACGTGTGTGTATTGGTATGACCTGATGCAGGATGGAAAAGGTGGGTGCACAATGCAAGCCTACAGTGTGGCTCATTCGGCCTAATCGTCTACAAACTGCTCTCACACAAAAAGCCGAGCTGCAATCTCTGCCTGTGTGTGTGTGTGTGTGTGTGTTTGTATAGGTCACTGGAGCAAAGAGGGCTGTGACACCACCTACAACGACATTGAATTTATTTGCAGCTGCAGCCACCTCAGCTTCTTTGCCGTGCTTGTGGTAAACTTATAATCTCTTTCTGTAGAACAATTCCTCTTAGTACTCTCAGTTAACATCTTCAGTCAGACCACTGCCACCTTATGTGCTGAAAAAATCCCTTATAAGTGCATATTCAAATCTGTTCAAAAGGTACAAAATACAAAAAAAAAAGTGCAAAACTGTGCAATCAAAGGGGCTGTGCAGTAGCAACCTCCTACGCAAAAAGACCAATTCAGTGGAACTGCTGAACGGTATAGAGCCAACAAACCAAGTTGTGTTCATGCTGTCAGTTTTGAAGAGGGAACAGGCTACTGAACCTAACATACAAATTAACCGTAACACTAACCTTAACCCTAACACACACGTCATTTTTTACATCTTTGCGACATTTGTGTTATGTGTGTGTCATTTTTAAATGGATCTCATGTTGAAAAGTGGCACTAATGTATGTTATCCTGAAAAGGCACTCAGCTGTGTTGAAAATAACGTCCTTCTTTAAAGTGTGCTTTTGTGTTCACCTTTTGCTGTCACAGAACCCTGAAATATCAGTGACCAGAAGTAATGCTGTGAACCTCACCTACATCACCTCCACTGGATCGTTGCTGTCTGTCATACTCACAATCATCAGCTTGGCCATCTACATGCATCTACAGTAAGCATTTATTTGGCTTACACTTTATATTTACATTTTTTTTTAAATTATGGATTTAAAGATATATAAAATATTGGTTTTGTTATGTTCAGTTAAACTGGGGTTTTATTTCATGGAATTTACAAAGAGGAAATGAACAATGTCTGTGGTGTGTGTGTGTGTGAGTGTGTGTGTGTGTGTGTGAGAGAGAGAGAGAGAGAGAGAGAGAGAGAGAGAGAGAGATCCGCGGTGACGTCAAACTATGACAGAGCCAGGAATCTCCTGAAAGCATAACTGTTTCCCAACATTTTCTATCATTTCCATCTACCTCTTGCTTGCCTTGGTTCAGCTATACAGCACAGTCCTTTAGGGTCAATGGATTGTCCAAAAATCACCTGTAACAAGTGTGGCATTTGCATACTAAGACTCCCACTCCCAAGAATATATTTATTTTCAGGTTATCCATGACTTGACATGGTTCCCTGTTTATTTGGTGCTACTGAACACAGTGGCAAATGTAGACAGGCAGCAAAGAGGAAACAAGGATGCGGAAAAGCAATGGTAGCACTGAAACCTTGTTTCAATCAACTGAGTAATTATTTTGTCTACTAAATGTCAAAAATAATGAAACATGCTCGTTGTGAGTTAACAGAGCCCACAGTAAAGTCTTATGCCAAAAAAAAAAAGTGATTTATTATTTGTTATAAAAAGAAACAAGTTGGTGTATAAGTCAGTGATTTCCACTTGAAGCCAGTGTTAATTTTGACAGCCATTTTAATTTTAGTCTTAGTCTTCTTGACAAAAATGCTTATTAGTCTTAGTCACATTTTAGTCACACACACACACACACACACACACACACACACACACACACGTATGTCTTTAAAGTTTAAACTGTTAGCACCCGATTCTTTTGTTGAATGCCCAAGTACAGACTGGAGTCAATCTTCAGCTCTCAGATATAATATTTATTTGGTCACATATAAAGCAAGGCAGCGCTGGTCTCAAAGTGACAGAGCTCTCGCCGGATCTCTATCAGAATGAGCCCCGATATCAGGAAATGATGCACATTTATCTTCTTGGGCTTGGGCCTGCCCCGTACAGAGGTTGGACTTAAAACGCAACTGAGAATAATTGGCCAGTTACCCGGACATGGACAGGCCAACCGCTGTCCATGCCTTGTTCCTGGAATGTGTGATGCTATGTGTGTGTATGTTGACTGGGCGTGTATCTAATGCAACAGGCCTAAATAACAAGATGGAGAAAGTACATCTGGCTCCTGCTGTGTCTATCCTCTGCTTAGCAGCCAAGCTGCCCTGAACTATGTAATACATTGGATAATGCAAGAAACATTGAACTATACAGCCAATTGTAACAAAACTAAATAAATCATGCCAATACAAGTAGACTCTCCCATCAGTGGAGATGAAATGCAACCATGCAGTACTTAATGAAATACTCAGGATTGTACATTACACACATGTAAATTGATAACAGTGGAATCAATTGTCATTACACAAAGACAGACAAGAAACAAAAGATTCTTTCGTTTCGATCATGGCTTTATTTCTGAGAACCAGACCTTGAGTGTCCTGTGCCACTGTAATTTAGAAGATGCATTTGATTATTATGATGTAAAACAGACATCAAAATATACAACCCCAGTCTATATTTACTTGTTTGTTTTAAGTTAGGTAAATTTGGTAAAAAGTCCATCACCATCACCCGTGTGTTACCATGTTTGTGTGTGTGCAGGCTGCCTGGTAGCCTCATTTGTACTGTGTCGTAGGACGGATACGCGCAGCGAACATGACCACGATCGGTGTGGGCTTGTAGCTGCTCGCAGCTGCTCGCCGACACCGGTCGCGGTCGCTACCAAGGTGTGGGCTTTTAGCCTATATCAGCTGTGTTCGCTGCACATCTCTGGCATACACCACAGTGTAAATGAGGCTGTAGGTGCGGATGCGCACATTCTCAACCAAACAAGCCACAGGATGCATTACTCATAATTGAGCTTTTGGCAGACAGATTGCATGCACAATTGGAGGAAATAATGCATTTTGAAAGTCCACTACACCACCTACTGACATTTTCGTCATGACAAAAATACACACACGTCTCGTTATGTTTCTGTCATCAAAGAGCTATTTTTAGCTCGTCATGTCCTGTCTTCGTCATGAAAAAAAGGGTCGCTGACGTAAATATTTCGTCATCATAATCATTGACAAAAGTAACACTTGAAGCAGGCAAACGACAACTTAACGCAATAGAGTGTGGGATTTTTCTCTGTTTTGATAAGAAATATGGAAAAAACAAGCAAATCTTGTGAAGCTTACTTGATAAAATGACACAAAACATGCAATTGTCAAAATTAGGATTATTATTGTTTTATTTGTTGGTCAGCTGATTGATTAATTAGTTTTCAGGTTAATTAATTCAGTACTACAATTTTCATTGTCATCTTTTTAACTCCAAGTCTTGTGAATCCTTTTGTTGTGATGTATGTCTTGGTCACTTGTATTTTAATCATAGATGCCCCTGCTGTCTTGCTTGGGTTAATATAGTTGATATTGAATCTTGAACATTGTTACAGTGTAAGCAATGAATGAATAAGAGTTTGGGTGATTTTAGGGTTGGCTTTGGAAATTCCCTAATCCTTGTCGAGCTGTATTGGAGAACCACAGAAAATAGCCGTACAGAGAATCAGCTGGTTACGTTATACACTAATAAGGGGGTACAGAATGTGACTGTGGTGTGTAAGTTTGTGTCTGTAATGTCCTTACAGACGACGACGTCCGGACAAGGCCATCGGTGTGCATATGCATCTGACCGGCGCACTGCTGTGCCTACATCTCTGCTTCCTGCTGTGTAGCCTGTGGGCGTGGCTGGATCAAGGGGAGGAAGACTGGGTGTGCCAGGCTGCCGGACTCCTGCTACATTGGTCACTTCTGGCCACCTTCAGCTGGGTGGCTCTGGAGGGCTTCCACCTCTACCTGCTGCTGGTCCGAGTCTTCAACATCTATGTGAGGAGATACCTGCTCAAACTCAGCTTGCTGGGCTGGGGTGAGTGCAGTCTGTGTGGGCCGGTGCCTGTGTGAGGCTGTTGGTTTTAACCGCTGTTAAATGTCTGTTAAAACCTGTTTACACTCAACTCATCATGTGCCTCATCACGTGCGGTCAGGGTGGATGGCAGGTGTGTAAGGCACATTACCATCATGCACCAGACATATCTAAAGCTAGTTTAGTTTAGTTTTTAATTTATTTTTTTTGCACAGTATTAAAACAGCAACGAAAGCATAAAATAACAAAAACAGATTGTGCAGGTGAGATAAAAAAAAAAAGAAACTCCTTACAGAGTTATAGGTTATCTCACCTAAATACAAATAATAAATAAATTCAAATTTTTGGTCTAACCTTTCTCTAACCTTAACCAAGTGGTTTTGCTGCTCACACCTAACCACGTGTCACTGATCGGTGATAAAAGCGAGGAAGTCATGCGTCTCACCCTGATGTGGAAGTGGTCAGTATCACACACAAAAGGGGTGTGATCAAGTTGCAGGAAAAAGCCCATCGTTGATGTGGTTAATACTGTTTGGTTGTTGCTTAAAATAAATGAAATAAAATAAAATTACTGGCAACATGAGTAAATTCACTACTGGGGTTGCATGGAGGCAAGTTTTCTATTTTAAGTCAGAGAAATAGCCAAATCAGACCAGCAAACCTCATATGAACCCTTCAAATGCAATAAAGTAGCCCATTCCAAGGGGGATATGGTTTGTATGAAAAGACAAGATTAAGTTTTGCTAATCTATGTAATAGTGGCATGTCAGTGGCCAATAGGCTAATAACCTCTAAGACTATAAGTTGCTCATGTTTCTCCATTTAGTGTGAATGACCTCAACCAGTTTTTGGAAAGCCTAAAACATTCTCTTCTACATTCATTCAGATTACTCATTGCATGTAGAGACACAATGCTTCTGCATCTTTGTCTGCGTTTGTGTAAAGGCTTGTTAAAGCATTTGTTGGAATACTGCTCCCTTTATTTCCCTCTGCAGGTTTTCCCACAGTGATTGCAGCGGTTTGTGGGATTTCAGGAGCCTATGGCAAATATACTGTGTCACTGAGTGGCAGCATCAACCAAACAGCAGCAAATATGTAAGCATCACTCAGAGTTTTAACAACATGCAGCTACCACAGGATGGTGGAAGACTGAGTACTTTTTATTTGTATTTATTTATTTATTTTTAGCATATACACACACTACCACCTGCTCATTCTCTGTCCATGATCAGATTGTGTGGAAGTGTTTAGAGCTCAGTCACAGTCAGTCTGGTTCATATGATTTACTAAACGGCAGGGTTGCCACTAATTATAATTTTCAATTTGTAGTAATCTATGAATTATTTTTTTTTTTGGATTACTTTTTCAAGGGTATTAAGTATCAAAAATAAAGCCAAAATCTCAGGGGAAGTCAGCAGAACCCAAAGTGATGTCTCATATTGATTCCTTAGTCTGACCAAAACCCGGAGTATTAATATTATAATGATATAAATGGAGAAAATTAAGACAATCTTAGTGATCCTAATAAAGCTGCACTCAACATATAATAGTTGACATTATTACCTGATGAATAACAGTATACACAATTGACCTCCTGTAAAATGAGTAACTGGCTGTCACCTGCAGATGCTGGATCAGAAACGGTTCCTCGCTGGTCACCTACATCACGGTGGTGGGCTTCCTGGGCCTGGTGCTGCTGTGTAACTCCTGCATGCTGGGGCTGGTGGTGGTGAAGTTGTGGGGCATGAGGGACAGCAGGGAAGGCAGCTGTGGCCTGAAGCAGCCGCACAAAGAGAACAGAGCCAGGCTGTGGAAGAACACTGCCACCGTGCTCGGCCTCAGCTGTGTCCTCGGGTTACCCTGGGCTTTAGCCTGTGGCACCTCCTCCTACAACCCTGCTGGGATCTACCTGTTCACCATCTTCAACTCTCTGCAAGGTCAGTATGTGTGCAACGAAGCCCCATGATGCAAATCAGTGTTTGGGTAAAAGCCTGGCTAGCAGTGAGTGATAGAGTGAGTTTTATGACATATTTCCAATTTCCTCCTGCTCTTAGGTGTATTCATGTTCCTGTGGTCCCTGGCTTTGTCCTGCAAGACTCGGTCAGACTGTAACTCCTCAGTCAAAGACCCGTCCACTCAGAAGATGATGGAGACCAGCTTCAACAGCTGAATCTCAAGGCTAAAACGAATTATTTCATGTGCACAGCCTATATTAGGTCTGTAATGGGCCATGGCCTCCACTTGTGTTCTGCCACACTTTCTGATTGTTTTGCTCCTGTAAATAAACACTGCTGTGAAAATATGCGTCATCCCTACCCTCGGCTTTTGCGACATTTGACATCTTTACGGCAAGCAGACCCAGACAAAGATCGTCTATCTTCCTGTAAGGGGAGTCACTCAGTGAGTTGTTGCGCTTTGGCGAGGGAACGTCTCCACTTACGCCATCTTGTGGTGTGTGTGTGTATAAACTTTGCAAATTGAAAGTCTTTCCCATGTCATATGACAATAGCATAGGTGTAGCAGTTACTGTGATTGTTATTAGTAAAACTGAACTGAATATGAAGGGAATATTAACTGTAAATACAATGACTATTCTAGTTATTTCAGTCGTGTTGTCGACCAAAAACTGGAAATGAAACAGAAAATTGTGTAAAAGCATTTTTCATCAGGCATGAGCCATATTAAAATATGGGAAAAAAAGAGTTTATTGGAGTTATTTCATATTTTATTAGTATTATTTTTGGTCCGAATAAGCCTTTCTTTTTTGGTTTGTTTTTGTTTCTTTTTTTAAGTCATGAGCAACATTGTTTACAAATAGATGAAGCATTACGTCACTGACACATAAAGCAGGGCAAAAGAAATACAGCAAAACAAACAAAAATATACCTAACAAAAACATTAAATAAATAAATAAACACGAGTGTATTGCAAGAAACTCACTCAAGGATACTCAAACTATCACATACATTTATTGTTCTGACAGCATTTTTCTGTGAGGAAGAGGTCGTTGACAGATATTCAATTTCCTTCATGAACAATAAGAACATTTTGGTGTAAATTTACATTTGCGCATATGGAATTTGGCAGCAAGTAAAATCACATTTATAATAAAAAATGCATTATCATCTTTGTTATTATAAACACTGTAACCAAATATAATGTTTCTAAAGTGAAGGGTGTAAATAAACCACCTTTCCATATGACAGTTTTCCACCATCGTGGTGACGCTTGTTGTCTCCGGAAATAAAGGCAGAGTGAGAGCTCTCTCTCTGCTGTCTGCCTCCTATCCTCAGACAGACCAGACAGACACACAGGCAGACAACATGGACCCAAACACGACGATCCTTCGGGTCAAGAGAAAACGGGGCACCGATCCCGCCGATGCCTTGCTGTTGGCGTGCAAACGGATCCGGCCGGAGACTTCTCAGAGCCCCGGGGAAACGGTACCGGAGCCCAATGAGGCCGAGGTGGAGAACTCCGTCTTCAAACTCGTGGCGACCGTAGCGACACAGGTGAGCGGGCCGCTGGCGAAACCGCGGTAACCCATTTTCTGGCTAACGTCAACGCATCTGGCAGCGTAGGACAGGAAACGGCAGGTTTTTTAGCTAAAGAAAAACACCCTTTGTAGCTATACCTCAACGTTACGTACCGTAAAGGTTTGTTCCGCTTGAGTGACACTGGTTGTTCATTAACCAATGCTAGTTTAGGTCGCGTTTCGTTTGCCAGCCGTTGAATAGCGATTAGGCTACTGAACGGTGCGTTAGCCAAAAGTAGCCTCCTGTTCGTCCTAAATCGCTAGCCGTAGCACAGGTTAGCTCAGCTGTGTTGATGTTGAAGCTAGCACGGAAGCTATAGAGTGTGTAAAGGCCCAGGAACCTCCAACACAATAGAATAATAAACACAATACAGGATTACTGGAACACTGCCTGCCATGTTAGTTAGCTAAACAGATACTTGTCAGTAAACATTTTTTGATTACTTCCCCGACGGAAATGCCCCTCTTTTCTGTCATTGAATTATAACCCCAAATCCTGTATAAAGTCATAACTTTAATTAAATAGTGTTAATTATGTATCTGCCTTCTAAGACATCTCACATAATTCATACAGTGAAGCTAGTTGTTTGTATTTTTGGGAAAGCGAATGACTCCTTTCCCTTCAAAACAACCACCGATGTGCCTCTGAGCAAGGCACAGAGACGGTTGTCATTTGGCCTGACGTTGTGTTAACATTCAGAATGTTGCTGAAAAACAAAACAAAACAAAACAGCATCTGTGCTCAGTATTGCTAGTTAGGGAGTGTTTTATTATTTGGTAGTGTCATTTAAGTAATGCCACATTTAATACCACTGATACGAATTTGAATCATAATTTTACACACAAAGTTAACATGATATATTTTCAGTGACCTGTACACATCACACAGGTGTGATGGGTGTATTACTTTTAAATTGTTGCTGACTGTAAGAAAGCAGATAATTATTCTTTATGGTTATTATTGAGGTGGCAGTGGGTGTTGGTGTGAGGAGCATCATATTGAGGTGTCTGATATTTTGTCAACCCCACTTACATGCATCAGAGGGTCAAAATACTCTGAACACCTCTCAATAGGGGAGAGTGGGGTAAATAGTGCCAATTTTGACTTAAAGTGCCTTTAAAGTGAGGGGATTACAGTAATGCCTCCAACTAAAATATGCACATATAGTTTAGGATGTTGTGCATCCCTGGAAACAATCACTTTGGATCTTATATAAACTGTTTGAGAAATATAGCTTTTGAAAAAAAAAGTGGTTTTGTGGCACAACTTGCCCCCAGTGCGGGGTAAATTGTGCCATTAGAGAGAATACACTGGGGTAAATTGTGCCATTGATAATTGAAGTAAAACAGATCATTTTAATCTCACAAATGATAATGCTATATAAAAGCAAAACAAAGTCAATACAAAATTATTTATTTAGCATTTATTTATTATTTTAACAAGATCACAGGCCACTTTTCTATAACAAGGCCTAGCACCACATGAACACATACCCAGAACAAAATAAAAATGAGCACCTACAAATCATCTTCATCTGAATCTGAATAGTTTTAATGATCAAAGGTAAGAAAATAATGTACAATAACAATAAAATACAAGAAAGTAATATATAGTATATAATCACAAGTTGTGCCGCTGGCACAAATTACCCCAAGGCCACCATTTTGAAAAAAATGCATCCCCCAGCTGTTTTGAGCTAACATCATGCTAACTGTATAGACTCATGGTGTAGCTTACTAAAGTACTACAACCTGTGTGAACTGTTTTCAAAGTTTTCTATAATTGTTCAAACACAGCAATCAAAAAACCTTGATCATAGAAATTTTACTTTGGAGGGCAAAAAAATGTTTTTTGAACTTAAATGTGCTTACCTCTCAAGCCATTTGTCTCCCTTCTTTGCAGGATGAGCGAAATGGATGCCTCTTCAAAAATATGTGGTCACATGACCAACTTCTTCTATAGTTTTCTAGATAACAGGGGTGGCACTACTTGCCCCTTGGCACAAATTACCCCACTCTCCCCTATACTGCTCTGCACACCAACAGCAACGCCCACTATCATCTCAGTAAACACAAAGAAGTCTCTGACAGTGTCAACATTTAAAAAGTAATACATTTAATAAAGTAGAATTCATGGTAGGGCTGTTATTGGTGTGCATTACATTGCACAGTGTGAAGTGGTCAGTGAGTGTATTTAATGAATTATTATTTGTAGGTAATACGTAAGTGGATAAATAGCGTCATAAAAGTCTCTGGTAAAACATAATTTGAAATACCCCTCTCTGATGTCCTCTAAACCTGCGTTCACATTTTCTTTCCTCCATGAAGTTACAACTTTGACCAGAAACGCATTTTCTCCTCAACGCCATAAGTAAAAAAAACAAACACACACACACACACAGTCCGTGCGCTGCTGTAAATAAATGCAGCCCACAAGCACGACGATGACGCGTTATCCTAATGTGCTCCGGTCTTATCTAGTCTGCTAGCATGCAAAGTGCTTAGTAAGGTCATATTTAAGCTAGGTTATCCTAACTTTAGCTTGCTAACATATCAGTCAAGCGTGACAGACACAACGAGGCACGCCATGGGGAATGGGAAACTTATTGAGTTATTGTTTATTTCACAAACTAGTTACCATTGAGGCAAACCGCTCGGCTCAGTAAATGCGCTGTGGGCTCTTCAGTCTTCTCACTACTTCACTCTGCTGTGGGGTGACTGTGGAGCGTGACGTGAAAGGAGTCGGAGCTCCCTCTACTGGATACATAACGCAAGGACATCATTTCTAAGAAAACACCATATTCCCTGCATTTTATTAGTAAAAAATAAGTTAAGATCGGCGGTAATCGGCCAACTTTTGGCCGATTACCGCCGATCGGTCGGGCCCTAGTAACAGGAGGGTTAAGTGTCATACTGGTGTCACTTAAGGTGTCACTACTAGCTGCAGTTTACATGTTATATTTTCCCTCAAACGTAGAGTCTGACTGTTGCTGCAAAAGTTTTCTACCAAACCGTGTTTTTTTTTTTTTTTTTTTGCACGCCATGTTACTGGATTAAAACTAATTAAGCCTAATGTGTGTATTTTCTGTTGATGACCCACTCAGCTGTACTTATTAAGCCCACCAGGTGACATTGGAAATATTGGGCTTTGATATGCTTTAATGTGGCTGTGGTCATGAGCATATGCCTAACTGTTTGACTATTGTTTTAAATTAAGTTAATCTAAGTTGAGGGCGGTACAGTGGTGCAGTGATTAGCACTGTCGCCTCACAATAAGAAGGTCCTGGGTTCGATTCCCACCCAAGGTCCTTTCTGTGTGGAGTTTGCATGTTCTCCCCGTGTCTGCGTGGGTTTCCTCCGGGCACTCCGGTTTCCTCCCACCGTCCAAAGACATGCAGGTTAGGTGAATTGGAGAAGCTAAATTGCCCCTAGGTGTGACTGTGTGTGTGAATGTCAGTGTTTGTCTGTCTGCCCTGCGATGGACTGGCGACCTGTCCAGGGTGTTTCACTGCCTTCGCCCTATGAGCGCTGGGATAGGCTCCAGCACCCCCCCGCGACCCTAGTGAGGATAAGCGGTTTAGAAGATGAATGAATGAATGAATAATCTAAGTTGAACTCAAAATAATTTAAAGTCTCTATCTCTGCCACCAGAAAATGAAAACAGTGTTACTACTACAACTCATAATACATTTACATTCAGCCACACTTTACCTGTATATTGCCCACACTTTAGCTTATTAGTCTTACATCACTGACCAAATTTATTCCCATGCTTTTATGGCTCATGTACACACTTCACTCAGTCAGTGCCTGTTGTTTGGAAATAATATTTCTAATTTGGATGTTTAAATGTTTTTAATGTAGACTCTTGGAAGATTAGCCAGTGAGCTAAAAGAGAGCCAAATAAATCAAATCAGATTTATCTTGACAGGCTTTGCACTATATTGTTTAAGTTTGTCCTGAAAAGAACTGGCTTTCAAGCTCAAATTGAAAATTATAACAATATTTTTGTTGTCATTGTTGGATTGGTATCAAAATTAAGGCAGTCTGTTTTATGGTATGCTACTATGAGAATGCTTTTTTCAGATTCAATTTTTAATTCAGTGATCCTCCCAGAGCGCACCCTATAACCATTAGTTCACATAATTTCTATTTTTTTCTTTTCTTCTTTTTTTTTATTATTATTATTATTATTATTGGCAGCACGCTGGGCCTTTGTGTAACTTGATCAGGACTTTTTTCTTTATCTGAACTTCATACCCGGCCTGTGAATGATATCCCTGAGTTATTCTGAGACTTGGTTCCCCTCCCTTTTCCTTTTTCTTTAGATTAGTAAATGCTATAGTACTACCTTCAAATCTCTTGACCTACAGCCTATTGACATGGTACAAAAAAATAACACCCTGTGGAAAGGGCTGATTACAGTTCTAACCTTTTTATTTTTGTATTAGTAGTGTTTTTTTTTTTTTCATCATTAGAATTACCATCGCATGACAGTGAAATATGTTTTTGAAATATGTTACGTCTAAATGTCAACTCGATTAAGTACACTACTTGCATAGAAGTTAATAAAATATCCATATATGAATTGTTTTGTTTTGTGTTAACCTCATGTAATGAAGCACGCTTCTTAGTTGTAGCTCATTTGTAAAAGGGGATGTCTAAAAGGTGCTGAATAAATGAGCATGTTTTCATGCACACTATATTCCTGTATTATTCTGAATATCCGCAATATTCCGGTCGTGCACGAGTCATGTAAACGCACCGAACCCGATTAAGGTCATGTTCCAGTTGGAGATAATTCAGAATAAGACCCCTGGCATATGCCTGTTCCAACTGGAATATCGTGCCATGTAAGCACCTTAATCGGAAAATGCCCCGTACCGGAATAGTCAGTTACGTTCTCAATGTGCTCAATTCACAATGAATCCTGGGGCATCTTTGTTGCTATGGTTACCTGCAAGCGGGGAGAACGACATGGAGAACAGCATGGCGAAAAGCAGCAACAGCCAGCATTTTTGGAGTGAGGAGGAGACTGCAGTCTGCCTTCAGCTCATGAAACACTTAAATATCATGGAGTATATCGATGAGAGAATACACAGAAATAGCGACAGAAGAAGAAGAAGAAGACTTCTGTATTTCCGGCAGACCAGACGCCTATATGCGTACTACTGCCCCCTGCGGCTGAGTGTCGCGTTGCGTGAGAGGGTGGAATATGCCAAAACACGGGAATATGCCAAGTAACATGTAAACAGAATATTCCAGTTGCCGCAGCGCAGTTACCTTAACCGGAATATTGACCTGAACCGGAATATGGTGTGCATGTAAACGTAGTCAATGTCTCAATGTAAATTAAAGTATCGATAATAACATAACACATAACTTTCGGTACAGTGTGTCTGTAAGATTGTATAATTGTGTTAGCATTAGTGGTCTTTTCAGGACCAGTATTTCAGGTTATATTAAAATCATTTGGCTGTATTGCCTGATTCATTGATTATCAGGCGACTATGCATTGATTTTAACACTCTTTACTTTACCTGTGCCCTTTCCTCTCCAGGATGCTCCGGTTCAGACGCAGGTTCGTGAGGCCCTGACCCGGCCCCGGGTTGCCCATGCGCTGCGACCCTCTGCTGCCAGTTCGCAACGAATCACTGGGGACCTGCGGAGCACCAAGTGGAGCACTCGGCGAGAGGAACGCTACCGAATACTGTCCAGCCATCGCACGGGGCTGTCGAGCCCGGCTGAGCAGTCAAACCCTCAGACTGGCACTGCTGATGGGACAGAGGAGGCTGCGAGGCCTGGGAATGAGCAGGAGAAATGTTGGGGTGTTGGGGAGGTGCAGGTGGTCGACCTCATACATGAAGATGTGGGGAACCAGGACAAAACTGCAGGCAAGGTGAGAACAATGCTTGCTGATAATGGCAGAATAACTTTTAGGGCTAGAATTAGCCATTATATTTTATAATTTTTTTTATTCATCATTTCATCTATTTAGGGCTGTAACTATTGATTCTTTTAGCAACCAAGTATTTTACTGATTATCCCATTGTTTAATCTAATAATAAGACATATGTTTGTATTTTTTTTTTTTTTTTTTTTTTTTTTTTTTTTTGAAGAGAATATACAAAATAAAAAAAAGTAGGCCAGGTTTCTCAAAATGGCCAGTTACTTTGCTGCCTTTTAGAAAAAAACAGCATTTTTTATTGCATATTTTAACACACAAATACATTATCTTTCCAAGCAAAACTCATTTTAATTCATAAAGTGCTATATTGCATTCATGTATTATAAGCTATCTGTTCCAATTACTGGTAGAAAGTTAGACAGGTCAAATATCTATTTTACATTGCTGTGAAAACTAATTTCTCCTTCAAACAACTGTATTAAAGTTTCTTGCCACAAACAAATTTTTACTGAACACATCATAGCATAATAATTTACCTTTGTCCAATACTCATGTAAGAGAGCTTAATAATGCAGTGATGTTGCTTGGTTCGCAACCTGAGTCTCTGGCACATTAAAATCCAAAAGGACGCAGTAAACTCACTACCAATGCGGCGACACCCCTATTTTTTCCCTGGCAGTGCTACATTGTGAACAATGATATTTATTGTACTGGAAAGGATAAGCCTTCCACACAGTGATGAAAAATATTGAAATAATGAAATGTTAATCAATGCTCCCTGTCATGTTTGCATAATATCAAAAGCTCCAATTTTTGCTCTAAGAGTTTGATTAATGCTGAATGCCAAGACTGGCTTCTGATTTCCCAGTGCTTTGATCAGAAAAATACAACAATTTCACCAGGCTCAAACTGGTCATAAATGCTAGTTGGTGCAAAGAGAGAATCTCCTTCTGTGCAAACACTGATATTGTCGCATGGATCCATGAGCTGGTCAAATTCAGATGAGTTCATCAAATGAAACTTATTTATGTAACATATTTGATACAGAGAGCATCACAATGTGCTTTACATAGCATACATAAAAACAAGGCAGGATAGGTTTATTATTATTTTCTTTTCTTTGGTAACTTAGAATTTTATTTGTTATTGTATCTTAAACATCGTCATCATTAAGCCCTATCAGTAGATGACTCAATCATCAAAACATATCTTGCCCAGACGGCTACAGTAGTGACTCAGCCTCACCCCAATTTTCCACAGACTTTGTCCTCAGACCCAGAAGTCATCCTGTGTAACAACATGAAGATGCTGCGGGAGCGTCTGAACGTATCCGGGGACGGACTGGGGGAGGAGCACCGCGAGCAGGACGATGACTACGTCTATGACCTGTATTACCAGGAAACGGTCACACCTGGCTGGATACAGGACATCCTGTCTGTCAGGGCCTATGCAGACGAGGGAGAACTGGTGTGTGGATGGATGGATGGATGGATGGATGGATGGATGGATGGATGAAAAGGCAGTTCAATGAGTGATGGACTCAATCTGTCATGGGTCTGAGTAAATGAAAATATTATAAATATTGTAATCATCTTTTAAAGTTATAACCCACTGGCTGCTAACTACTGTTGATAACATTTGAAAGTATTTTGACTGGGGTGAAGAAGTATTATTATTATTATTATTATTATTATTATTGTTATTATTGATAGTAGTAGTAGTAGTGGCAGTAGCATGTATTTAAATTTTCCAAGTGGTCATTGGGCAAAGAGTAAAATAAAAGATGGCCCAGGAGTGTTCATCTAGGCCAAGCTATCTGTGTCTAGCTGTAGACTTCCTGTTCACATTGATTTAGCTGGAATGTCGTTTGCTGCTGCATACCAGATGCTGCTCACATATCACACATAAAAATAAGAGGCTTTTAGGTAAAGGAGCCTGGTTGTTGTTTCTCTTAGGTGCCTGACCTCGTGGTTCGTGAGGAGGAGGTGTATGAAGATGAGGATGATGAGAACGAGGAAGGCAACTGGAGGAATGATTATCCTGATGAGGAGAGTGACGAGGATGGGGACAGAGAGGAGCGCTATGGTGGTATGTACCCTTTTTATGTTTATCTGTGTGATATGCAGGCTTGGCTAGTGCAACAAAGGAAGCCATGATTATAGTCTGCCACAGGAAGTGTGCAGGGGGTGATAATGGTTGAATTTTTGTTAGCGATTTTTAGTGTTCTAGTTCATTATCAGTCATATTCTCGTCTAGTGCGTTTTCACACAAGCACTCTTGTTTGTTTTGGTTCCAGTCAGTGGTATAGTTGATACTTTGTTGCACTGTTCATTTGGTTTAGTTTGATTTGATGACATAAAAAGTAAAAAAAACTAAAACAAAAAAAAACAAAACAAGATGTATTAACAAAAGCCATGTGGGACCTGTCAGCCCAATGAAAGAGAAAATAAGTGTTTACTTTGGGGATGTTTTTTTCCCCTCTCTCTCTTTATTGTACAAACACATTTTGCCCATACAATATCCAACAAGCTGTCTGCTAATGCTGCACATGTAGTTATGTAGTTTCGCTGTTAGTTGCATAAAGAAGTCCTGATAGATTTACTAAATCGAGTAACAGGAGACAGAGAAGGGATGTTACAATGGTGTTAACATCTTTTAGAAATCTCATTTATTGGTAGAAAAGCATGTAACTAATTGAGCTGTAAACGCTGTCGCTCACTCTTCCAAAGTGACTCACTGACACCTGTGGATGTAGGTCACGGGACTAATGGGGCTACCTGTTTATTTCACTGCTGTTTAGCATGTTCTGCAGCAAAGTTTCCCATCTCACTTATAGTGTTGCAGCTTACAGGAAGCACCAAAGAGGGCAGGGGAAGCTCTTTAATTTCTTTGAGGGAAGGGAGCAGGTGTCATGTGACGTGATGTGACCCTTCACACTCTCAGGTAGAGAGCCAGATGCAGGGAGAGAAAGGGACAGAAAACAGGAAACAAACTCACTCAGTGTGAAAGTAACAACAAGACTGATGCCAAAAATAAAACGCATCATCATTCTCAGAGGTATCAATATGTGAAGCAGCACATAGATTTTTCCATGACTCACTTTTGTACTGATCAGTGTTACTTTCGTCAACAATTATGATGACAAAATCTTTAAATCAACAAAACTACAGCCTACAGCCTCATTTACACTGTGGTGTACGCCGGAGACACAGTGAACACTCTGATATAGGCTACAAGCCCACACCGCGGTAGCAACCGTGACTGCGACCGGTGTCAATCAGCGGTCAGCTGAGCCCACACCGATCGCGGTTGTGTTCACCGCGTGTATCTGTCCTACGACACAGTATAAATGAGGCTACCAGGCAGCCTGCGCACACACAAACACGGTAACACACACGGGTGATGGTGATGGACTGGCACTTACAAGTCAGCAAATTTACCTAACCTAAAACAAACAGGTAAATATAGACTGGGGTTGTATATTTTGATGTCTGTTAAGTTTTACATCATAATAGTCAAATGCATCTTCTACATTACAGTGGCACAGTAGACTGAAGGTCTATACACACACACACACACACACACACACACACACACACACACATATATAAAATGACTAAAACTTGATTAAAATCTTTTTAATTTTCGTCGACCAAGACTACAATAAAATTATTCAGGACAGCAATGACTAAAATGTGACTAAGACCAATAAGCATTTTCGTCAAGAAGACTAACACTAAAATTAAAATTGCTGTCAAAATTAACACTGGTACCGATACAGGCTGACTGAAACTCCCTCTGCTGACACCCTGTCATAAGGCTTGATCGCTCAAAGCAAAGAGTGGCTGCCTTTAGTCGTTATGTCATATGGATGGTTTTGTCTCAAATGACATGAACATTGCATCAAGCGCTTGATGTTTTGACAATGCTCCTTAACATGTGGCCCTGTATTTATGTGTGCAGGTTACTGGGAAGAGGAGCACTCGTACAGCAGGAGAAGCTGGGAGCGCTACAAGAGGGAGGTGCTGCACGAGTTTGGTCGCCATGGTGAAGACAGTGATGACGATGATGATGAGGAGGAGAATGGCAGTCAATATGATTCTGATTGATCCCTCCCTGATTCCAGATAACAAGTGGATGTTCCAGTGCCCTCTCCACAAATAACACCATACTCTGTAGACCTCTGTGTAGGCGAGAGTTGGGAGGGGACATACGCCAGAATAGCACCTAAAACAAAACCATACATCTGAGAAAAGTGCTTCAGGAAATCCCAGCTTACATTGTAGCATTAAGCAGTTTATCTTGGGTTGTTGTAGTTGGACCAGTTCAATGACAATTTTGATATTGTTGAAATTTCCTTCAAATTTGTGACTTCTCTGTCATGGTTTCTCATTGCGATAGTACTGACAAACTTGCCACTAAAAATTGGTCTCCATTTCAGCGGTAACTTTCCAGTCTGGGAAGTAACAACTAACAAACACCCAGAAATTTCCCTTTTACATACAAAATGCTCAATCTCTACTTCATCATCTTTGCTGCTACAGGCTGTGTCCTCTCTGCTTCTCATCCTTTCTCTGGCCTTCATCTCCTGCAGCAGATTAAAATCACTGCACTCCGCTTCATGTAGCCATAGTAGTTATTTCCCAAAATAATCCTGATTGACTTCAGAATATGGAATGTACGTGGCCATTGTCAGACACTTAAAGAAGATATAAAACAAGATAAAAAGCCGAAATCTGTATCGCTGTAACTACACTGGTGTGAGCTTTTATAGTTTTGTGCGGAAGAGATTATGACGTACTGTGACAACCGCTGAAACACTGGACAGCAGAGTCAAGTTGTAATGTTGTTAGCTCCACCCGAATGAAGCACATCTGAAAGGGAAAGCAACTTTATTTACATTATCTGATACAGAGAGTTCACTCTTGGACTGTTAGTGGAAATGAGGTGGCTATTGTTGCCACGGTAACATTTGCATTGTTTTCGTTTCCTTCTTCAGACTCATAGTCCAGATCAAAACTTTTTTGGAATCGTACCTGATGTTAGCAGCACAGAGAAATGGCAGAAGATTTGCTTCCCGGGGGTTTGCTTTCAAAAGGACATGAGACCAGAGAGACAAACCAGAGATGTTTCAGCTTTGTATCTTGTTGGGTTGACAACGGCTACCTTTGTTCCAGATTTTGAAAATGATGAGGACTGAGTTTGGTTTTATCGGCAGACCTTACTTAGGCTACACAGACCAGAGCACAGCAATTTGACGCTTTTCACCTCTGCTTCTCAGGTGGCTCAGCTGCAGAGTTTAGCTTAACTGAAGCCCATGTTTAGTTGTAAGTTTATCAGTACTAACGCAGTTGGTGAAATCTCTTTTACTGATAGACACCATGAAGGAGAATGCACAAACAGTCTAATTTCAGAAATATCAAAGTGGTCTTTTAAAGGCAAGAGACATGTCAGTGTGCACATCATGTTCAAAATCATCAGTTTCAAGTGTCCTCAAATAAAGCACAATGACCGAGAAGCAGCCTATTAGCAATGAAAGCACATAGCAAGCCCCAAGCTATCAAAGCATTTTCTCATTATTATCATCATGTTATTTTATCATTATTACTATTATCATTATTGTTATTATTGTTATAGGCCACTAAATAAAAAAAAAATAAAAAAAATCCCACAGAATGATGATGCATTAAAGTTCATTTAGTACAGATCTCAATCAGTAGTATATCAGGCTATCATTGGGAAATTAATTTGCCTTGTCTAACTCGGTTATTCTTAAAGTTCACATGTAATCAAAACCTCTCTGTTCTACATAGATGTTAAAGGGGTACGGGTGTTATTTCTAGAAAGATCCAGAGTGTCTTTTTTTTTTTTTTTTTTTTTTTTTTAAATATGGTGGAGTGAATTTTTGTGTGGGTGTTTGTTCCAAGTGGAAGTGTGTTAGAAATGTTGCACATTAGTGTGGTATGCCTTGTATGCTTTGTGCAGTTAACACTTCTGTTAGTGAGATGTCTCTGGCTGCGCGTGTTTGCAATTTAGGGTGTTTGCATTTTGTGCATGGTAGTGTGTACGTGTAAGCGTGTGGTAGATTGTGCGTAATATGAAAGCGTGGTGCATAATTTTTGTTGTGGGTGTGTGTGTTCGGTTCAACATTCCCCTTTGACGTTTGAAATGTTGTCTTGAATGCTTGTCGACTTAAAAACCTTTTTTTTTGTAAATATGTAGATGTGTATAAAAAGAAAGCTTTCAAAATAAACGTAAAACAACTCAAACTGTTGTTGTTAATATGTGGGGGGAAAAATACATCACAGACTGGTTCTTTTAAGTCACAATAATTTTTTTATTGATAAATCATATAATAAATTAGATAAAACTACTAAACACTTCAGCCTGGGATTGAATGTCTGATCCTAAAGATTTAAGATGCAATGGAACTCGCCTGAATTTTGTTTCCCCCTCTCATGATGCTTTGCAGTTCCTACAAGACAACGTGGTAAAAAAACAAATTAGAAAATATGAGGAAAACTTTGGCAAAGGTACTAAGACAGCATTTCTTTGTAATTTCCTGAAGCTATATAGCACAGTGTGATTTCTCTGAGCCAGGCCAGTGAGGTCGGCCAATGTGAAAGCTTTGGATGTTAGAGGTCCAGCACCAAACCTTAGCGCAAAGGTACTTCACATCAAATATGTGAGTCTGACCTGAACCCAGAGAATTATCAAATCCTTAATTTGCTTGATGATCAGCAAGCCTCACACAACTGAATTCCCTCTTTTCTTGCCAGACACGTTTCATCAATCCAATGACAAAAGTTACAAGATTCCCCAAAACAGTAATTTAGTCAAATACTGTTTTCGCCCAAGTTTGAAGGTCTTTGAATAGTTGACCGCCCTCTAAAGAAATAGAATAGATTGCATAATGTTCAAGCCAAATGTCAGCTTGTTGACAGTGAACATAACAGTCCCAGCATGTTCAGGTTACCTCTGACTTAAAGCACTTCAACAAACTAAATGGACTTGATTGAAAATACACTCATCTCCAAATGCCTGAAATGACTGACGGACAACACTGAAAATACCAACTGAAAATTAAACTAAGATATTGTTTTAAACAAAGTAACATTAAGGGTCAGTTTCTAAAATGAAAGATGGACAACACACCAAACCCTTGGAGAGGTAACATGGCACCAAGTAACATAAAGTCAAATAAGGCAACAACTCTCCTAAGATGCAAACTCAACATTCAGCAGTTGAGTACACATATTCTGTTCCCTTTTTTCCCCTTCAGGCAAGGGATTAAATAGACCATTTACAATAGTTTGACTCTCAATACGCAACATTATCTCTTCCTGTTCACACACACACTACACACAACATCACTTTCCAGGTCAGACAAGGCAAAAGCCTCAGTATAAAGATCTCTGCATCATTGGGTCTCTGTGGCAGCTACTGCTGGGATGAAAACAGGCATTTAACCTCACAGGCACATCACGTTTTTAAAAGACGTGTTCAAAATAAAAACAGTGTATGACTACAAAGGCAAATTACTTATAATGGAGGTCAAACAGTCCATAATATCCACAATAGATAGTAAGTGAACTGTGTTGCATGTTCTTATTGCAGCTGTAACATTTAAGAGGAGAAGCCCATTGAAATGGACCTATGTGTTGTTACTCTAAAAAAGTAAACATTTCATAAAGATCTCCTAGTGGCATTTCCATTTTGTATTTTTTTTCTGCCTCTTCACCATGTCAGAAACAGTAAATGACCTGATCAGATTACGGAGCACCTTGCTTTATCAATTTGCATATTAATGAAGAAAAATGGATTTCCTCGATGCTGCTTAGCTCAGTGCTTTTAGATGTGGAGTTAATATTATATGAAATAATGTTATATGAAAAAAAAGGTTTTTGGATATAAAATGTTCTATTAGCTTAATTAATGATCTTACTGTCTTGTGAAATGGATAATTGGATTGCACTTAAATTATCAAAAGAAAATTATGTTTTCTATTCTTTTATAGTATTTAAAGTTATACTGTCTGAATAATGCACGTGAAGATGGAATAAAATTTACCCCAAAACATCTCTTACTAAGGAAATTTACAATGGCACAGAATTGCATTTACCATGATCTTAAGAAATGCAAACAAACAAAAAACAAAAACATTTCTTACAAAAAGAAAAAAAAAATGTGGAAAAAAATGGTGGAAAAAGTGGACATTTTAGTAAAATGTCCTTGGAATGGAATTCCCCTTGAATTCCATTCCAAGTGTGTCATCAGTGTGTCTGTGTAAATGAATACTGTATGTGCATTTATACCATAACTTCCTCTATTGTAAACAAGTCAAGTCAGTGAAGTCTGAAAACATCAGTGTACAGTTCAATAAAAGATAGATATATTCCCCTTTTCCCCACAGAAGTAGGTGTATATCCCTTATGTGCCCCCTGCTGCCTGAGGTTGCAGAGGCTGCTGGGTAATGTAGTGTTCTTGAGATATACATGGCTAGTCGTTTTTGTCCATCTCTGTGAGCACACAGAAGCAGGTATATTGCGTGAACTGAGTCAGGGAACCTGGAGAAAGAGAAAGGGCAAGATGAATGACAATGACAATTTGGGCTATTTGGTGTATTTTATCTATTTGTGCAGAAATGCATGCCAGCCATTTAGGGAAAGTGTCACGTGATCCTAAAAAGTCCTATCCCTTTAATTGTTAGACATTGAAACTTGTGTTGAAATGACATGTGTAGCTGTCGCCTTTTAAGTGCAGGATACAAATAAACTCACGCAGTAGCTTGGTGATAATAGGAGGTCGTTTGGACTCAGGTAGATGGATGCCCAGGAAGTAGACGGGTACCCCCGACAGAGCGATGGCAATGCCAATCAGAGAATTGATGGTGTCACCGTAGAGAGGCACAGCCACCAGAAAAACAGTGCAAAGACAAAACACCACCGGGTACAGCAAGGTCAGCTGCAGACGGTAAAATGGAGGGAGGGAGATGGGAGGCACAAAGACAACAGAACGTATCATTATGTTTTGTATTTGAAAATATTGTCCTGAACCATGCATTTGCATATACAACCTAGTTTAGCCATTCTGAACAGCTGGTGTGTTTAACACCACGCCTATACTGACCAACTGGAAATTTTCTTCTCCTATGAGAGCATTCTGAGACCCATGAACTGATTTAGGGGGTAATTTTCAAACAGATGCACATTAAAGCCACATTAAGCAATAATACATGCATTTTGTTGCTGTAGATGTGAGTCATCACTGTGGCTCTTTCCAAACATACAATTTACAGTCAGCCTGTTATTTCCTAGTTTGAGCTTACTAAAGTTCTGTATTGACCCAAGAATAAGCTCTCTCTGCCCTCCTCTTTTAACTTGCCAGCACACAGCATGTCGCTTACCTCAATGCCAAATATAAAATCTGATTATTAGCTCCATAAAGGTGGTTAATTTGCGATGATATTGTTATTTATTCTAGACTGAGTGAACAAAAGTCTGGGCCTTCACCAGCTTGAAATGTGTGTGTGTTAGCCTTCTAATGCCAGACTTGCTGCCCCACAAAGCTGACATCAGCCTGGCTATGTGTGTGTATTGGGGGGTGGGTTTATTTTTTAGCCACATTATATTTGCTATCATTATAAAGTTATGTGCTACGAACAACAGCTCTGGAGCTGTAGGTGACATGATCACAGGTAGGCAGGCAAATACTTCACAGCTATTTACATTAAATTCCAAGCAGTACAGTTTCCACTAGGTTCACCAAGTCGTGCTCCCCTTAACTTTTGGTTTTGCCCAAGCAATCTGCCGTGTACACTTAAACAGGGATTGACTCAGTTATGTTTACAGAGTTTCAGCTGTCAACACCCTCTGGTGGTCAAAAATCGCTTACTGCAACTTTAATGTATGCATTACATGATAACCTATTTCAATGTAATTCTCTACCCTTTTTTGCACCAGTAAATCCCTTATCACTGCCACTCTGGCGTGATATTGGAGCAACCAAGAGTCTTGACCATAGTCTCACTGGTTTACCATGATATCCCAATTCATTTGCCAAAGATACGTTTAAAAATGCAACACATTGTGTTTTTAAATTCATATCATGCATAAGATTACAAAAGTATGTTGCAATGGTCAAACCTTGAGAGGTCTGGGTCGGTCAGGCTCCTTCCAACGGAGGTAGATCTGTCCGGCGATGGACAAACCCATGAAGAACCAGTAGCTGAAGCTGTAATAGTTAATCAGCTGGAAAACATCCTCCACTGTCAGGTAGATCAATGCCATGATACACTGAGAGCAGATGAATGAAGATGTGAGAGAAAGCAGTTAGCTTAGTTACCACAAGAGGGAGACAGCTAAAATCAGCATCATCTACCTGGACTGCAAAAATTGATAACATAAAGGAGTTTGATATTTGTGGGTAAAGAGTAGGTGGACTAATTTTATTGGCATACAAATTTTATCAAAAGTGAATTCGGTAACTTGTAATTGAAAGTTATCATTGTTGACATTTTATAGACAAAATGACTAATCCAAAAAACAATCACTACATTAACTTTAAACGATACTTCTTAGATGCAGCCCTGCAAATGCCCCACCTTTTATTCTGTCATATTTATGACGGAGGCTTAATTTACAAGTTACTACCATGGAGAACATTCAACATTACTCACTCCCCAGCACAAGACTGTGGTTGTACTGGGTGAGATGTGTAACTGCATAAACTTTAGGCAGAACGTTGCTGACAAAGTGCTTGCATGCTCCATCAACATTCCCTGTGGTTAATGACACAAAAATTGTTTCATACTACTGAAGGATTTGTGTGTTTCCTTAGCTGGAGTTTATATGGATCCATATTCTTACATTGAAGAGCAGAGCGGGGATTGGAGTGAACCTCTCGATGTGGATCATGGACAGAGCATCTGGAAGGTGACCTTCACGAGAGCCCACAAAGAACAACCTACCAGATGAAAAATCCATTAAAAGACACTTAAACTTTATGATAGTCTGTCACTTGAAAGTGAAAGTGTCTGTACTGGTATGTGTAATTGATAAACTGGTCATGAGCAAGTTTTTAGGATTTGTCATCCCAATTATAGGGTAGTGCTAAACTATTTACTGTAAGTGTCTCAAAAACAAACATACCAACAAAACAAAAAACAGGGTTAACGTAAGTTTTCAACAGTTCAGCAATAGTAATCCCCATGTTGAATAAACATAAATAAGTAAAATAATATAAAATAATGTGAAACAGATGTAACCAAAGACACTAAGATTCCTGTTAAAAATCCACCCATCTAAATACTAAATACAGACTAAACACAAACTGGGATGTAGCAATAAAGAGCATATCCCAACTGACTGAAAATACAGTGTAAGTGAAATCCAGAATTAGCAGTGAGTGGATGCTTCATTTAGAGGAAGTGGATTCAACATTAGATTTTTTTCCACTCTCATCTCTTGGGCTTTCTTTGGTATGAAGTATCACAAGCTGACTGGGTTAGTGGTCATGTGCGAGCTGCGTACAGTTTACGGATGTTACCTGACAGGTATTGAGTTTCAAATTTTTCAAAGTCTTGATTAATGAACTTGTGCAAAGGGAACTAATTTCTGACCATTTATCTTCACTCTGAGGAAGGCTCTATGCTGAAACGTGATGTGAACGCTCATTGAACCGCTGTAGTGCTGCTATTTTTGTGCAAGCTGCCCTTGGTTTTCTCTAGTTTCTATGTTCAAAAGCTGGTTAAAGATGATGATGAAAAACCACCACTCATCACATTATTGCAAAGTTGTGTTTGAATGTGTTCAACCTGGATGCAGCTATAATGGAGGCGTTGAGGCCTCCGTAGCAGGACAGAGCCACTGCAATGGGTATGGTCCAACTCATCACTCCAAGAGTATGATCTGCAAATGTCTGAAACAGAAATGGACTTACAGTGCACATGCTTTTTTTTTTTTTTTTTTACAGAACATCAAAAGAGATGAGCAAAAACCAAATAAACTTGCTTTGTCCAAAGCTCTTTAGAAATAAGATACTCACCACTGCCACAGCATCGCTGCCCAGTATAGCGCTGATGTCCAGAACAGCATAATAGGCCACATTGGTTAGGATGTAGATTAGAGTCACTATGGGCATGGAGATGGCGATGGCCAGGGGCAAGTTCCTGCGACAATCATTTATTCAGTCGATCATGGATCTTGACTTTTCTTTACAGTTTTCCCTGCTCCTGAATCCAAGTGATAAAGAACAACAACTTGCCATGCAGTATCAGCAGTTACCTCTCAGGGTTTTTGATCTCTTCAGTGACAAAGTTAAGGGTATCCCAGCCAGAGTAGGAGAAGAGAGCAGAGTAGAGCGCCAGCGCGATATCTCCCGGATCTCTGGAAGATCCCTCAAAGGATGACTCAAAATTGGTCGTGTAACCTAAAGCAGAGATTCAGTGATTAACCCTGAGTCACATGAAGGCGCGGTCAGCTGTGGTGGGATGTCAGAAAGTGGTAGCATCGCTCACCCTGACACAGCTTGACGATGCCAGTGATGATTATGACGATGAGAGCTGCCACCTTGGCATACGTGAAGATATCCTGTACGCGGGTACCCCATTTCACATAGGCAGCATTGATGAATGTCAGTAAGCCTGGACAGAAAGGCAACATGGGAGGAGAGAGGGTGAAGGGGGCGGTAAGAAAAGAAAAGAGAGTTAAGTAGCAAAGGAGGGAGTAATAAATTCAAGTGATTGTTTAAATCTATTTAAATTTTTGATACTACTACAGTACAACAGCAAACACAAAAAACACAAAGCAAATAAAACCTAAACAATGCAATGCTGAAGTCAATCTTTTGTAATGGTGTTTAGGACTGAACCTCAACACAAATTTCAGATGAAGCATATTCTCTAGCAGAGCCTCATCTCAGCTCCTCCCTTCTCTCACTGAAAGCAATTGGGTAACAGTCTTGCTCCTGTTATCAGAGAGCCTAAATTCAACTGAACCAACATGCCAATCCATCAGTGCTGACAGATCATATTATACTTTATCACAACTTGTGGGTCATGTGAGAATGTAGCAAATATCAGCGGTCTTCCCCATTTATTGTGATATTTTGTATTATATTTTATATTATATTTCTCTGATGTAATTTAACATTGCCCTCAGATATCTGAACGCACTGCTGGAAATGTTGTCTGGGAAACAGTTCTCTCAGAGTTAAGCAATTTCTGGAACAAGTGGGGAGATTTATGTAGTGACAGTATCGGTGGCTTGGTTGTTAGAACATTTCTGTCTATCAGGGCAAATCAGCAGGAAACCTGGAAAACAGGTTCTGAACAGCTCTCCAATGAACATATGGAAAAATCCACTCACTGAGGCAAATAACTTTCAAGCTATTTTCATTTTAAAGGCCTCATGGTGTACACTTTTTCAGGGTTTTATTTCAACTGTTGATATCCCTAGCATGATGTATTTGTGGTTTTGAGTACCTGTGGTCCGCTAAATATAGTTTTACAGCTCCTTTCTCTTGCCTTTCTCCCGGAGCTCTGGCACAGTGTTGCCAACTCCTCAGTAAGGAAAGTAGCTATTGGCTGTCCTAAAAGTCGCTAGAAGTCGCCAAATGACGTCATTGCCTAATTTGCATAATTGGCAATTTGCACGTGATTGTAATGGACGCTGTAGGAGAGGAATAACGTCATGGGAGAGACAAAAAGTGAGTAAAAAAACATCCTAAATATGTTTTAGAACTACAAATTTACGGGAAGGGCGGGACCAACGGCGGCTTTGTGCATGCGTGATTCATCTGCTGCCTGGCCGCAGAGTGGTGGGTCTCCTCTCTGCTCCTCTCCTGACTGCAGCTGCCTGCGACTGCCGCGCGCGGCTCGAGCCTGTGACCACCTGTGAGGACTTTGGGGCGCGGGAGGGGCTCACGGCAGCACCCGCTGCTCACTGAGAACAGGAACTGCAGAGGAACGATACGTGCTTTCATGTCAGTTTCCAAAATACCAGAAGTCTCCAGTAACTCCAGGAAAAGTCGCTAGATTTGTCGCTAGTCGCTTTTGACAAAAAAAGTCGCCATGGGGAGTTGGAAAGTCGCCAGATTTAGCGAGAAAGTCGCCAAGTTGGCAACACTGCTCTGGCAGCACGGTTCGTTTAGCCAATCAGAAGAGAGAATCAGCACCCCCCAACTGATTGGCTGACTGTTTTCTGAGTGACAGATGGTCGGGTCAATCAACCGACATCACTGCGCAATGCATTCTGGGCCGTAAACAATAGTGCGCCGCCATATTGAGCGATAGAAAAACAGAGCCAACGAGATACAGTAACTATTTGAAAACTTGTCGAAAGCGAGTTATCATCTTACGTAAGATTGTCATGGCTACCGCCGAGTGTGATGTTACACAACCGTATGTATGAGCCCGATGCCAATCCCATACCACAGATGAAGCCAGCATTGTATTGTGTCGGGTTGATAAAACAGTCGGCACTGAAATGAGCCCAACAGACGAGCAAATCTGGACTAAAACCCTGCGGGATCCGTGAAACCGGGAACCTGAGCGTGATGGTTTACGACAGTACGATCCTGCACCACAGACGGCAGGAGAAACCGAACCACCTCAAATCCGTTTATTGCAAGATGTTTCAGAATGGTAAGCTATTTTTGTTAAATATGTTGAAAATATGCTGTGAACTTGTTCCCCTGGGAGCGGAGGGGTACTGGCTAAGTTCACTAGCTTGGTAGTTGGTTGCCTGGGGACGCAGGCCCTGTGGGCGGAGTCACTGACGTCAGGACAGACACTAACGTCAAGACTTACAAGAAGTGCAATCCGCTCGTTTTACAGGGACAGTTTCAAAAAAACGGGCTGTGTGCACTTCTCCATTTATCATAGGTGAAATGCATGGGACAGTATTTGTGTGGCCCCAAGACCTTCCCTATCACGCATAAACAAAAAAAATTGCATTTTTCAGGCCATGGGGCCCTTAACATTTAGCCTAGCTTGTCATGTAATTCAAGACAGTTAAAGAGAGAGTAACTGAATAAGACTGTGTGAGAGTAAAGAAAGGGCAAGGAAATTAGCACAGTGGCAAGGAGAGATGGGGACACCACATAAACTTTCATACTGAAGGAAACCAATCTACAAGCATGTCATCTTAAACTGACCGACAATTTTTTAAAAAGGTCTGACAAGCAGCATTTAAGCCTACATAAAGTAACTAACATAGTTTCATGGAGGTCAAATAGTCAAGTGCCTGACTCACAAGAATTTCAGAATAATTTAGTGTGCAAAAAGTCAGAAGTCAAAAACAAGGAAAAATGCAATAACAAAGAACAAGTGTAAGTCAAAACTCACCGACAGGGATGGATTGACACTGAAAGATTATTACAGAAACACCACAAAACTATGGAGTCAAATATCACAACAGATCTGAATTAGCACAGCTGTGACACAGTCAACAAAAACTGCTCACTGGTACCTTCACAAAGCTGGCATTTACAGCAGGGTTACCTTGGAGATACCACTTGTGTACAAGGTGAGTACACAAAGACTCAAAACCAAAGTTTATCATCAACCCCACATGTAATGGTAATCTAGTGGAAGTCAGTAGGACAGATGATCACTAAACATGGTTGTAGATGGTCAACAACATGAGGCTATTTTACAGGACTAGCTGCACCCTATGATACAGACACTGATCCCTCATGATGATCTTATGTTATATTAATAATGCCCCTGCACACACCCACATTCATTTGTTCATCGTTTACTTGTCTATCACCAGCCTAACACAGATAATCACTCATTCTCACTCAAACCAATGGGCAAGTTAAGTGTCCAAACCATAACACCTGCGTGTCTTTGGACTGTGGTGACAGAAATCCTTATTCCTTAGTATGTGAAAATCATATTTTACTCAGGTGTTTCTGCATCATCCATCCACTGTACATCTCAGCAAGGTTATAAAACAGAACATCAAAGAACCAGTGTTGTAGAGAAAATGAGGGTGCAAGACAGCAAACATAAGCAAACAGTAGTGGAACAAACGGATAATCAGATGTACTCACAAATACATGCTGCAGCGATGAGCCTGGATGCCACATATGGTGGTTCACATGTTGGGAAGAGGGGCTGTACCAGGTAGTTAGCGAAAGTAATGGCTATGACTGCCTGGCTGGTGGGCTCTATGATCAACAAAGATGTCCACAGACGGATAAACGCTATGAACCCACCAAAGGACTCCAGGATATATGCATAAGATGCACCTGATTTGGTGATGGTGGTGCCCAGCTCTGCATAGCAGAGGGCCCCTACCACAGAGAACAGACCCCCAATGGCCCAGATGACTAATGACAGCCCGTACGAGGCGCTGTACATCAGCACACCTTTGGGGGAGACGAATATCCCTGAGCCAATCATGTTCCCCACAATCAGGCTGACACCATTTAGCAGTGAGATCTCCTTCTTCAGCTGCATGCTCTCTTTGGGCGGCTCTGACAGATGGGAGGAGCGTCTAATGCTGCCATTCAGCTTCTTGGATTCTTCGCGGTCATCCATGCTGCCGTCTTCCAGGGCCGAACCAGAGGTGACTGAGGACTGTAGACCCGTTTCTGGCAACCTCTGGAACAGCCTGCCCTGTGGAGGGACAAGAGTGAGACCAGAATATGCAGTATTTAGAAAGGCACAGGTAAGGGACTGCTTTCATACCAAATGAAAAGAGGACATGTCAAAGAGCGGAAAAAGAGTAAACAAAGTCAGTCGCATCAACAGTGCTATAACAGAAATAGATTGGGGCCAGACCTACTTGAAACACAGCACCATGCCATCTCCGTGCCACCTTTTGCTGCTGTGTCTTGTAATATGACAAACAATAGTAAATACTGGATCAGAATCACTGGGTGAGACTGGCAGGGAAATGGGAATGGTGTTGGATAGAGATTAGGGGGAACATACTGTCCCTAGCTGTTTCCTTCTATATAAAGCCCCTTGAGGTACCACGATGAGTAGCAATGCCTAGGTGTAAGGCTTTAACCAAAGGGTGAGTAGCAGGAAACAAAATAGCTCAAAATGGATCAGCAAAACATAGCACTATGAAAGTGCTAATAATCAACTGCAAATAAAAATCAAATCTCTTATGACTGACCAAAGTAAACCTGTACCAATAATGTCTTCTTCTTGTACACACCAAAACACAACTCAGAATCCGCTGTGAAGATTTTAATCACACAGATGGAAATGTCATCCCCTGACCTTTATCTCATTTGAGACAGTGAGCCAGTATCTCCATACATAAATCCAGGGCAAGACAGATTTGCTTAGATACTTAAAAGGGCATCATCGTGCAGCAGGCCTCCTCCCTTGTGAAGTGTACATCTGTCCTTGATAAAGCAAAACTCTGCATGTCAAGGCATGTGCACAACACTCGAAATAACCTTTCACTTTAATAATAGAAGCAAAATCATGAGAGACAATCACAGATAGCCTTAAGCATACTCGGTTGTCAAATCTCATTGCACACAACAGAGACATGGGGACAAAATGCCACTGAAAAGATTAAAGCATCAACAGGGATTTGCTGACTTTATTAACACCTTCTAATTTCAGAGTCACCAATTAATACAATTATGAATCACAAAAGTCTAATAACAGAAGCTTGAACATGAAGTTAAATTAGCTGGCGATTTATTATAATATCGGGTTTCATTCCAGTTTGGACTGATTGTGGGGAGGAATTTTCTTACATTTTAATTTATTCAACTACTGTTTGCTATGAGGGAGTCTATCTCCTTAGGTAACTATTCCAACTTCTAGCTATTTTGATGCAAAATTGTAAGCAAGGTTTGGTTTCACCTCAGATGAAAAGGCCACTATGGCTGCTGCAGGAAAAACTTACCACCTCTTCTAACCTGCTTTCTACTCTCTCTCCCCTGGCCTGGAATCAGATCACAATCTCAGATGCCTAAGAATAAGTAGGGCCTTGATCCACTCAGTGTTTTAGTGAAGAAATGACAGAGTTTCATCACTTTGATGTAAAAGTCAAATTGAGACTGTCTGCCGGTGTCTCGTGTTGCAGTCGCATAGTAGGGGCCTTATGTAATGTAGGTGTGGAATGTGTTCGATGTATAGTACAATAACATGACTGATTTTGTTTGTAGGGGTAAAAAATCTCTGATAATGTTGTGCCTGTGGTTGTGTGTGCATTTCTCTCTGTATGCCTGTGTGTGTGTGTGTGTGTGTGTGTGTGTGTATGTGTTTGTGCTTATGGTGCACATGTCTGATGTTCAGTTAATCATCAGGTAAACTGGCTGCGACGCCACCTGTTATCTCCTGATTCAGACCAATCGATGACTGCAGCAAACAAACCAGCGACATGTTAACACTTGTTAAAGACAGGATGAAAGCAGTCAGAGTGTGTGTGTGTGTATATAAAAAGAAGCAACCCCATATGAAACCCTAAGCTGATTGTCCTACATAATACATAACACAGGTTTGGTGTGAAGCAAGCCTTGTAACACTTAATGTAGTGTTGAGGCAGGAAATAGGGGAAGCGTCGACATTGACTACAGGAACACAGTGGTCGTTTTACGTCCCCAGTGCAATGACCTAATTCAGTACGCTACTTTACTCCACCGGAGCGCCTTTCTTATCAAGAACTTTAATCATGCATTGGCAGATGAAACAAAAAATAATAACACTTAGTGCCATTTCTCCTGTAAAATAACATTTTTAGCACATACAAACAGATTCCTTGATATAAGGAGCCATGCGGATTGGTCCTCCGCCTGTAACAGTTAGATGTCGCTCTTTTTCAAAGTGTGTCTAGATGTGTGTTGACAAAACTTCTCAACATCTGCAGTCCTAAAACCCACTCAGACACTTTTGTCATTTGGCCAAGTAGAAAGACGGAAAGTGTGTGTACTGAGACGAGGCCATCAGCTAAACATTTATCTGGGCTGATGCTAAGATTTCTGCTTTTCAAAACTCTCTGAACACTGTCAGGGAACAAAACGTCTCAGATTGTGGGATTAGATCTGTTGGACAATCTCAATCAAAGAGACTTGGTGGTTGTTGCAGTGCCTGCTTCACACCAGTAGAGGTTGATAGAGGTTTCAGAGTCCTTACAGGCGATGGAAATTTGTTCTGCTCATTGCCATAAAAAATGATGGAGGTTTATACCCATATTTTTGTTTGCTAGAGCTGCGGGTCAGTTCACTGTAAAGTACGCAATGTTTCTATTTCTTTTTTCTTTTTTCAAACTGGTAGTGTCTTTTGTTGTTTATTTTAAAAGTAACAAGGTGTGGCTGCTTTCATTAGGGTGCTGCAGCCTCATTCTGTTCAGTTGAAGAGGTGGGCTTTTAAGCAACACAGGCAGCTAAACTAATCATGGCAGGCTGTCCGCTCTTTATTGCGGTCAAACAGAATACACAACAGACCAACTGTAAATGCAACTTGCATTCTTCTGTTGATTGTTAGACATAAATTATGGCCATTTCATCATGGAAACAAACTGTGTGGAAAGCTCACATGCAAGTTGTAAAACAAGTTGCAATTTCAAGCTCTTATTGGCTAAAGCAGGTAAGCTGG
Organism: Myripristis murdjan; assembly: GCF_902150065.1. Classification (NCBI taxonomy): domain Eukaryota; kingdom Metazoa; phylum Chordata; class Actinopteri; order Holocentriformes; family Holocentridae; genus Myripristis; species Myripristis murdjan. The sequence continues at coordinate 27,401,395 of NC_043982.1, read as the reverse complement.
TAATTAGGGTGTCACTGTATTTCAACACACGTGACCACATAATAGTTTAATTAAATATTGAAATAGTTCATGTTTACCTACCAGTAACTATGACATTAAGTTAAACATGGGGTTGCACAGTAAAACGCAGTGGTGTGGTAAACTGTGTCTGACCTGGGGCATCTGGCAATAATAACCACAAATACCAACGAAATTCACTTACTATTTCATAACGACACTATTTTACACCGACTGCCCCTTTAAAAACCCAATCCTCAATTAACTTCCATCAGGTTGTCACAGATCTACTCACCATGATACACATCTAAGTCCTATGTCAGCCTATAAAAGGCGGATGAGCTGGTGAATTTATTCTGTTAAAATGTGACTGAGCAGTGGTGGTGCAGTGGCTTTGAGGGGGGATTTAGCTAGCTAAATCATCCTGCTGGCTGATTTCGGGTCTAATTTCTGTGTGAAGGCGGTCCTGTTGGAACTGCTCAAATTCGTTTTATTCTTGTTACTGTGTGACATTAGTCAGTCTGCTGTAGAATAATAACAATAATATTAACAATAGACCATCTCTCACTGAGCACAGCTCGGCCGGTATCTTCCTCTTCCTTAGGAACCGCTATCAAGTCAAACTAAATAAAAATGAACTTTCTGTTAAGGTTTTCAAAATAAAAGCAAGGATAGCGACACTTTCATTTTTTTTTTTCCAAACTTACAAACACGATCATTACATTAAAGAACTCATTCAAAGCAATTTCTGCCAAGTAGAAAATACAGTGACTTTGTTATACAGCATAAAGTAATGACTAACTATTTCACTCCAGATTTAACACTGTGTATTTTGAAATGTCTGTTGTAGCTACACTGCCATGCCTATTTTGAACAGGAATTAAGGCAGACACATCATTCACTGAGCCTACAAGGTTAAGCTGATTCTTTAATTATTACTGTTTGTTTGTTTATTTTTTTATTTTTATTTTTAATAAATACCACTCTGGCAGGGTGAAAAAAAAAGATGACCGGGCTAAAATTTAATAAAAGATGCAGTAGCTGGCACACTAAATTAATGTGTCATCTGTAGCTTAGTGAGCGGAGCGTGGCATCAGCACACTAGGAGTTGGATCAGTTTAAACTCACAGTACACTAATAATAAACCTGATCATACCGACTCAATTTCACATGGACAGATGGAGCTACAACTGTCAGCTGACGAGATATTGTTTGATCAATAGTTTAAATTATTAGCATAGATACTGAATCATCCCCTTAGATGGCACATTGGCCCTGAATGCCCGGATTATAAGTATTATTTATATAACAAGTATTTGCTTACTAGCCTAATTACTTACTTATCTATTTGAGTCTATTTATTTATTTTTCTTTCATTTTTACTTTGTATTTCTACTTTTCTTGCTTACTTAATAAATTTAATCTGCTATATGAGCCATACTAGTATCAGATTTCATACATTAGCCCGCAAGAAGACAAAGGAAAACAAACCAATGAGACCATCTTATGACTAACTCCGCGCTTTTATTTGGAAAGCTAATTCGCCTGACTTCCGGTCTTGCCCTGGCTGCCTGCGTCTAACTTGGCGCAGCTGGAAACAAACAAGTCCGCTCTTTTGTCCCGATGCTGACTCTAAATCCCAGGCGGCTTGGTTTTCTCTGAGGTTTCTGTGCTGAAAGAGGATGGACCCCCCACGGCGGAGACATTACCGGAGGCTGGCCGGGTCTTACCTGCGGTGTTTCCCCTCCCGTCTACCGGCTGCGACCTCCTGCCAGCGCCGTGTCCGGTGCACACTGCGGCGGCATCATCGAGGGTAAACAACTGGCTGCTGCTACGCTCACAGACAGGCTGTCATGTGACTGTGGGTACAGCCACGGACACAGTCACTGACACTATTTGCATATCCGAAACATCACCAGTCATCCGAAACACAATGGCCTACTTTATCTCATCATTTTTTATTACTAAGAGGCAATTACTGTATGATCAGTTTCGAACAATGGTCTTTTTCTTTTTAAATAGATATAATTTCACTTTTACCTCTGCAAAAGAAGCATGCTTGAGTAAATACTTTTAGAGTGTAAATAAACCATAACAGTCTACAAAGACATTAGCCTGCAAATGATGGCTGTATGATTTTCTAACAAGATTCTCTATATTGAGCTCATTCTTAGTGTTACTGGTGGGTCTGAAGCCTTTGAACATGGATGCTTGGCTTTTTAACTGGAACAATATTTCTAAGCAAAGCTATGTGTTCTTTCCTCAGCAATCATTGAGAATATCATTGCCCTGAGGGATTTCATCTCATACTGTTTATGGACAAAAGAGGTTTTTTTTTTCCCTCTCTACTTTCATGACTTGTACAAAAAAGTTTTTGTTTCAATAAATAATAGTCCATGTCTCCTGCTGATTGCCTCTAGTAACTTTTAAACATAAATTACTGTGGAACAGCCTTCTTGCAAAAAGCACATGTTGTTATTTGTTAATATCAAAGAGTGCGATTCATTTACCCCAGAAGTTTTCTTTACAGAGTCTCCTAACAGTTTATTGAGTTGGAGGAAGTGTTCCCGTCTAGGAAATGATGCAAAACCCAAATCTGAGGCAATCTAGTGATCATGTGCTGAATTAGAGTATTACAGTATTACTCTCATACTGTGGTATATATTTAAATAAAACTATTGAGAATAATAATTTTAGAATGACACTAAAATATCACAGCAAAACTGTAAGTCCCTATAACAATACTTTAGGAATTGTACGATGATGCAATAGAAATTTTAATAGGCTACTACTACTACTACTACTAACAATAATAATAATAATAATAACAACAATAAAGTTACTGTTAACTATGATAAGGACACTATAAAGTCACTATTTAAAACTGATATGAAAGGAACTCAGAGAAAATGTGATTAAAACATGAGAACAGTTGGTTTTTTTTGTTTGTTTCTGTTTGTTTTGTAAGGTTTATTCACACACACACAAATAAGCTCTTTTTTTATCTGAAGATGCTGTAAAATATGTAAAAATAATCCTCATTACTGCAGTGTAGTTAACCGTGATAGTGAATAGTGTAGTGTAGTGTGAATATTGTAGTGATATCACAATAGATAAAAAGCTCCAATACAGCAGTTACAGTACAGTAGTATACTCGGTACTTTTCTGTGAATATTATAGTGATATGACACCACAGGAGACTAGAAGAACACCATTAAAGCCACACTGTGTGTATGTGTGTATGTGTGTGTGTGTGTGTACATATATATATATATATATATATATATATGTTCCTATGCTGGTTCTTTGCCCAGTTGTCTGTCTGTGGCAGTCAGTTAGCATCCAGATGTCATTGTCATTCAGGTGCAACTAAGAAGTGCACTGTTACTGATGTGTGAAGAACAGCGTGTAATTAGAGCTGGCCTGCTAAGAAGTGCAGGGCAAAAGAAACTGACCAGCAGAGTCTTAAGGGCTCTTGAGGAGTTTGGAAGTTCCCTGGAAGTGAAAGAGTCAAGGATGTAACGGAACACACACACACACACACACACACACACACACACACACACACACACACACACACACACACACACACACACACACACACACAGTTTATATCTAGCGGACAACCAGAGCAGTTTACCTATATTTGTAGGCTGACTTAGGTCTTTAAGAGGTCAGTTCATATTAAACAGCTGAATTACATGTATCAGACATCAATGAAGATGGATCGTTAAAAGGAAAAATATGTAGTTGCAATCCCTAACATTTTCATCTATCATTTTGTCAGTTTTGCTACACTCTTATCAGTGAGTGATGCAGAACAGTACTGATTCAAAATTCAAAATATATCTAGACCTAGCTAATAAAAAAACAAAACAAAACAAAACATCACCTGTTCTGTTGTACCCAGATCATGAGCATCTGCCGGCACAGGAGGTGCAAATGAGTAGTGCTTAAACAATTAGCGGATTAATCGATTAGTCAAATGACAGATTCACAAGGTTCACAAAGTTTAGACTCTCATGCAGCTTTTCTTTTTGGGTGCAAACCATTCTTTTTAATGAAGGGATTTTACTAGTTTTGAGGCAATCCAAAGCATGAACGCATGTTTTTTGGACTGATGTCATTCACCAAGTAATAATCTCATACATTTGCTTATTAAAGCTTCCTGAAGATGCCAAAATTTACTTAGTTTACTCGTTCATACAATTACAAAGCTCAACATGTCTAACTTTGTCCCTAATCTGGTTCAACAGTTTAGCCAACCAATGGGAGACATGGCTGCCCTCCAGTTATGAAATCATCCTGTCCTGCTAATCCACCCCACAATGCAAAACATCTTATTGAAAGTTTGCCCTGATGGTGGCGCTACAGGAAAGGTCATGGTGGCACCAAAATCAGTATGGTTCTTTCTATAGGAGTCTTGAATGTGCACAGCAAATTTGAAAAGATTAAAATAAAACATATTTGAGTTGTCCTGTTCACAGCAGGGATCTGTGGCAGCAGCTGGAGCAAATCTGTAATATCTCCAACTTATTGTTTTGGGGCCATGTTTAGTACTTTCAGGTTTTTCGTCACTGGTCAGACTAAGGAAGCAATTTGAAGACATTACTGTGGACTCTGATAACACCTGATGAGAATTCGTTATGTTTTTAACACTTGAAAGATAAAATGATTAAAAGCATTGGTCAACATGCCTAAAATGCCAACGGAAGCATCTTCCCTAACATGTACAGTACTGTGTGTACCTCCAGCAGCAGCCATTATCACTCTGAGACCTCATGCCGCTGTGCTGGGCAACACTGGAGATAAAACTCAAGATAGGCACAAGAGAAATGGGGTGCGGTCAATGGCGGCTTATGGTAAAGACAGAACTGACTGTTTGTTTGCTTATTTGTTTGTTTTGGTATTGGGAAAAATTTTAAGTGCATGTTCTGCCACAAACTCACAAACAAGCGGCATGTTTGTAGAAAGAACCACCGATACAAAATGTAGAACCTCCAGGGAGGAAACACACAGGCACAGATAAGAAGGGAGGATGGCTGAGCAGGAAGACAGCAAGTCTCAAATCTGCTTACTGTGCACTGACACACACACACACACACACACACGCACGCACGCACACGCACACACACAAATGACATGACTTGTTCTTTTTCATCTTAAACTTTTTATTAAAGCACAAACAGTCATCGGAATATACATACATATACATAGAGACACCAAATATACATAATAACTCCAGTGATATTTTTTCTATAAAATCTCTATAGAAACAAAACAAAAAAGTGCAGACATCACAGTTTCTATGAGCCCTGTTCTTGCAGCTGTTTGAAAGTACAGCAAATTACTGGATTCAGTTCACAACCAGGACTCAATACATCAGTGATTAAGGCTGTATTTAAAACATATTTGTGCTCCCTTTTGAAAACAAAGATCAAATTGTAATTGCTATATTTATGTGAATCTTTTTCATACTATCTGAATCCCCTCCTTAAAAATGGTAATAGCCATGTGAAGACACACTGAAAGTGAGTCATTCTTGGTACAGTAGATGGCCAAATACATAATTAAACATTCAGATATCATTACAGATAAATCACATGGATGAACACATTGTACAGGTCTATCAACATATTACAAAAATCCTGGCCAGGTTTGAATCAACATTGGCTAATAATAACACTTTTCTACAATAGAGAATAAAATCTAAAGTGCTACTTACAAGGACTGAAATGAGCTGTAAAAACTACATTGAAAGCTTACACAATAAAAAAAAAAGAAGCTTATCAAAGGTTCATACAAAACAACTTTCACAGTGACATTTTTATGTCCTTACTGAAAATGTGAAATGTGGATGTGTCATTTCAGTGCAGCTACCTGAATTAGTTCCCGTTTAGACTGTGGAGCGTCTTGTGCCAGAAATTCACAATCTGTCTCGCAAATACTTTATTTTCTTCTTCTTATTATTATTATTATTTTTTAAAGCAGAAGCAGTTTGGAGGTGTGGGCTGTGAAGTGTGGGCTTGAAGTGTGGAATATATCGGCTCAAGATAAACTTTTGTTCAGCTTGATCCATGAGGGAAAAAAGCAAGCCTCCTTGCAGCCAGTGTTGCAGACAGAATCTGAGTCTGTCGACAGGAAATAAGAGAGTTTTTGCAGGAAATGCCCTGCAGGTTGAATGCCCTGTTAACTGGATATTTTAGTTGTGAAACCTCAGCTTGTTCATGTGACTGGAATGGAGCTTAAACCTATCTCAGACCACTTTGCAATTGAGGCTCTCATATAAAATGCTTTCCCTTCTATGCCTAGACTCAGTCTAGGTGTTTTAAATTGTACAAAATACAGGCTCCAGGCCTGTACTGCATGGTCCTGAGTGATGTAGCTGCCACCTGGAGAGGTGGTCAAGTGTCCGCAATAATGTGGGACATATGCTATTTGCAAATAATCCTCCACATTTGTTTTGACCTGCTTTGAACACCAGATGGGTGGAGTCACTGCATCAGGTCAACAGGGAGGCCAAGATAGCATCATTTCCGTTAATGCCTGTGTTGACTTTAACCAGTCAGTATATAGGAGGTTACTTTACATAAGCGAATCTAAAAAAGCATACATGTTTTATTTTGAAAGATGTAGAAATATATTGGACTAACTGAGTTAGTGAACAACAGTACCGAGCGGGCTGTCAGCTTTGCTCAAAGGCTAAACTATGGTCTGTTGACACCAGAGGACATCATAAAATGAGAGATCAACAGAGCACTCCCACACTGCTGTGTCACAGCCACTTAATGTTTCTGTTTCACTCCTCAGCTGTGCTTTGCCACATCCTGTATGGCAAAAGGGGCAGACTTCTTCATTTGCAGCCTCATTTTTTCAGTGTACTACGATGGATGAATTTTTTTTAGCATACAAATACTGCCTAGCACAGCTTTAATTTACTCCATGTGCTCTGCCCTGTGTATCTTTGAGTCCAACCCTAGCTCTTCTCCTGGGGCTGCAGCATGTGTTGTCTCGTAGATCCAGTGCTGCTGGTTCCAAGAGTCGAGCCACCAGTCTGTTTTCGCATCCAGCCCAGCATGTAGAACCGCAACACCAGAAAGAAACCTGGAAGAACAGACCACACCAGGAGAAAGATGCATTCATTTGTTTGTTCATTTTTTGTACTCACTTAATCTTACTGTGCCACATGAGGCTGAAGCCAGTGCACTGAGAGGAAAGTAGGAAACCCCCTGGATCAGAAACCAGTCCATCACAGCACAACCAGATGACTCGGGTGTTAACACTAAGACATAGCAACCACAGTCACATACCTGGAAAGACCCATTTATACAATCTCATGACTAACTGCATTTTGTAATTCCAAATTATCTACAATACAGAACTATAATCTCTTCTGTACTACCAATGCACTGCAAAAAATCGGATAACCTTTTTAAATTTAGAGCCACATTTGGCTTGATAAAAATAAGTGAGAGGTAACGGGTTTTATTCCAATAGGAAGCAGCAAGAGCAGGCCCTGATTAGCTGGCCATTGTCTCACACAGACACAATGGACTGCCAAGCCCTGAACTGACAATGTGAGGCGGTGTTCACATGAGCATTTGATATACAAAAATATGAACAATATCCCATGCATTACAATGACAGATGACATGGGCTGACAGATTACAGTGCATGAGAATATCCCAAGCTAACATTCATTTTCAGTGTATCTCCAACCTCCCAGTAGTGGAAACATCTTACATTCATTACATCTTCAGCTCCTCATGGAAGTATCCTGCTGAAAATTTCTATTTCATTTTCAGCATGTTTGGCAATGTTTTCAGTTTTGCTCCACAACGTCAACAGGATGAAATTTTTCAGAATCATTTTGGACCAAAGAAAACCAGCCACAAGTGTGATCACTCCCTGAGAACTAACAAAAACAAGAGACATAACAAGTGGACCACTAGAGATCACGGACATATAGGCACAGACCTTGGAAAGAGTTGAGGATGCAGGACAAGAAGAGGATGATGTCAGAGAGCGGACCAAAGTTCAGGAAGGTCAGACCCCACGTTGTCCCGAAGAGGCAGCTGAGGCCCCAGATGCTGAGAAACGCCACCTGGTTCTGCTTCCACTCGTCCCTTCTGCGGATCTGCCTGTAGACCAGGAAGAGCATCACCAGGCCTGAAAACACCAAGATGGCCAGCACTGTCACGTTGGTGAAGTAGTGAGCCAACAAGGCCTTGTGGTTGTTTTTCATCCAACACCTGCAAAAACACATACAAAAGACAGATTAGTGGCTGTGCAGGTTCTAATATATTTTGCATTTGTCTTAATATTGTAGTGTTTTTTCCACTTGTGTTTTCAAGATTGTATTTGGAAAAAGTAAAAACATTGTCAGACTGTGGTGTATGAAGCTACTATTGGAAGTACTTAGAGTCCTTTCGTGTCTTCAAGGACAAGAACTAGAAAGCTTCTCAATATCTGGTCTTTGCAGAAGTTTAAAACGCACTGAGCAATCTTAATTTTTTAGAAAATAACACCGTACTTGTTTGATGCTTTTGAGTAGTTACAGTTACCTAATATTTTTGACCATAGCACAAAGCACACCAGACAAGTCGGAAGCTTGTACTTCACACCTTGAATGTACAAGCTTTCAACAAGAATGTGACAAGACAATTTTTGACCTGACGCCACAGAAATTCTACTTACATCTGGTACGGATTGGAGACGTCATCGCTCGGGGCAACCTCTCTCACTCCATAAATGTCACCCACCATGGCCAAGGTGACAACAGGAAGAGCTGGGAAACCTGAAAAGAGATGTCATACATGTTCATCGAGGGAATTTATTTATATCTATCTGACAAATAAGATCTATTTTACTCATTGAAATAACCATTGCAGGTAAGTACAAAGGTAAGTACTGTGTATTTGGTCCATGTCAGAGATCAGCTTTAGGTAGGAATATGGTTGTAAAACTAGATGATTCTATCAACTCGTTGAACAGCTTCCTTTAGAAGCTGTTAAGAGCTGTTAGACTGTTAGACTGCAAGCTGCTACTGTAATAAATCCAACCAAGACTTTTCCCCACAGAACTCAGGACAGACAAGTCAAAGGATTTTCTTGGATTTTTACAGGTACGTAATACAGGTACAGTTGTGTTCAAAATAATAGCAGTTCAACATCACTAACCACATCAATCACTGTTTTTGGTAGAAATTATATTCCTACATGGCAAATAATTTACTAGTAAGTGCAGTAGAGTAATAGAAAACCAACAGATCCAACAGTCATGACTTGCATGCTGCTGATTCTGTGTAATTGAATCATTAACTGAAAGGGGTGTGTTCAAAATAATAGCAGTGCGGTGTTCAATTAGTGAGGTCATTCATTCTGTGAAAAAACAGGTGTCAAACAGGTGGCCCTTATTCAAGGACGAAGGCAGCAAATGTTGTACATGCTGGTTATAGTGCATTTCTCTCTGAAAATCTGAGTAGAATGGGTCATTCCAGATATTGTTCAGAAGAACAGCTTACTTTGATTAAAAAGTTGATTGGAGAGGGTAAAACATATAAAGAAGTGCAGAAAATGATAGGCTGCTCAGCTAAAATGATCTCAGATGCTTTAAAATGGCAACCAAAACCAGAAAGACGTGGAAGAAAACGGAAAACTACCATTCAAATAGATCGAAGAATAGCCCAAATGGCAAAGACTCAGCCAATGATCAGCTCCAGGGAGAACAAAGAAGGTCTAAAGTTACCTGTGAGTACTCTAACAATTAGAAGAGGCCTATGTGAAGCCAAGCTATGGGCAAGAAGTCCCATTGTTGCAAAAAGACGTGCTGAAGAGGTTACAATTTGCCAAAGAACACATTGACTGGCCTCAAGGGAAATGGCGCAACATTTTGGGGACTGATGAAAGCAAGATTGTTCTTTTTGGGGCTAGGGGCCGCAGACAGTTTGTCAGACGACCCCCAGACACTGAATTCAAGCCACAGTACACTGTGAAGACAGTGAAGCATGGTGGCACCAGCATCATGATATGGGGATGTTTCTCATACTATGGTGTCGGGCCTATTTATTGCATACCAGGGATCATGGATCAGTTTGAATACATCAAAATACTTGAAGAGGTCATGTTGCCTTAAGCTGAAGAGGACATGCCCTTGAAATGGGTGTTTCAACAAGACGACCCCAAACACACCAATAAGCAAGCAGGATCTTGGTTCCAGACCAACAAGATTAACGTTATGGAGTGACCAGCCCAATCCCTGGACCTTAATCCAATAGAAAACTTGTGTGGTGACATCAAAAATGCTGTTTCTGAGGCAAAACCAAGAAATGCAGAGGAATTGTGGAATGTAGTGCAATCGTCCTGGGCTGGAATACCTGTACACAGGTGCCAGAAGCTGGTCGACTCCATGCAACACAGATGTGAAGCATTTCCCAGAAACCATGGTTATACGACTAAATATTAGTTCAGTGATTCACTGGAAAGCTAAATCTTCAAGCATTTTTCAGTTTATACAGTAAATGTTTGAGTTTGAAAGAAAAATGCAGACACTGCTGTTTTTTTGAACAGCCTAATATTCCTTTTTCTTCACTTTCTGTAGAGTAATAACATATTTGATACATTTTTCTTCATGTTTTGATTTGGAATAGAATGTGCAGTGTTCCCAATGCATTTGTGCGTATGGAAATAAAAGCTATTATAAGGATTATGGACTTTACTTACTTTTTTAAACATACTGCTATTATTTTGAACACAACTGTATGTACTATATAAAGTGAGCTGAGTCATTTTCCCAGCAGATAAGTGTAGCATGTCAGTATGAGTGCAGTATTAGCTTCAGCAGGCTGAGAAGATTAGATAAATTAGATAATCATAAATGTTGATCTGATGCAGAAGAACATGACTCATTTGACAAAAAGACTTTTAAGGCCTAGTATTTACAAAAATGTAACTTTGTAAGACATTTAAGGACCTGCCGACACTCTCATCTAATATTTGCACATGTTCATGTCATAAGGACTTCATAGCAAGAGATAACTTTTTGGATACTAAAGACAAACACTCACCAAAGCCGATCAGGCCCCAGATGTAGGGCTTCAGCGGTGGGGTGAACACCAAGTAGACCAGCCTGAAGGTCTGGAAAACCTCCAAAGCCATCCAGGTGAAGGAGCTGAGAAGGGCGTAGTGCAGACCTGCCCCCACCCAGCGGCACAGAGCCTCCTCTCCCAGGTTGGCCAGCGTCCCGGTGAGGAAGAAGAGCAGGTTGAGGAAGAGGAGTGACATGGCCAAGCCCAGATGGATGGGAATAGACTGCTCCTTACATTTCCTGGTAGAGATGGAGAGGCTGGATGAGCACGAGAGGCTGCATAAGCATCAGAGATCATTTATCTTGATGATGGTACTTTTGTTGCATCAAGACTATGGAATATCCTGCAAATTCGACACCCTTTTTTCTGTCAGTTCTCAATCAACCTGCTTTCATGAAATCATGTCTGACTTTGCTCACTCTGCTCTTTAATTGTAATATTGTGTTGCTTCTTACTTGTTAAAAAGAGAGAAAATTGATTGTATGTCACAAATTAAAGTGATGTTTTATTTGGGGAGGCCATAGACATTTTTCTTGCTTTTGCTGGATAATAAAGTCTAATTAATAGAAATTCTAATCTATTCTAAATTGTATTTTTTATGTCAAGTATTTATTGCAATTCTAACCCATTTATGTTCAAATATTTGCATCTCTTCCAGTTTTTATCACTGCATTATCATTATCCAATCATTCAAACTTTGTCACTTCATGGAGTAACATTTATGATTGTGGTGATGTTTGTTTGATTGACGATAGCCTGTAGTAACAGTTTCTCCTGGACAAAATAATTTGAGTAAAATCACAAATTAATATGTGCCTGAACTGTGGAACAGCAGCTTCACCTCTTTCTGCAGAGGAAGATGATGAGGGCAAGACAGCTGATCACAGAGACTGCACAGCCCAGAGATGTAATGGCAGTCAACGCCAGCAGGTGGCGCACTGGTCGAGGTTCCATTTCCTGTCAGAGGACACACAACAATGAGCAGAGTGCCAGGGCCTCCATACAGCAGCTAAACCTCTGTGTTTGCATATTTACATATATAAACTAAACTGAACTTAATTACTCAAGTATGAGATATTAACCTTTTATTTAAAAAATATTTTAGGAAAAATAAATCAAAATAGATGCTGCCTTTTCAAACTTTTAAAAGAGATATTATCATCACAACTTTTCATTTCTATTTAATTCTATTTAACCCCCCAACCTTAGAAAAACCTTAGAAAAAGCTAAATGAAGGATTTAGGATGATTTAACAAAATCCTCAAAACATGCATCTTTTATTTTAATTGCGTATGTGTGTTTCCTCACCCACACTATTAACCTCATGTGTGTCTGTGTGGCATGCTGATACATTTTTAATTGTAGGTCCTTGAGTGATTCTCATACACACATACATCACATAGGTCACTCGCTCTCTGTTTTGCTTTGTTTCTCTATCATGTTCTGTAAGTTTTCTAAATAATAAAGAAAGTAGCACAGAGTTTGCATCTCACCACCAGTACAGTGAAGTAAGTCAGATGGTTGCAGTGGCACTCAGTCTCTTTTTCACCTTTCTGCTTCGTTAAACATCCGTCATCCAACCAGTTCACCTTCAGCGGATCTGTGCAGAGAAAATATTGTGTTTGGATAAAGAGTAGAACCTAAGGTAGATTGTACCACTAAGCTACAATCACATATCAACCCTGGTAGTTACTGCATAAAGAAAAAGGCAGAGCTGTAAGTTATTAGTTTGATAAGGGATAATATTTTGCAAATAACATGTTAATGACCTTTCCTGGTGTCCCATGAAACACATTTCCTGGAAAAGGTTCTCTGAAATGGGAGACGAGAGAGACGTATTATTGTGATCACATTACCATGCAAGTCGACTTTACACAGTTATGGTTAGTAGTACAGAATCAGCAGCTTTTGGTGGGATAGTACTGTGTGTGTGTGTGTATGTGTGCCATGCAGCAAGGAAGTGAGAGACTCCTCGGTGTTGAGCTGTGTAAACCATCTGTTGTCTCAATGTGAGGTTTGAAAAGAAACCTTCAAGTGGTTTCTGTGTGTTCTTGTGCTCATGAAGAAGGCTCGATGCAGATGTTGAACAACTAAAAACAAGCTTTTTTTTTTTTTTTTAAACAACTTGCACGACGTGTCCACATGTAAGAGGCTTGTCTGCTTATTGACACGTACGCATTGAGGTCAAGGTTGACAAGTGACAAAAAACATTTTCTGGAGCTGTGTTTGATATAGTATCAAGTCTGGAACATTTTTTTTATGGAAATACTTTTGGTTATGCTAAAAGTTTACTGGTCACCTTTACAAAAAATATTTTGCATGCATAACATATGTTCAGTTTATTAAAATGATATATGTTTTACTTTGTGCAGCCTGCAGCAAATAGTGAACAAAAACATTTTTTTCTTAATATAGACACTTAACTGAATACATTAAAATTAATAAAAATTATTGAATTGAAGTAATTAATTAATTAATTTATTAACAGATAGCACTGAGGACATTACAGTGAACATGTGTTGCTATTGATATTTAGGTATACCCACTTGCATACTGCTTTTTCCCTTTATTAAATTTTCTTTGCTGTGCTGTTTTATGCATCATTTTATTGTACTGCATTTACAGCATCTGGCAGGCGTGCCATCGCCACAAAGTGCAAAGCCGACATTAAAACAAACGCAGAGAAACAGTGTGAGCAAGTGTGAGATTAACATCACCACCAGACACATGCTGCAGTCATGCCACAGGACTTCATGCTCAGTTTGAATCACTCACAGCTGATGCTTTTGGATGATTGTACAGATCTATCAACCACATCTGATACCAAAATGAACAGACAGCTATGTTAAAAAGATATAGACAGACAGACAGACAGACAGACAGACAGACAGACAGGTAGATAGATAGATAGATAGATAGATAGATAGATAGATAGATATGTACTTTATTGAACCCGAAGGAAATTCTGTGGACTCCGTTGCTTGCATACATACACACAATGATGCAGTGAACAAACATATGTACAAGATGGATAGACAGGTAGATACAGGTATAGGTATAGGTATAGATATGGGTATAGATAAAGATATAGATACAGATATTTTGACTGAAGTTGCCAATAGCTTATATTTTGTGCCAATATTCAGTATGTTAAAACTTGATCATATTTTGTGCAATAAAAATGACAAGAATGCAGGCCAAATCAGGGCTATCATAGGAAGCTGAAAGTCAAACTCATACAATTATTTGAGCTCTTCAAGGCAGAGTGGCCGACCTCAAGTACAAATTAGAGTTTGGATACTTGTGGTGTGAAAGACGCCTTAGATGACAGAGACAACACAGACATAGAAGACACAGTTAACTCTGACACAGACAGAGGCACAGGCGACCCAGACACAGACTCACACCACGCAGAGCAGACATAAACCACAGACACACACAAAACAGAATGCAAACACATCAGCTTACATGTATGGCGCGGTGATGGAAGCCTATCCTGATTGGTTCAGACAGATCTCTGATGATCTCGTTCTCCACGGAGATTCCCACCACATTGTCCACAATGCTCATGCCACCCTCCTGTTACACACATACACAAACGCACACACACACACACACACACACACACACACCATATAAACATCAGTTGTCCTCCATAGGGCATGAAGGGCTTTTCCACATTCACAATATTCCATTTAAACAAATAGGAATAATGAAGCTGTTTTGGGATTTCAGAGTTGCATCAGTTAAAAGTCTAATCTTCTATCGAGAAGCTCAGTCATGCTGACTAGACGTGTACTGATGAGAACCTGACTTGAACCTGAACTGATGTGAAATGCTGGGAATCAAGTTAAAAAGAAAAAAAAAACCTAACATTGTAGTGTTCTGACAGAACACTAGGAAATACAACTTTTGTGTAAGAAATGTTTAAGAATACATCATGTTCAATGCAATCTCTGAATCTGTGTTATGGTCACGATCCACACACCTAGTACTGACACTTCTTTTCTGGGCAGCCGAGGCTGACCGAGGGGCAAACAGAGTCTCAAAACGAGTCTCACCTGGAAAAAGGAGGAATTTTTGAAGATGGTGCAGACTACTTTGACTGATGTCTTTGTGGGGGGCCTCAGCGAAGGGGGCAGGTGGATTGAGGGAATGGACTCTGGAGGTAAACCTGGGCTGGCCTGGAGGGCGCAATATACACAGACAGTGCTTCAAACACAAATGAATAAGATAGAGACAAAGATACAGCAGCCAGGAAATCATTGCACTTTCAGGTCGGTCAGTTTGAACTGTAAGATGCAACTGCTGCTTTATTGGCTAGTCATGGAGAAGCTGTGAATAAAACCCATTTCTTGGAGTGAAATAGCAAATGCAGCCCTGGTGTTCATACAGTGTCAGCTTTTGAATGTGTGTTACACACCTCTGCAGTTTAAAGCTTCTGCATATTCAGTGTTACCAAATCTGTCTGATAATTCTACTTATTGCCAATGCAGTTTCACTTTCAGGGATTTCTTTGGGAACACATAAATATATTGGAACAAGGCAGAATATGGGAGATCGGCCCACTAGGATCAAGAAAATAGCATTTGATCAATAAAACTGAAATAGTTGATTAGCATTGGAAACAAGTGGGATTATCTCATCCCACTGGCAGATTTTTTTTTTATGTCATTTGAAGAAAAACAACATTTTAACACTGAATATGAGACTAAATGTCTTAAGATGAAAACTTTCAGGAGTGTCATGTGCTGCTGTATATTTGGAGCTGAGTGTTTACAAAGGTGGCAACATTTTAAAGCAGGAATCATGTAAACTTTCAACATCCATCCTCTAATGCTCACCAGCAAAATGTACCATTCAGTTTTAATTGGGCGGTGCAGCAGCTATTTTCTCTTCTAAATCACCACTAGCTGCCTTGGCTTAGATGAAAATGACAAGACTGCTGAGTCACAGCTTTAACTGTGTTGTATACAGAGTAAGACACAGAAATACCAGTGTTTTGGTGTATTGTCCCTCTAAAACAGGCAGTAATGGGCAGTTTCAATTAAACATCACAGACCAGTGAGTGAACATTCCCTTTTTATATAAGTTTTCTCTCTAATTTAAATTTTAATTATATTTCTGCTACAATGGCCGGAATGAGAATCTCATTTATCCATGAAGAGCTAAAAGGAATTCCTTAAGGAAAAAAAAATCACTTTCATGAATGATACACTAAACTCCACATGTCACCGCTTTTTTGTTGCGTGCTGGATGTTTGTCTTGCTCTGTGGTGCCAGCAGGAAAAATGTACAAAATAGGCTAAATGACTTATTACGGTTGATATGAGCTTCTCTGCCTGTGTGACCAGAGGTTAAGTGCTATATTTTCTAATTTTCTAAAAACCTTTCATATATGAAAGCATGATTCTCTGTGAGTGAGTGTGAGTGTGTGCGTGTGTGTGCGCGCGCGCGTGTGTGTCTTACCGTCAAAACGATGTCAGAGCCTTGGAAATCCTCCTTCATAACCACCACAGAGCTGAGAGCACAGGGCAGCTCAACACTGCCTACAGTCTCTGACCTCATCACAGCTTCCTCAATCCTGCATGCCCGCACGCACACACACACACGCACGCACACACGCATGCACGCACACACACACACACACACACACACGCACACATTCACACACAAACACCATGATTTTCACGTATGCCTTCACAACAATAGATTCTGTGGTCTTAGAAATTAAAACAAAGTCTGACGCAGCAGGATGTTGACAGAAAAACATCCAGTCACATTGCTTTTAGGGTAATTGTGGTGACAAATGTGAGAAGAGGGAAAGGAAATTACATGTTGACTTGGGTGGGTCCTTTGATGGCTTTATCGCAGAACTGCTCCTCTGCAAGACAAAACAGCACAGGTTCGATATTAAAACACCCTCAGCCTTCTCTCTTGGGTAAGCAACAATTAATATCTACATTTCAAGATAAGGAGGTAAAATGTGTCAAAAATAGCATAGTTGTGCAATACAAGCTCGCATCTATGTCCTCATGCATTTACCAGTTCATCCGTACAACTATTCCATTAGGCCTCAACATTTTTTAGCAAAATTGTAATGATCCAAATGGCATCAAATCTAATTGGACAGTAGACTATTACTACTGAAAAATCGGTCCAATGAGATATTTGCTCATGTAAGAGTTGGATTTTGGTAGATTGAATTCTTAAACTGTTTTTTTTTTTTTTTTTTTTTCTTTTTTTTGAGTTGCATCAGTGCATTAGTCCATCAACTGAATTAAATCAGATCTACCTTTAATGATCTCAGGGGAAACTGGCTTATTGCACGAGCAAGTAATAGAATACAGCAATGAAAAATCTGGTATGAGCAGCAGAGAAAATTATGAGGCACATCATTGCATGATGCAAATCACTGTGCTAATCAAGTGGAAAATATGAAAGAATGCCAGTGAATGAATGAAATATGAACAAAAATGGATTGTGGCATGTATGCGTGCCTGTTCAAAATAACAGCATGCTAAGATGAAGAAAAGTAATAAAAATATGTAAAATCTCATCACAAAGAAACCATTGCAGTTTATCAAATATTTATAGCTGTTTTACAGATAACATGCATCCACACTTCCTTACTGCAGTTGATGCTTTCTCCAAAGAAGCCGTACGCTGCCAGGCTTTTGCTGGTGAGCACATCGCCTTTGATGCTGCCATTGATGATGCCGTAGCTGGTCTCAGGTTCATTGGAGCTGGGAGACAAATTAGTACAGCAGGACTGCTGCAGGCCGGCTGGTTCACACAGTTTGTGGGTTTCTCCTCCAACCTACAAAAACCAAACAACAACAAAAACCCCGATAAAGTTCTGACCCCTTCCATAAGGAATGTAAATAAGATACCAGGGCATGGAAATACCTTATCATGTTAGTAATTTGTTCTCACGGTCTATGAAAGTTCATTTTCCATGAAAATGTTATGAGAATTCATAATATCTCAGTTTCAAAATGACATGATAGTTTCTAACTTTTGCTTTTGTTTTTGTAGAAACAGAACATCGTCTCTGCTTGGCTTGGATAATGATGGAAAGGAAACTGAGTCATAATGACTTTGAGCGTAAAAGTGGATGTAATCATCACAGAGAAAAGTAATATTTTAGGATCTGCATAATATATGTATATCATTTCAGCACTGATACTGCGATGCGCACATGTACAATAACCACACCTCAGGATGTGTCAAATTAACTCTAGCAGGCCATGTTTGATAAACTGATCAATAGGGCTCTTCCCTAGTAGTCAACCAAATGTTAGTTGATGAGACTCTTACTTGACCAAGTTTTCACTGGTCAGTTAGTCAAAGGAAAAAGATAAAACTCCATTCAGAAGCTATGCCTTGTCGTTAACAAGACTAGGTCGAAAACTAGCATATGGCTGGACCATTTCTAAAACTTGAGAGGGCTTTTAATTTGAAACGAAGTGTGTGCATCTGTGGCTCTGCACAACTCGTTTGTGTGTACTTATCTCCTGACTCTTGATGATAATACATACAATATGGATTTAGACATGAGGCAGGATGTGCTCTAACCTGGATTTGGTTGTAGTCTGGAATGGATGAGTGATGTTGGCTATTGTTTTATCAGTTGCTATGTTTATGTGTTGGATTATATTGTGTATGAAGCTGGTTAATCTGAGCACGCGCATTTTGATGTGTGCATGTTCATCATGCATATAGCTAGTACTGTATATCTGGCTCTATTGAGATGAAATTCCAACTAAAGTGTATGGATTTCATAAACCAGTGAAAAAAAATCTGCCAGTGGGATGAGAATAATGCCTCTTGTTTCTAATGCAGTTTCACTTGTTTCAGGATTTTTTTTCTGGGAATAAGTATGCTGAAACAAAGCAGAATGAGGCAGATCAGCCCACTTGTCTCAAGAAAATGACAGCTTATTCAAGAAAATACTGGAAATAAGTTGACCAGCAATGGAAAAAAGTGAGATTATCTCATCTCACTGGTCAATTTGTTCCTTCTTTCAAGAAAAACAAGATTTTAAGTATGAATAGGAAACTAAATGACTTGTTTGAAGATCAAGAATGCTGAAGTGTGCTGATGTACAGTACCTGCAGCTGCAGCTGGTCCAGCAGCGGCTCCCAAAACAGACAGAAGTGTGTCCCTGTAGGAGGTCCAGACTGGTCCAGGCTGATGACACCGGACTTGTTGCACTGGGCCGTGATCTGTCCCTCTATGGACAGAGAGCTCTCATTGGCCGAGATCAAGATCGGTGCACAGCCCGGAGAGAGGTTGTAGGTCAGCTTCAGGGCTTTGCCACCATTGCGCCACTTGCCACAAAACTCGAAGTCCCGGTCATTTTCGCTGTCACCAGCAGAGCAGGTGAACACTGATAACAAAGTTGAATAAATTTAGTTTTCCAGCAGGATTGAGGAAATATTTCATAATCCATGTTCTTTTTCATTTAGATTAGTTAACAAAACAGTGATACAAAAAGTGGCTTTTCTGCATGGTGCCATACCACTGAGGACAAGACATCATCTAAATGTTGCATCTACTAAACTTTTGCTCTAAAATCCTGTATTACCTAGATTTAGCCAAGAGTTCTGCAGCCATGTAGACCCCTTTCAAATATTTAGTCATAAAATTGTTCACTGGTATACAAAAGAAAAAAAAACTGCAAAAATTATTCATCTTTATTAGTAATTTGATGAACAATGGATATCTTTTCCTGCATATACTTTTCCTGCATATGTGGACAAATCTGGCAATAAAATGAGATTAATTTGCCAGTGTCCAGTGCGAATCAAATTTTTAAAATTTTAAAGACATGTTTTCATTGTAAAGTTATGTTTTCTGCTAGTAGATAAATCGGTCTTGTTCTGCCTTGCCTCAAGACACTCCCACTTGTTTTGTGGAAATTCCTGAAACAAGTGAAACAACACTGGAAACACATAAAAATGTCTAACCCCACTGGAGGAGTTTTTCATTCGTTTTGCCCTGCCTACTTTGTACAAGCGTAAAGATTGTGAAACTGAATTTGAGACAAAAGGACTAGTTGAGATGAATGCAGTCTCGTTGTCTACCTGAAGAGAGGATGATGAAGATGAAAACAGTTTTCAACGCATCGGTAATTCGTGGTGCCATTGGTCTGGTCTTGTGCCAACCGCCCAGCCTAAGCAAAACAAAGGAAGTGACATTAAACTGTAAAAGAGGAACAACTGGGTTTATCTTATATCTCTGGTTAGCTTGGGCATGATGGCCAGTAGGCAAATAAAAAACTCAACCGGTCACACTGGTTAGTGCAAAAGATTCAATGAAAAAACGTGTGTGTGTGTGTGTGTGTGTGTGTGTGTGTGTGAGTGTGTGTGTTTGTGTGTGGAGTGCCTCTGCCTATGCACTTAGTAAAGTTTTAAAACCATAAAAGGCAAGTTGAAACACAAGCATATCTGTTTCATTCTTTCCAAACAACACACATACACACACACACACACACACACACACACACACACATCCTATATAAAACAAAAGCTGCTATCTAGAGGCAGCACGGGTTTGGCAAAGATTTAAACTTCTTCTAATAGATATTATTCTTCTGCAAACCGCCTGCTGCAGTGTATGTGCTTTCTTATCAATCAATGAATACAAATGAGGCCCAAAATACACACAGTGGCCTTTCTGGGTTGTTATCAACTGAAACAGTCTTCCCCTTTAACTGACATGCAATCGTGCAAGCACATATGCACACACACACACACACACACACACACACACACACACACACACACACACACACACACACACACACACACACACACACACACACACACACACACACACACACAGTTCTACTAAACACTTCTTGTGTTTAGTTTATTTTTGTAGCCACATGTTAAAAGTGACATAGCTGATAGTGACTATTATGGTATGTTTATTCACTGCAGTGACATTATTGGGGCTATTACAATGGTATAGCATAGCATAGAATATAATACAATTACTTGGTATTGCTATTACTTGTAACAAAATATTTAACCCCCCAAAAAACAACTTTCATATCACTTTTTCAAATTCTTGCAACTGCTACCATGGTGACAGAATTGTCACTTTTCCACAGCAACACACACACACACACACACACACACACACACACACACGGTTCAGTCAGTGAACATCAAAAACTAACTAAACTATGTATGGGCTTCACTTCGTTTAGCTCTGACACTTTTCATTTTCCCATGCCATGTTTCTGCTATGATCAAGTGCAATTTGAAGTGTAAAAGTAACCACTGTGTGACTGCATGTTGGTGTGGTGCAGAGTGTGTTCTGTAATGTGCGTCAAGCTCTGGTTTTTGAAGAGAAACCGTATTGGTGGCTGTCCTCAATAATACCAGACAGACAGGAACCAGTTGAACCACAGACAGAGAGAGGAACAGAAGAAGAAAATGAAATTGAGACGAAGAAATTCATCGCTTCATGGCCTGCAGGGACAGTGTATTCCATGGGCTGACTATTTTTATCTATGGATCCTGGAACACACACCTGAAATTCAAGATGAACCTAATCCTCAGCCAAACACACGACCACATGTGCACGCACACGCACGCACACACACACACACACACACACACACACACACACACACACACACACACACACACACACACACATTTTATTTATTTCTCTGGCAGTGTGGGAGAGAGGATTTTTACGCAACAAACTGATGAATTTACTTGGCATTCTCTGTTATCTCCTTGATCCTGAAGCATGTAGTGGTAAGTAGCATAAATATGTGAACGCTCACGCAAAGGATTAAGTTTTCTTTGTTGTTGTTGTCATGTTTGTGGCCGTTGTCAACACAACAGATAAGCAACATACAGTAAATTATGGCATCACGCAATTGTGAAATCATGGGGAAAAAAATGTGCTCATTTTAAATTTCAAGTTTAAAGCAGAATCACAAGCAGGATTCCCATTATCCAAAATGTACCAAATGAAGAGATAACCCCTTTCACACAGAATTCAAAACTGCTGAAAAGCCTCTTTCCAGCTTTAGTGTAACACCTTAGCTGTCTACCTATTAAACACAAGCAAGGAAAATCCTTAGACTTTGGTGTGCATGAACAGTACGACACAGTATGATATTATAGCACTATATGATGCTATATTCTTATTTTTATTTTTGGTTTCACTTCAGGACAGTCTCATGACTCAGAAGAAAACTGCAGAACATTAATTTTATAGCCACAGGACCCAGGCGTTTGCGGTTTGCACACTTCCTTTTATCAGCTCTGATGAGCGACAACAGCACTTTTTTGGGAAAAAAGGTGTCAAGTTGTTTCTTCACAGTGGTTTTTGATGAGGGGGAACTGCTGCGTCGCACACACGCGCTCACTAACAGAGTGAGAGGACCAGATTGAGTGTATTATATTTACAGACAGAAGGCCTTCAAATTCACAGGGAGCCACTACTCTGGTTTACATACAACTATGACAGCTAAATATAAACAATCAATGAAGTGTGGTTTGTACTGGTGCAGGTGTGGTGGTGGTCTGTGTCCTGACTACACTGGGATTTGTAGTAACATGCTGTGGTTGAGTCATGACCTATAAAACAGACGATAGCTTCATGACTCTCTACCAGACACACACACTCAGGCCTCAGTCCTTCACAGCAACGAAATAAACCACAACATGTTGGAAAAATCAAGGTCTACTTTGTGTTTCCCTGTTGTCAATTGAGATTAGATGACAGTGATCCAGCCAATATCCAACTGATTAAGCTTTTCCATCTGTTGTGCCTAACACTCACATCTGGCACATCTGGTTGCCTCTGGTTGCCTTTTCCCATTGCACAGGAAGTGATACATTTTGTGTTCCATTACTCTATCGTGTGAGCCAGATCTCATAGATTAGTCTCATATTCAGTTTTGAAATCTTATTATAGCGAGTGAAAAAAATCTGAGATAATCCCAATTGTTTCAAATGCAAGTGTCATTATATATTTTGAGCATAAACCCGATGGCCCACCTTGGTGCCACCGCCAGGCAAACAGGGCCCCACGCTTCAAGTTTAATATCTCCGGCACTTCTGTCAAATTTGATGAACCTTTGGGGAATTTACATTTCTGCACAATATCCACAAAATGAAACTGATCGGATGACCACAGCACCACCAACAAGCCAAAACGTGTAAGCATCAAGCAGCAACCTCTCACACACTATGAATTATCCATGCAAATAATATTAATAACAACAACCACAAAAATAACAATTTGTTATTACTACTACTACTACTACTAATGATGATGATGATGATGATGATGATGATGATGATGATGATAATAATAATAATAATAATAATAATAATAATAATAGTGGTTATTATTATTATTATTATTACTATTACTATTATTGTTACTTACTTCCAGGGTGACCAATCTGGATGGCAGCATGTTGTTCTACCATGTGTCAACACACTTACAGCTAAGTTGTTCCGAGAAAATTTCCTGAAACAACTTCTTTAGAAATGAGGGAGATTATCTCATCCCACTGGCATATTTTTTTTTTATTTATTTAAAGAAAAACAAGATTTTAGGACTTGATATGAAGTTAAACAACTTGTAAAGGTAACAAGCTAATCCTAACTAATTTTACCAGCATCTCTGTGAGACATCCTTGTGAAAAGCATCCGCTTCTTTCTTTCAGCTTGTTGTCATCTTGGGTGCGGAACCCCAGATAGTGCTGAGTATGTCCACACCCACAGTCAGACCTTCTGTGTGCACACACAGAAGGTCTCAGTTCTCTAGAAAAATGCTGTGTTTCAAAAAAGGGGAAAGGCTCCCCACCCTCTCGCTCAGCACAAATAGCTCTTCACACTTTGTGCATGTGCACCAGTGTGTGTGCAAATGTGTAAAACATTGTTAACCCTTTACAGGAATCAATTCGGTTAAATCGTGCATGTAGCTGTGCACATGACAATTCATTCAATTGACATTTCCTCTGCAAAGGCCTTGTTATCAGAATAACAACACTGTTTGCGCTCTTGCTTTGTGCTCACATCAGTGTGTGTGCTCTTGTGCGCTCTCCCTCGCTCTCTTTCTCTCTCTCTCTCTCTCTCTCTGTCTCACCGCCCCACGTCCTCTCTATTGTCCCTGCTGCAAGGCGCCCAGGCATCAATGCAGCCAAAGAATTTCCCCTTTCTTTTCGCTTCTCAGCTCTTGGTGAGTGTGTGAAAGAGCAACTCTGAGCAATGACTAGCATAAATGAGCCTGTGTGTGTGCATGTGTGTGCCTGTGCACACTGTATGTGTCACACACCAACAGACAATCTCTTTCAAATTCCTTCGATGTAGCATTTCTCACTGCAGTGTACAAACCTCACACTAATCCCGAAACCTGTTGCTTTGTTGCACACCTCACTCCTACTCACATATATGATATAGGAGGCTGTGTGTGTTTGTGTGTGTGTGTGTGTGTGTGTATGTGTGTGTGTGTGTGTGTGTGTGTGTGTGTGTGTGTGTGTGTGTGCGTGCACGCGCGTGTGTGCTACAGCAGCCCACGCATTTGAATGAACCGTCTGTCTGTGAGCACCTGACCACTGCGTCTTCCAAGCACATCTTCCCATCTCGGTGTGACTCACCCGAGATTCAGCATGCTCTACTTCACATCAGCTTTCTTGTTTGACTTCATTATGCACTGAAGCAGAGCAGACACAATAAAGTGTGACTCATAAAGGGAGACATCAAGCGAGAGTGACAGACTTTCGGGAACGAGAGGAATCAACTCCACTAGGTGACTTCAGAGCCACTTGAACATTTTTAACAGGTTGCAGCCTGCAGCAAACAGGAAAACACAGGCCAGTGGACATATATGTAAACCAGATAATCTTTGCAGTACAAAGCCCCTTCTGTGAGCTGTGATGTGGTTTACACCAAAAGGTTGGCTGATTTCTTATCAAGAAGGAAACTGCAAGCAATGCATCAGGCTCTTATTTTGGAGGTGCAGTTAAAGTTCACATTTCTACTTGCTTTCAAATCCTGATAACAGGATAAAGTATTTTTATATACTTCATGTATGGATTCTGGAATTTCCATGCATGTTTCAACTGCAGCATATTGTAAAGTCACTTTGAACAATTTCTTTAGCGATGGCATTTCACATTTTCTGTGTTGTTTGCAGTCCCTCTGTGCAACTGAACTGTATTGTGCCATTTCCAGGTCAGATTTCGGAACGATTTTTGTTCTCACGAAAAAAGAAACTTCCACTCTGTGAGATATTTAAGACAGCAGAACCAAAAAATTAGGGCATTGTGGCTGATACCAAATTATGAAGCTTCAGTTTTGGTTCCAATGACAACGAAGGTGAAGATTCACTAAAGAGATGGTTTACATGACAAGCACATTTAGACTGGCAGTGTTTCTGTCCTGTCCTGTGATGTTTTGAGCCTGCTTTTTGTCTGCTTCTGTCTACAAGCAGAGGAGTGCAAGAGCTGGAATGTGTGTGGAAGAATAACTCAGCAAACAAAAACTGCTCTTTGTTGTCAAGTCTTGGAGGCGAAGTGGCAGGGTGGGTGTGAATAAGGGTCAAAGATCACTGGCGGGTTTGGTTGCTGTTTAAGCCATTGGTTAAAAAACGCACACACACACAGACACACACACAGACAAACACACACAGGACTTCCCCCTCTGAAGTAAGTGGAGCATTCTGCCAAAACGACAGGTGAGGTATGAAGATGAAAGCTTTTTTGCAATATAATAAGCAGTAGAACAGAACACGTTCATGTTGAGGAAACCAGCCGGTTTACCCTTTTTCTTCTGAAGAGATGAGCTGACCTCATTTGCCTGCTTGTATGTTGCCTATGCTGCCTACAAGAAACTCTCATGTCCCACTTCACTAGCCAATTTTAGTCCCGAACTCACAGCCTTTGATTGCTGATTGCATAAACTCAACTGTTCTGCAACTGCTGCCAATGTAGCTGCACGATAATGCATCAGTCAAAACACACAAGGCAGTGTCGCACACTATCGTTGTGTAAGTTCCTGCTGATTAACATGGTATTTTTTCCATTACGAGACCAAGTTTTTTTTGTTTTGTTTTTTATCTTCCCCACAGAACAGAGTCAGAGCAAAGGATGAGAACGTAAAGGCTCTCAATGACAATGTTTCAAGTTCAAGCAGAAAACCAGACAAAATATGGGAGATGTGGAATGCTCCCTAGGCAACATTTCAGTCAGGACCTTGCATTCTTTGCAACAGCACCATGTTGGTGATGCTGTGTGTGTGTGTGTGTGTGTGTGTGTGTGTCTGTATGTCTGTGTGCTTTGAGGTCTTCAGCAAGGAAATTAAGGGAGCAGGTGGAATGCTGCACATATTTCCTTCGGGGCTATGAATAAATCAATAAGACAACAGGCACAGCCACACACACATGCACAAAGGCCAGCATCACATTAAATCAGCCCACCGTGGCCTGAGGTGGGGGTCAGAAGGTTCAGCTTGCCATTAGGGGCTTTCTTTTCCTCATTATGAATGATGAAGTCAACGCAAAAGGAATTGACTCACATATCTAGGGCACCATTTGCATCTCAGAGGGCAAAACGTGAACAAAAAAATCCCAGTTGCACTTGGATGCTCATTTGTAATTTATTCAGTTTCAATTCCACTCATAATCTGGTTCTCTGGTTTTACGCGAGACGGACAACAAATGTTTGGGGTTTTGCCCATTGCAGCTTTTCCGCCAGTGTAAAATCCTGTGACTGCGAGAGGAGGCATAGTCAGGAAACCACATGCCAAGTACAGTATTACTATGCACAGCTGTGAAGTCAGGTCCCAGACTTTGATGTCGGTCTTTCAACACCAGTATCGACGAAAACATAATCTAAAAAAATTATGCAGGCTCATGGGGTTGAGGTTACCAGGCTGTGCGAGGTAAATAATAGTTCAGGTGGCATACACATCCGAAACCCTCTTTCATTTGTTACAGCTATACATTTGCCCATGACAAATGCAAAGAACTGAGGGTATGATTTTTTTTTTTTTTTTTAATTTATCATCATTAGGCCTATTATTGCTTGCTTGCAACATGATCAAATGATTAAATGATTAAACTGATAGATATTCAGCTATAAAAGTGCATCAATGAAAAAAAAACAAAAAAAAAAAAAACAAACAAACTTCATCATCTCCATCAGCAAATCAGCTGTCAGGTTCACCCCAATTACATTTCCTCTAATTTTTCTAAATGATGTCTTTCATTTTCCTATTACAAACTGTGGATCGGTAAATATCATAGCAAATTATAAGACCCAGTGGAATTACTAGGTTACTGGAAATATTCCAGCATAGTGAGCAGCATGCACACTTCAGGTCCCCCATATGGGAAAACTACAGGAATATTTACTATAATATATTTTCGGTGAGGAATGCAGCCATACCTCTTGCAGTGTTTTCTCGCCTCTTCCCGCAGACTTGGTCCCTCTTATGCCCAAATCCTTCGGGGGAAAGTTTTCCCCAGAATGCCGGACGAAGCGCACTCGCGAAGAAAGCACAAAGCGACTGACAGACGCTCAGAAATACAGAGGCTCGGCGTAACGGGGAAAAAAAAAATCTCAGTGGTGTTCATTCACTGTCATGTTTTTTTTTTTTTTTTTTTTTTTCAAAGCACTTGACTGTGCCAAAGACGGAAATAATGTGAGGTGCGGGAGCTGCGAGGAGCTGTGGCGCTGTGACAGCCCTCAGGGAGAGGCTCTCAAAAGGGCCGGGTATGCGCCGGGGTGGGTGTCAAGTCAGAAACTAGACAACCAAATCATACCCGGTTTCAACCTCCAAAATAAAACCCGCACTCACTTTTCACAACTGGAACACCTCTGATCAAATAATACACCTATTGGGCTACTTATCTTAATTCATATGAGCCTACCTGTTGTGTTAATCCGAACAAATTTGAGATGATTAAAGATCAGAATATTTCATGCAAATATGGCATTGTGCTTCACAAATTAAAGAAACCATAAAACACAATACAAACCATGCAACATGTTTTCCTTTATAGTAACTATGTTTAACTGATTTCAGTGTTTCTTATTTTCCCTACTTCTATCTATAGCATCCATTCTTCCATCTGCTTATCTGCTTTCTGCTGTTGCAGGGAATTTAAAAATTCATTGTCATATAAGCCTGCTTAGATTTTCACCCCACATTCAGTGATTACACTGTCATGGAGCCTGAGAAGTGCAATAATAAGAAAAAAAAAATCAAGCCTTTGATTGATGTATAACTTTTGATTTGATTTGATTTATGTATAACTTGCTACATGAATTTAACAGTCTTACTTCCACATTTGTAACCACGAAATACAACTTGTTTCCTCAATTTAATTGAACCATTCCCACCATTTACTTCACTCAGGACCACAAGATAGGCTATTTGTTCTTCTCCTCATTGCATTCTCCAGGTTCAATTCATTGTGATTCTACCGAGTATAAAAGAATTACATTTAAAATTTTACCTTTATATTTACTGTTACTTTCACTTTAAAGACAGTCTAGTCTAATTTCCGGATGTTTTCCTAGCTATCTGTGTGTCACTTGACGCAATTCAGCAGCTGCAAGGTGTGAAAATGGAAAGCCAGGCGGACTGAGTATCAGGACAAACAGAGGAGGGGCTGAGAGCAGTGTGAGAGTCATCAGCCACTTCAGTCCAAACCGCTTTCTAACTGAGGTGTATGCTTGCCTATAGATAACATACCATACATTGTACCTGCCACGATGGGGAAAAAATCCCTGTAATATTTATATCACTATATGGGGACTTACCAAAAATGTGAGATACTCTGTTGAGTCTTGAGTGACCTTATCTTGATGGATTATGAACTTTAATGTGGATTATGTTTTTTTTTTTTTTTTTTTTTTTTTTTTTTTACCTTTTTATGGTAATGCTGTAATGCTGGTGTGATTTGGTGGTTTATTATAGGCTACACAGTGGTTTAAAGTGATGTTATTGTACTTTTTTTTTTTTTTTTTTTTTTACCTATGGCAACTTCAATGAGTTTTACACTTTGATGTATATATTTTTAAATAGTCTAACCCTATAAATTATATAGTGAAATTACTATAGTTTGATGGAGATCGGTTCAGAGCATCACCCCAGTGTGATGGTTCAGCTGGTGGAAGTTTTGATGTATCAAGCCTGCATTAGGCTGTAATTTCTGGTGATTTAATCCATACCAGCTTTTTACCGTCTCACAGATAACAACACCATGACACCATAACAACCGTCTAGCATCAGCCTATAAACCTCACAGAACACCATAGCAACAGGCCCCAGCAACACCCTAGCAACCACCCAGAACACTATAGTAAAGGCAATTTGTTTGTTTATCTATAGTGGAAAGTTTAGCCTGGTATTATTAGATTTTATGAATTTTACATTTAATTGTAATATGTGTCTTTACCTATTCATATTAAGGTATTTAAATGGAAAAGTCATTTGCAGATGCTCTCTCCTGACTTTCAATGAGGTGAAGTCCTCCATGATGTCATCAAATGCAGCGAGGTTGCAAATCCATTCTCACTTGGCAACAAGGCTGGTCTGCTGTGCGTTTGTGTGTTTGAAGCACAGGGGTGATAAAACTGCTACACGACAGGCGGTCTCACCAGTGTGCAAAAAGCTATGATGCATCATGTATGATGAGATTAAGAGTAACATTGTTATTAGGTGATCCAGATTAAAAGTAAAACGCTGAAAAAATAAATAAATAACCTTTCAAATTTTTATTCACAAACACCTGAGAAGTATAACACAGAGGTAACGCGTAAAATTTGTTTCACATACAGACAGACATGCACGCACTCTCTCTCTCTCTCTCTCTCTCTCTCTCTCTCTCTCTCACACACACACACACACACACACACACACACTTCATGGTGTTCTCTGACTTGGAAGGACATCAGAGGGCACCTTCTGAGTTTTCTTCATCAGAAAGGCATCCAGGGAACCTCACGTCTATCCCATTGTAAGGGCTCCTGTCCTCTAGCAGCACATCAAATTTTCTCCACAGGAGGCTCATCCATTAAGAAACTTCCCACATTCTCACATGTAGGGCCTCCCTTTATAACACTGCATCACATTTTATCCACTGGAGGGGCACTTCTCCATTAGAGGAGCACATAGTATATTATATTTTATTATTATTTTATTATTATTATTTATTTTATTATTTGTTGCATGAAGGGGCACTCTAGAGGGCATTCAATCTTTTTTCTTATGTGAAGGGCAGACAATGGGGCACTTCCTCTCATTTTTGGCATTCTAGAGGGCACTTCAGTGTTGCTTTTCCAAGCAACACTGGGAGGAAGGTGGCGGGGCTGCAATAAGCCATTTTATTCTGTGTGGGAGCTGTGTTTGCACTTAATGCATTACTCATTAAAGGAGGACATCAGACTCTGTCAAGTGTGTGGTATTCATGAACAGGATATTAAGGTGCAGCCAAAGGTCTGGTGGCAACTGTCCAGCTTGGTGACATAAGGTGTGCTGTGCTCAGATGATGTTGTCATTCTGGTCTCACTGGACTGTGATTTCTGATGGGCACTGGAGCAGTTTGCACCTGAGTAATACACAGTCAACATGAGGATCATCACCTCTATGGCATTCATCATTCAGGTGAGGGGAGAGCAGCTACCCCAAGTCGAGGCATCAGTGCAGGTGAAGTGAAATAATCCAGGCGTTGTATTGGGCTGCGCTGGGGAGCAAAGAGCAAAGCCAGAAAGCAAACCTCTTGATTTACTGCGCAGGTTTTGTCCTTAACCTCAGCAAGTTTTGGGTAGTGTGTCCAACATAATGATA
Organism: Myripristis murdjan; assembly: GCF_902150065.1. Classification (NCBI taxonomy): domain Eukaryota; kingdom Metazoa; phylum Chordata; class Actinopteri; order Holocentriformes; family Holocentridae; genus Myripristis; species Myripristis murdjan. The sequence continues at coordinate 27,370,472 of NC_043982.1, read as the reverse complement.
TCACACAAATAATAATCTGTGAATCACACCATTCTCAATTCCTAGTACTGTTTTCCCTGTTACAAAGATGTGATAAAATTACTGCTTTATTTAATGATAAAATTACAATAAATAAGCTTAACATTGCTAAATATTCTTCTGATCGGAAACTTGTCAGTGCTGTCAGTGTCAATGTCTATTGTTCTCGACAAAAATACCTGACACTCAAATCTTTACCAGACTCTTTGATAACTTTCAGTATGAATTTCATGGACAGAAATAGAATGGATGTAGAGCTAATGCAAATGCAGACAGAGTTTCCATGTTACTGTTGGAAATTTCTTAGTAATTTTAACTCTGTAGAAGCTGACATTATGTGTGGTGTTCTTTAAGGATCAATTCTTGGACCCCTAGTTATTCTGTCTGGCCCTCTTAGTTATGTAATTAAGATGATTGCCACAGTATGTGTGTACAAAGATGATTCTCAGCTTTACACATATAATTTTAGTTATCCCTTTAATTATCTACATTCAGGATTCTGGGTGTTTTTACTGGGACAGAAGAAGCTAAACAGACTACACATCTTGATAGATGGTTACACTTGCTTACAGTAAGCATTAGAGTTTACTTTTAGGCCTTGCTGCTCATTCGTGATGCTCTAATTGGCCTATACCTGCAATCCGTTTCTGACTTGCTTACAAGATATAAGACAGCTAGGGTTTTTAGGGCTTCTAGCACTGGCCTCTTAGTTGTACATACATACATGTTTCCTTGTGTATGAAATGTACTATACAGCTAAAGTTTGCCTTGACTTTGACTGTGTATTTGTATTCTGCTTTGCATGGAAAGTTATCTGTGACGTACCTGCTGTTACAGGTGTAAAAGCAGGTTAATGTTTAAACCAAGAGGATAATCTGATGTGGAGCCTATTTGTTCATGACTGAAATAATAATTTCAAGCAGCAAAAAAAAGACAATTTTCTAGGTTGATTAAAAAAAGGAAAGAACAAACAGAAGAGAAAAGGATGTGGAAGAGAGAATAGACCAAAATACAAACGGCTTGATGGAGCACCTGGCTCCTCTTCTGTTCAACTGTCTTCGTGTGTGTGTGTGTGTGTGTGTGTGTGTGTGTGTGTGTGTGTGTGTGTGTGTTTGCACACACCTGCATGCATGCGTGTTTGTACATGCATACATTTTTGTCTGGGTCTTTTTAATTCGGAAGGCATGGGTAATAAAAGGCCCACTACCTCAGAGATGACAGTTGTGCTTTGGGACCCCCCAACCCCTCACCCCCTCCCTCTCTTATCCTCTCTCACACACACTCTCACAATGAGAGGAAAGTGACAATGCATCTCAGACCAATCACTAGAATAAGCCACAAGGCTTATAAGAGAGAGAGAGAGAGAGAGAGAGAGAGAGAGAGAGAGAGAGAGAGAGAGAGAGAGAGAGAGAGAGGCTGTGGGGAGCAGACAGATCAGAGAGCAGATAAACGTAAAGCCAGTAGAAGTGGTTTATCTTATCATCTATCTCTAGAATCAAGCTATTGCAGATCTCTGTGATGGCTGAGCTCCCTCCACTGCAGGCTTAACTATTACAAAGGAGGGCTTGTCCTCTACAGGACAAGGTGCACCGGAGCAGAAATGTGTGTGCTTGCTCGTCTTGAGCCAACAATGCACTCACATCTATGTCATCGTATCCCATGTCGGAAGCTCCATATACGGTCAAAAGAAGTTGTGGAGGTCTGAACTTGAGGGAAAATGCTTTTGTTGTGTGTCATGTGACAGGCTGGTCAAGTTGCAGAAGAGTAGAGCCTGAGAGGAAATAAAACACAGGTCTTTTTTTATTTAGCCTCTCAGCGGTTGATCTGACATCCTGCAATTATGGTTTCCCACCAGAAATCTCCAAAGAAGAATAACATCCAAAAGCAAATGTGCTCAAATACATCAAACCATTTCTGTTATTTCGGGAAAATGTCACATTAGTGCAGGCTTCTGCTCGTAAATGTGTGCTCTTTTATAACTGTGTAATCAGTCACACAGTAAAGGGAAACACACACCTCCATACACTCTGACGCTGCCCAAGGTTTTAACAATAATACATTGTATCCTAGGACAAACACATGCACTTGCAGACATGCACACACACGCACACACACTCACACACATTTGCACCGCTTTACTTGTAAAGACCTTCACTGACCTTCACTAATCATTCTCTATATAACCGTAAACACAATCCTTATTTTATTTTAAACTAATCTGAATTCTAACCTTAAAACCATGACCGAATACTAAAACTAAACTACATCTTGTGGGAGAGAGGTCTGGAAAAATTTCCCTTCCCTTTCTATGTTAGTGAGAACTTGTAACAATACACACACACACACACACACACACACACACACACACACACACACACACACACAGGCCTGTCTGTTATGGTTATGGTTTCAGTGGTAGAAAACGCTAACAGGGGCCTCCTCTTGTTAAATTCGCAGAGCCTTTTGAGGTCTCAGGGTTGCATTCACTATACTCTCAAAGACTTTACAGCACGGTCATAAAGGTTAAAGGGGCAGCATTCAGCATGAAAACACCAGTTTTATAAGGTTTTAAATCTGCTCAGCACCATTCACAAGTTCCATCATTCATGCTTGGCGAGTTTTCTGTAATCCTTGTGTTTAGGGGATGTGATTTTAGTGCTGCCGTTGCCCTAAATCCAACTCAAACCATCTGTCAATTTCTACCAGGTATGTATGATTATAGTGTCTGTAGTTGGTGTAAAGAAAATATATTAATTCCTTTTATTCCCACTCTTGTGGTCATATGCACATTCATGCTCCTATTCTTAGGCATGTGGTAGACAAAGTCACAAACAAACAGAAAGGCTCATTTAATGCATGGAGGTGAGTGTCAGGCAAAAATATGCACAATGTCTGAGGACACTGTATCCATATGCGTGTAATGACAGGATATTTACAGTATTTTTAAAACTTCAGGAAGAACTCCTGAGAAGGATAGATAACAGGAATGTCATAAAGTCACTGCTGAGCTACAATAGAGGTGCCTCTGTGTCCTCAAGGGTGCAAATGTTCATTTACAGAGTGCAACAACCATTAAGAGTCACTGTCCACTGAAAGAACAGTGGAGGAGAGCTGGAGGCAAGGGTCTACCGTCTGTTATCGAACTCTTAATGGATTGCCTTATGTTTGTGTATCCCCTGCAAGACCAGATGTAGCTTCACTCAGAAATCTCAAAGAATTTTTTTGCAATGGTACCTACCAGTTAATGTTGCACAACTGAAGATTTAATGGTATTGGTTAAGGTTAAGTTAAGGCTGGTATACACTGTCATCCACCACCCACTCAGAAGAAAGAGGCAGATTTTTTTTTATTCACTCATTTTAGTGAAGAAAGGCTATTCCAAGGGAAATGTGGTTCTGTAATTGCACTCATTGCACTCCTCTGGGTGGTGCAAAGTACTGCCATTTATTGCTTGCTTTGTTTAGTTGACATTAGACCTGGTCCAGCCCTTCTATTAAATTTTTCACAATCGTTATGAACAAGACTTTTTTCTTAGTGAGAGAGAGAGAGAGAGAGAGAGAGAGAGAGAGAGAGAGAGAGAGAGTAACCACTATGAAAACTCCTATTCTAACTTGTATGATGAATAGATCTATCACATAATGCTTGTACCAAAGCATTTTGAGACTTAATCTCTCTGTCAAAGGAAATTCCCCAGGTCTACTATTAACAATGGCTTTTATATGAGCTTGGTACATAAAAGCATTATTATTGGCATCCTGCCCTGGTGAGGCAAACCAGAGGCAGACTGAACCACCAGCCGTTCTTCTGCCTCAGCCTCTTTTCCTTTCCTCTTTATTCCCCTCAGCCTTCATCATCTAGTATCATCCCTCATTCCTAGTTGTTCCTCTCACCCTCCTTCCTCATCATATTAAATTACAACATTACATCATTTTTCTCCTCATTTTAGGACCTTTCTGTTCTCTGGGAAAAAAAACAAACAAAACAAAACAGGTGGATCATGTAAAAACAGGCACTGTATTGTTGATTGCTGCAAGCAAAATGCCAGAGATGTGAAAACAGTGGGAGGGGACGGAGTTAACATTAGAACGGTTGATGTGATCATGTGTTTCCAGGAATCTGCCTCTAGCAGTTGATTGCTGTTTTCCATTTTTGATGCTGAATAACAGCTTTCAAAATGTCCCTCTATGACTTGTTCAAACTGTCCCATTTCCAATAACAGCAAATATCAGTGATAACAGTTGTTCTACATGTTGCAATTTCCAAGCATTACTGCATATTTTTGATGTAATATGCTCATTTGAACAAGTGAATATTGATAGATTCATTAGCAGCTGTTATATTAATGCTAATACAGTTAATATAGTTATGTATTAATGAATTTTCAAAGTATACATCACTCACTTTGCCATCATGTGCTGCCATGGTGGACAGGTCTCTAATGTTGTGTTTCAGATCACTGGCCGTGTTCACTGACCAGAGTCAGTGGAAAAAAGTGAGAATGGCAAAACGAATCTGCCAGAGATCTGAACACAAGACAAATTATAAGTTGATTTTGAGATCTATAAAAATGCACTCTGCTGTTATAACAAAGATATGAAACCTACAAGACAGAATAATACGTCATTCCTGTTGTCTTCAGTTCACAAACTGATTAATCCCTCCAAATCCAAAACCCATCCCTGGTTTCTTTCTACAACCAAATGTGATGATTTTTGTCTTTTATTTCAAGAAAAAGTCCTTGGGCCTCTGCTCTTTAATTTATACATGCTCCCACTTGGTATCATAAAGATAATGCTGTATTGTATTCATATGCCAATGACACATTGTTGAACATTTCACTTTTCTATGGTGATCTCAGTCTTGTTAACAAACTAGTAAAAATATTAATTGCTGGGTGTCCAGAAACATCTTGCAGCTGGATAAAGACAAGACTGACATGCTTATGGTTGGTACTAAAAGTCAGAGACAGGAAATGTATTCACACTTGGCCATGCTGTCTCTGAAATACAGAAATCATGGTATTATTTTGGATAGCGATCTCAGTTTTGAAAATCACAACACCAATATCACCAAAACAGTATTTTATCACTCAAAAATATACATATCTAAAGTTAGAGCATTCATATCTTGAGCTGACTCTGGGAAACTTGTTCATGCATTTATCTGAAGCAGGTTAGATGGCTGTAATGCTCTATTTTTCTGTGTGTGGGTAGCTGTAGGGGTGTGTGCTTGTGTGTGTGTGTGTGTATCTGTAAGCACCTGTTTCTTGTACAACAGGTTACATATGAGGCTGTGTGATAAGGCCGTGGTTTCTGTTAGACTGTGTTGAGGTTTGGGGGTATTTTATTAGTGTGGCACAGTATGTTTTGTGTGCGTTGGGTACGGGTTCATTGATTCAGTTTTTATATTTTGATCATACTTATATTATCTTGCCCATGTTCTCATTTATACCTACATTTATACCTATATATATTGAGCATGCAGCTGAGCTTACTTGCAATGAAACATACTAGTAAAAAGTAAAATTGCCTCACCTTGCCCTGCTGTGCAAAGCAGTGTTTTTAGATTTTCAAAATTACCCTCTTCAGTTGCCACCTTGTTGAAACCTGCTGTCTTCTCTTAGATGCCTCCAGAATCCAGTGTCTTTTCTAGTGTCTTTTCTGTAAGATATTATATAGAAAAATTACTGCATAATATTATTTATACCATCGTCTGAGTGAATTTTGGTTTCTGTTTGGCTGGATAAAAACTGCACAATGCACATGTAGTCCAGCTCTAGTTTAATCACTGCTGTGCATTCATACACTGTTTATAAATGTTCATATGTAACCATGACAACAAAACCATTATTATTTTCCAGCAATCAACATGGCATAACATGAATGTGAACACAAATCCTGAACTATCTGAACCAACTGAATAATGTCTTCGTTGCTCAGCTGTCTCAACTGTGGGAAAATAGTGCAGCCAGAAAATCTGCCTTCTCTGAGGGCCTTTTATGGGCACCTCATTGTTGATTATTCAGTGTATAATGTTATGTAGCTACTATAGGTTAAAAAAAAAAAAAACACACAATCCAATAGTGTTACCAGTGTTACTGAGCACAACTGTAACCAGAGTGAGAAACATACAAGAATTACCAGAACTATGACATTCAGAAACTATTTCCAAATCTGGTGATGTGATCATGTGTTTCCAGGACTCTTTCAGTATAATTTTCATCGCGTTGCCTTATATCTCGGTCTGCCTTTCCTTTTTCTGCCCACAAGCAGACAGGGAAGTGGTGGAGATGTGTGATATCAGTTAAACCCTGCACACAGAGAGCATATGACACACACACACACACACACACACACACACACACACACACACACACACATACACACACAAATAACACAGAGGCTCTCCTTTCTGCATTATTAAAAAGGTTGTATAATGAACATCATCACCCCTACAAATGCACGTACACACAGGTCCTCATCTGCTGGGCTTTGTCACCATGACAACCACTGTGTGTCCTGCCAGGAGCCAGCTGGTGGACTCCTGCTGTGATGCTGTGATAGGGGGGTGTATCTCTGTGTGTATGTATATGTGTGTGTGTGTGAATCCATGCAGCCTTGAGGATTGGAGGATTCTGTGTATAGTTTTTGACAATAGATGTAGGGGCATACACCTGAAATAGAAGATAGAAAAAGCGAAACTGAGACAAATGCGAGCAGTTACATTATCATATAGATTGATCTATTGATTGCCAATTTGCACTACCACAAGCAGTTGCCCTCTGTCTCATCCTCTTGATAGCCTTTTATTGTTGCTACTGCTGGCAGAGTGCTGTTTCCTGCGCTCTCATACGGTGATGTGTGAGCGTGTAGAGACAAGCCTGGCTGTCTGACTGGCATCGGCACAGCTATGTGTTTTGTCTCCGTCAACTTCTTGATTACAGACTTTCTACCGGCAAAACATGTAGGCTGCCTCATTCCACACTTACTTACTCACCCACCCACTCTCATTTCATGTTCCACTTTCTTCTTTCCCACCTTCACCCGCTCACTTTGTGGCAGCACCTTCCTGTCAGCTATGTCTGTCATCTAGTTTAGAGAGAGTACACAATACATAAAGCAGAAATGTATCCAAAATAAAGTAAGAGATCTCTGGGTGTGTAAAACTCTCAGTTGTCATGTGACATCTTGAACTGGATTAAACTCAGTCAGAAGCATTAATACCCTGAAAATATAATAAACTTGTCTCCTTTTTGATAGTCAGACACTACATTTTGATTTATCATATCTCTTAAGGTTGAATTTGTGTTTTATTATGGTTAAGGAAGATAAGCCATCCATACTCATGAGCAACAAGATAAACAGAATCAATAGAGTACACAAATAACAAGAAGATGCCAAGCTTAGCATCAAAGCACCAAAATTCGTGTTTGTGGCGCATATACTGTTTACCTTCATAAAAAAAAAAAAAAAAAGCATATTTATATTTGAAATCAAAGGGATGCTCCTTTCCATCAGCAGCTTCCCTGAGCTCATTACATCCACTTTTCAAGAGTAAATGTGATCCATAGCTCATTGGTTGATTTTGTGCATAAAGAAGAGATGAACGTTTATTAAAAGAAAAGTTAAAATGGTGAAAAGGTACAGTAGTTGAGATGCAAACAAATGAGCAGGGCAGCTGAACAAGAGACATGCACAGATGAAATTCAAAATGCAGTAGATGATGTAGTGAAAGGGAAATGGGATATTTAGTAGCTACTGTGCAATATGTCAGACTCTTCTTTATTTACATAAATGTAACTTTACATTTGTCTTTACTGTGATGTAACTTTACTGTACAAACCACCAGCAAACAGAAACTGATAGATAAAACCATATGCAGATCTACAACTTCAGACGGGCTCCCACCAGAATCAAATAGCTGGCACTTGTGCTGGAGCGCCATCTACCTGCTGTCTTCTTCACTACATGGATCTATTGAAGAGGGAAGAGTAAGGGGAGAGGAAGAGGACAAACTAGCTCTGGCTGGAGCAATAAAACAGGACTTCACCCATCCGCCTGCTTACACATTACCATTATGTTTCCGGTGGAAGTGTCTCATCATACACATTTGTATCTGCTGTGGATACAAGTGGACAGCTCATAACGCATATTGGGGGGAAAATCAAATTCTGTCCAATTGTGAAGAATTGGTCACTAGTCATCCACCAGGAGCCAGGTCAGGACAAAGGACAGATGCTGGCTGTCTAGCTGCCATCAGCCTGCAGCATCTTCTCAATCTCCTGGTCCCACTGGTCATCCTTGTTGTCTGATTCGGTCACCACCTCGTACTCCTGAAGCTCCTGCTGCAGCTCCTTCTCCCATTCTGCTGTCTCCTCTGAAGGATGGGGGTTGGGAAAAAATAGGGGGAAGGGTGTGGAAAAGTAGCATGAATTAACAGGGATGCAGCGATATGACTTTCTGATGCCAGTACTGACTAACAGTACTGTCTAATAATGTTCAGTACCAATACTGTACAATACGATCACAAAATACAAACACAGCAAAAAGAGATACAAAACTGCCAAATTTTCAACAAATCGGCAGTCCAACAAATGGGACTGCCAACGTTCTCCTGTAGATCACTTCACAGTGATTATTTTAGTAAATCATGTGCAAAGTGGGAGATTATGTACTCTCCATTGTAATAATGCTGAATATCAACAAAAAATGTCACCTACTGGAAACTTAAATCCAAAATAATGCACATCGGTTGAATAAGTACAGTAAATGTTTCCAACTGTGTGGTGTAATGAACCAAGAAACAATGTTTCCCTAAAGAATCAGAGGAAACTGTAATAAACTGACCGTCAGGAGAGGGCGTGTCGCCCTTCTTGTCCAGCACCAGCTGCTCCATCTCTTTCCTCAGGTCTTCCTGGTCGATGGCCGTCGAGTCGAACGCGTCGCTCACAAACTCCGACACACCGGGACTCATTGACATCTCCTCCTCCTCCTCCTGGGCAGGCTGCAGTGAGACAGACAGATCTTTTCTCAGCTCCTGATTGTCTGACGCAACTGTAAAATATACATACAGGACCACACACACACACACACACACACACACACACAAACAAAAACTGCACAGATCTACTTACCTTCTTTATGTCACTGATGGAAACTGGTGGGGTTTTTGGTCTGACATTTTCTGCAAAAAAACATTACAATGCTGTAAGCTTTTCTTTTACATTGGCGTTTAAACATGTATAGCACAGTTACAATAATTCACTAAAACTTTTCCGTTCTCGCAGCATCCAGGTAGCTCATTCACTCCTTTTTGTTTGTCATACAGTGTCTGCTGAGCTTTTTGCACATCTTTGAATTCTCATTCACAAGACAAAGGCTTAGAGGATGATCCACCAGCGAGGAGAAACACATCAATTATGACCCTGTAAATGTATTTATTTTGAACACATAAGATAACTAGGTCAAGATAACTACCCAACTAAGATAACTAACTAACTAAACCAGAGGGGAAAAAAAAAATATATCACAATTTAAACTAAGGAAAAATCGTCATGAAGAGTAAATTATAATGGGTTCAAGGTTCAACTTTATTGTCCCTTAAGGGGTAATTTGGTTCACAGCCAGCAGTGGTAAATATATAACAAAGCAATAAATACAACAACAACAAATACCAACACAATATACATATATTACAAGGTGAACCTGTTAATTCTGCATCATGGCAGACTGTATCTGCACCCTGATGGTAGCAGCATGAATTCTGACCACAAGGGATGGTGTGGACCAGCGAAGATTGATTGGGCCTTTTTCAGACCTGACCTTACACAGATCATGGAGCGCATTTCAAGGGCGTACCAGCAATTTCACAATATTTACCCAAGCCCTACAATCAAGAATCAAAATGGTAATCAATTAATTTTCTGTGGATGGGCTAATGATTAATTGACTGATTGATTCAGCACTAGTAGTGGTCCATGCTGGCAGCTAGATAGCTGTGATGAAGGGTTGTGATGAAGCACTGACCTGTTAAGGTGACATCTTCAGGTGAGACGGCGGCTCCTCGCTCCTCGTCGCCCTGCTGCTGCTGCTGCTGCTGCTGCTGGGCTGCCAGTGCTGTGAGCTGAGCCGACTGCTTCACCAGAGACACCCGGTAGAAATAATTCCTCCAGAAAACCTCCTCCTTCACACTGACAAATACAAGCATGTCAGAGACACACACAAAAACACACGTTCCATTATAGAGACAGCACAAAAAATAATTTGGATGTAAACTCAAAATCTGGGGGGAGAAAAAGGAAGGAAGTAACAGTGTTTCAGTCATCTCTGCCATTCACGTATTTCTTTACAGGTATTACCTCCATCAAGTGAGTTGGACAGCGGTTGTGTTTGCTCTTTCATTCCCTGTTTTTTTTTTTTTTTTTTATTAGTGGATTTGCACAAAACTTTGACTTTATGTTGAAAACTGCAAGACACTGGCAGAGGTTCAAGCTCCACTGAGCATCACTTTGCAATCCAAGGTACTGCAACGGATTTTACATGAATATGCTGATGTTTACAAATGCTGCACATGGTACCTTTATTTGTGTGGCATTAACACCTACGCAGAAAAAGGCACAATAATGCACGCACACACACACACACACACACACACACAGACTGAGAACTGACTGTTTGGGCACAAGGTCGAAGCGCATGCGGTTGAGCAGCTGGTCCTCCTCCAGCATCACGGTGGCCAGCGGATACATCTGCTCCATGTCGAAGTGGAACTGCACACCAGCAGGGGGGTCGCGCAGGAAGTTCCTCTTATCCTAAAGTTGTCCCAAACAACAAAACAGCCCAGCTGCTACAGTATTTACAAGACAGGACAAATCCACAGAGAAAACAGACACCTATACCAACACTGTTTTTTTTTTTTTTTTTTTTTTAGCATTTCTGCTTTGTTTGACAGTCACAGTAGAGCGAGACAGGAAAGGCAGAAGAGAGAGAGGGGATGACATGCAGCAAATGCCCTGAGGTCGAATTTAAACCCAGGACTCAGCCTTAACATATGGTACATGCACTTATACAGTGAGCCACCTGGGCGCCCTCAGTATCAATATCAGCTTCTCTCATCGGTAACTATCAGTGCATATTGTCATGTTGGATATTGTGCGCTTGCCCTGCTAGAATACTAATATTCATTTATGATTCCCCTTATTTATATTTCCTCACTGAAATGTTATTCCTGTACATTTTGTAAGACTGAAAAAAACAAAGAATTCTCAAATCGACTGAGGGGTGTCCCACAGATGATCTGACTCACTGACTTTCAGGGTGGAGCTCTAGTTTACACAAAGTTTACTGTGTAAGTCTTCCATGTCTCATGACGTTGTTGAGCTCTGGGAGGAGCAATTAGTACCACCACTTCAATCCAGAGTTAACTGCACTCAGCTGAAATCAAACTGCCTGAAGCAGCGCCCTATAAGTAGCAGAGGATATCATTGCTCTGTTTGCTCTGCCACCAGCAAGATCATCTCCTTATGCCTGCAAAACCACCGCTTGCTGTCACTAAAAGGGACGTTCTTGTGAAAATAAATACCTTTAATGTGGAACCTGCTGCCTCACTCTCCCTAATTTGGTTACCTCAATGCCAATATTGGATGTCACTAAGCTCCAGCCATCTCACCAATTATGTTATGCCTTACAGTTTACACTACTTACTGTCAAGGCCGTTCTAAATCAGGAAGTTAAAATAACCTTTATTATCCCTGACAGGGAAATTTGTTTGGGAACAGAGCATCGAGTTTAACAAACAATTAAACACAGGAAAAAAAGATACAAAAACCCTGTCATTATTTCATGTATAAACATAGTAAGACACAGAAGACAATAAAACCATCATCACTTGAGAAAAGCTCATCAAGACATGGGGAGAGATGTAAGAACAAAAATCAATATAAAAAGCCCTATGGCTAATTAAAGTTCATTTGTAGTCAATAAAGCTAAAAATTCATCACAAAACCTAATTACAGGGGTGTGAGTAGGTCACGTTTCCTAAGAGCTCCTGCCTATTTGCTTCTATTTCACACCAATAAGCACTTAATTTAATATTTACTCATCCAAAATTAATACCAAGTAATCACTGACACTATTCTGACAATGATGGAAGAAATATTTGTGCTGAAATGCCTGACATGAGAGAATGAATGAAGGAACAGGAGCAAGATGCCACGCCACCATGTTCCGCCTCCACAACAAAAAAATAACAAAATGAATCTCAATGCCATCACATCCTTGATGCTGGATATTGACTATATGTGGATATAACTCACTGATTCTTGAGAATTTGGATAAATCACGTCCCACTAAGAAAAATGCTATTTCTGTTGGAAATTTACAACATTTTAATGAATAAAAAGAATCAAGGGCATAATCAGGGGGTCCTTTGCACATTTGTAAGGTTCTTTTATAGGTTTATTTTTAATTTGTATTAATTTAATGATTATATGTTGGCCCATGGCCTACAAAACCAGTTGTCCTCGGATAGGAGATAACCATTACCAACCAAACAACAAAAAGTAATAATTTCATTGAATAATATTTTTACCACATGAAAGAGTACATCATAATATGTATTAAAAACTACAAATGATGGGTTTTGAACAATATTTACTATTATTTTGTGGTTACTCAAAATGTGTTCCAGATATTTGTCACCACCGTCAGATATTTATTTAAAAAATAATAATAAAAAAACTACAAGGTCAATTACATTCCTGAGGATCCCTTTTCAAACCTTCAGCTCTACTGCATGCTTCAAGATCGCTCAGGCTCCTGTAAGTTTTCTATTTTCTCTTAAATCTCTTCATATTTTTGGACTGTATAAAAAATATTAAATTAGATTATGGAATAAATGTATTCCTTTTAAGAAGAGGTCTGATGCAGGTAGCAACAGGGTGAAAACAAGCTGGCTAATGTGAACAACTCATGCTTATCATGTGAAAGAGGAGGTTTTTGTCACCACCGTCAGACGTCACCACCGTCAGGTTTTCTGTCTGACGGTGATGACTGAAGTCTGAAAAATGCTTATAACAGGGCTCAGGATTGTTATTTTTTGTACCAAATAGTGAAATAAAGTTGTTAAGCAAGAAGCCATTGACTTGAGTGGTATAAATTTTGGAAATGTATGTTTTAATGAGGCCACTGTCACCACCGTCAGATTAGTGTCACCACCGTCAGAGGCAGTTATATTTGTTTTAAATGAATATGCTTACAATATGTTTCTTTGGTGCTGTTGAGTTATTAAAGTAATAGTCTCTTTAATACAAAAATATGTTTTTAAAATTAAAAAAAAAAAACATTACGGTGACAGTGTTGACAAAAACAAAGTAGCCTAATAACTGGAAAAACCTATTTTATGAAAAAAATGCAAAATGAGGAGGTTGCACCGGTACATTGCTGAACAGCCAAGACCTTGGCCTATAATGATATACCTTCAGATTTTGTAATTTAACGCACTTTTTTTTTTTTTCAAAATTAAAACCTGCTTTTTTTTTAAAAAAAAAAAAAAACAGATAAAGGAAATGTATGAAACCCTTCCAGAGAATTGTGCGGCAAAATCCTGCTGCTAAAATATGAATATAATAAAATTCTCACCTCTAAATGGATTTAGATAACTAAATCCATTTTATATATGAAACAAGCATTTTTGAATGAAGGGGGAAAATCACACAGATGGCTGTGAAGACAACTCAGAAAAACTGACAAATGATCGTACTCTATAGAGTAATAGAAATAGCACAGGGAAACTACTCAATAACCCTAAAGGAATCAACAACCATTTTGTAAAATTTAATAAGCAAGTATACCGTCCCAGCTCTGAGAACGACCTTATTTATATTCAATTTTTTTTAAATGGCTGCAGTCTTTCTGGTCTCAACCAAGAAGACACAGACTTCCTAAATGAAGCTCTAACCTGAGAGGAAGTACCACTTGCAATTTAAGTATTGAAGAATGGCAAGTCTCTGGGCCTTGACAGCTATACTGCAGAATTTTTCAAAAAAATATGTCAAAGACTATCCTTGCACACCTGCATAACTGTTTACCACTCGTCTAACTATGCACTGGAGAACTCCCACAAACAATATGCGAGGCAGTTATGACCGTCATTCCTCAGAAGGTCAAAGACCTCCGAGGTGTGGGCTGGTACTGACCTTTATCTTTGCTGAACTTAGATGCACTCAATCAACATTCTTTTTTTTTTTTTTTTTTTTTTTACTTCAGATGTCTCTTTAATGCATTATATTCCACACAAGCATGTGATGAAGACCTGTTCACTGCGGCACTAGATGCAGAAAAAGCGTCCGACCAGGTCGAGTGGAATTCATATTGCATTTGTATATTCACCAATAACTCTGATATTTGTATTCACTGATGATATGGGCATAAGGAGATCCACTCTCAATAAACAAGTTTAAAAAATAATTGTTCTGCACTGAATTACTACTTCACATCCCAAATGTTTAGGGTTTTTTTTTTTTACTTGAAAAATGACAAGTGATTAGCTGAGAACCAAAACTATACTTGATTAATATTCTGTTATTTGACGAACCAGTAAACAAACTAACTCTGTCAGCACAAAGTTGCATTATCATGTACTGGCTGGTACATTTCTACAACTTCAGCGTGTTACTTACAGCAGACAGAGTGAGGATCTGCTGCTGGATTGTCTCTTCCTCGTTGTAGCCAACCCAGGGAGGCACCGCTGCATCTGCACGCACACACCAACACACACACACAAATACAAACACACACCTTCATCAGACATAGTGGCGCATCAGAGAGAGTATTTAATATACTGAATACAGACCTTTGTTGTTTCTCAGACACACACATACACGATTACCTTTCAATGGGAGAATGCAGACATGAAGAGGTGAAGAATATTTTTTTTTTTACAATATCTTGCAATGTTCCTGCTGTCAGATGTAAAATTGCCCTGACTTCTCCATGACTTTCCATGGGCAAAATGTTCAATTTCCATGACCTTTCCATCCAATTTTCCATCCTTCAGATTCAGAGGTCTTATTAAGGGTTTTTCTTATTATCTTTTATTCTGCAGGAGAAGTGAACATAATACAAACACAATGGAAAATAAATATCATATTAACTTAACTAGATACTGATTTTTTAGACTGAGGCCTTGTCCAGAGGCCTTATGAAATTCCCTATCTTTTCCTGTCTGGAGTAAAAATTGCATGAACTCAAACATATGAAATCTTAAAGGTGCAATAAGTACTATTTTTTTCTGCCCCATAATATGAAAGGACTATAATCTATCTGGGATGACAGGACTGTTTCTTGTAGCGTATGTAAATTACTCTCAATAACCAGGTTTCTTGTGTGCATGTAAAAATAGTGACTGATTAGCGATGGCTGTTATGTTGTGATCAACTGCAGTATTATTGTACTAAAGGTTACTATTTTTCATGCCACCTGATTTTTTGGCCTTCTTCTCCTGGACAAACTTCTCCTGCTCCTTCTGGAAATCTCCCAGGAAAGTCTGCAAGAAGACAAACGTACATTACTCAAGGTGTATGCAGTTTGTGTCATATGCCTTGCAATGAACATTTCATAATGACAACAAGGTCACGCTGCTGCTTTTGTGGCTGCATAACACAGCAACACACGTCACGTGTTTTTTGAAACTGCAAGCAGTACGACTTGTCCAACGAGCCAAGAACATAACATAACATGCCTTGTCGAGGATGCCGTCAATGTTTCCCTCCTCCACGCTCTTCTTGATGGTCTGAGCAGTCTCGGTCACAGACTCAGAAATCTTCTTGGTGGCACTGGAGGCAAAACTGAAAATGTAATCTTCAAAGAAAGAAGAGGGAAATGCAAGATTAGCAGCCAAAAATGATAGATAAGATTACATTTACCTTTATTGATCCCCCGAAGGAAAAAATTCAAATGACTGCGGAAGTTGACATCAAAGTTAACATCAAAGCAAGAAACACAAAAAAGGTGGAAGAAGGCAAAATCGGAATAGCACACATTAGATTCATCTGTACATATGCATGTGTAATATCTGTGTGTATATCATGGAAATGAGTGAAGGATGAACTGACTAAATTTTGGAGTATCTTGGTCAAAGTTCAAGGTTACGCAAAGGCCGAAACTCACATTTTGGACAATATTTCTGCAAGGACGATGCAGCTATGTTGGTGTGAGGAATTGTACAGAGAGTGTTGGATGTTGCTGCTCTTGTTTTAGTGATTTCTCATATAAATACCACACATTTACTGACAAATTAATGGCTGATAAATTAGTAGACAGTGACACTAATGACTAGCTGCAGTTTTAAAGCACTCTTAGCTAAAGTTTTCTTGGTGCCATACCTGAAAGCGTCAGACTGTTTACTGTCATGACTCGAGGTTTAAACATAAGTAAGTGCAAGGTATTTTAAATGAGAACATCTACCAAAATGACAGGTTACATAAAGACATACATAACGTTACAGCAGTGTGTGTGCGGGTTCAACACGGACAGCGAGGCCGTGGCTTAGCTAGTTTGCTGCCAAACCCTAAAACACCTCAGTGGCAGCAGGCTGTTGGGCCAAGGTTGTTAGAGACACAATAAAAGCCTGCTGACATGACACAGGTGTTGTCTTACCGCTCAGCCCTTTCCCCTGCTGCTCCTTTTCCTGGTTGCTCTCTGGCTCTGCTGGCTGCTCAGCTGGCTGCTGTTTGTTTACCTCGTTCTGGGCTTGAACCACCTTTTCTTCCTCTTCTTCTTCCCCTTGCTGCACGGACTCCACACAGTTTTCCTTTTCATCCGACTTCTTTGGAAAGGCTGCATTCTCCAAGCCGAACCAAGACCCAAAGTTTTTCAACATTTTCGGTGAAATCAAGCAAGAGTGTAGTTTGGATGTGAAAAACAACAATGCTCTGGGCTCTGTGCTCTCCCAGGATCTTACATTTGACGTAACCAGGAACTGAACCGACAGGAATTCTTCTTCTCTGTTGTTTTTTTGTGGAACGCGTCTTACTGCCACCTAGTGGTCAGTACTTTGTAGTGCTGCCTCCAGGTGCAGGTGTGCAGGTGCTATACAGCCTTTGGTGGCAACCCATAAACGTCAAACTCGTCAAGTCGCATAGCAAACTTGTCGACACACACATGTGCCTTTGATAGGAGACAAAAAATAAAACTGACTTTGTGCCAAATGTCACAGGAACATAATTCATGTTTTAATTAGGGCATTTTATCAAATTAAAAACTTCGTGGCAAATTTATGCAGGTTTTCAACACATTTTCTGTTGCAATTGCAACAGAAAAAACTCTTTAACGATACATCGATTTGATATAGAAATCACAACTGAAATGACTTGACAGACTTTTAAGTGTTGACTCTTTCAAAATAATCTGAAACCAGCAAGATGCCACGCAAGATGAGATGAATGCAATTTTAGGAAACAAACAAACAAACAAACAAACAAAACTATAGCTACCATTTATTTCCAAATTATATGAATGTAGCTGTTACATATTTACAGCTTCTGACTCCTTAATACCAAATAACAAATTATAAGCACGCAAAAATGCATAAGAAAAGAATCATCAAGCTAAAACAATGTTTTTATTGCATTTTTTATGATGACAAGCAGCAATAAAATTAATCATTTATGCTATAAACTGCAGGCTTGGTTTTATGTTGCTTGGCTCTTAGGGACCACAGAAAATTCCTGCTTCCACAATCACATAAATTATCACTCTCAGGACAGTCCTTGAAGGATTCACACTCTGAGAAAGAATCAACAACAATCATTCCGCTTTTAAAT
Organism: Myripristis murdjan; assembly: GCF_902150065.1. NCBI lineage: Eukaryota > Metazoa > Chordata > Actinopteri > Holocentriformes > Holocentridae > Myripristis > Myripristis murdjan. Next base: position 27,352,633 of record NC_043982.1, on the reverse strand, counting down.
TACGCATCAAACTTCACCAGCGAGCGGCGCTGGTGAGCCCCGGTAGTTTTAGCCAAAACCAAGAAGAAGACGCACCGCTAGCCAAGTAACTGGCAGGCAGAGGTCAGTTACCCCCATTCATCATTCAAAATTTCAATTCTAGCTAATCCTTGTATGTTGAAGTCTTGTCTAGAAATGATAGTGACTATTTGTTTACATCGTTAGTCCAGTTTCTTATCCGATTGGTTTGTGTTACCGCACGACATTCCCGTGCATGGAGAGAGCAGTGTGCCAAACTGTATTGAAAAAAAAACCCCGGCAACTTAATCTTCCTGCTTAAGGGCCAACGCATTAAGGTAGGAAAACGTAATCTGAGATCTTTTACCAGTCACTTGTGTCATCTGGTACTATCGGCACTTAGATGATTCATGGAGCAGCTCTAAACTTTACAAAAACTTCCACTTTCACAATCGGGTCACCCCGCCAGACCGCCTGTTAAGATGGAACTGATAGTGCAGTTGAGTGCGATAGTGAAAGTATCAGAGTGTCCTGTTATACAAGTTGAAATTTTACTGTAACAAAGACAGTTTGGTATATGAGATGTATACCGAATGTATAAGAAGGCATTAAGGGTTTTTGAGAGATCTTAATACATGTTCTCCCAGGGATGTATCTTTGCTGCTAAGAAGGAAATAGTAAACTGACAACTTTTTGGAAGGGACTTTGGTGACGTGCTCCATATGGAACGGCGTGTGCCTTGCTAAATCGAAACATACATAGCCTAATAATTTTCGTATAACCACATCGCTTACTGCCAAGAATGAAGTGACATTAGTGCCTTCTAGGGCTAGTATAATCTATTTCGTTCGTTTTCCCCTCATACTGCCATCGAGTCTTGCCCTTTAACCTATTTTATGCTTTTACTTGAATCTGTTTGTCTTTGTCTTTGTGAAGAATGAAGAACCTGGTGGTGTTTGACTTTGACCACACTGTCGTTGATGACAACAGTGACACGTGGGTGATTAGGTAAATAATCCAGTTAATTGATAATTCATTCATAATTGTACACATTCCTCATGAAGCAGAAATGCAGAAACTGTACAGTACATTTTAGATCACACCAAATCTACTAATCTCTCAATAGGAATGCTATAGAACTACATAGTGATACCATGCAGTACAATAACAACACTACATACTTGCTATTGAGAACCACAAACAATATGATATTGATTTGTCATTATGGTGGAGCTGCTCATTACAGGCAGCGTCAAACTCAGCCTGCAGCTATGGTAATTATTAATAGATAGATAGACATGTAGATAGATAGAGTACTGTCCTTATCACTAGAGGGGGAAATTATGTTGTTGCAGCAGTCACAATATCACAAAGAAAACATTACAGTATAATAATCCACTCTGTGGTACACCCTCTGTGGCCTTCTGAGTGTCCTGCTGAAGCCCAGACGGTGTCCTCCGTCAAGGGGGCACCATTTTGTTTCTGTCTGTTGTGGTCATATTTATTTCACCTGCTCCTAGGTGTCTTCCAGATCAGAGACTTCCGGATTCGCTGAAGAATTCCTACAGAAAAGGCCACTGGACTGAGTTCATGGGCCGAGTGATGAACTACATAGGTGAGTGTTGACTATGCTGCATGTAAACCATTCATTCATTCATTTTTTCAATTATTTGTTAATTCATTTATTCATTCATTCATGTTCAAATTTCCTTTAGTTAGTCATTTGGACATTTTTAATCCTGAAAATATATTTTTAATAATGCTTCTGTGAATGAATACATGTAGAAATGTTCCTTTGGAAAATGTTTGGCACTTGGGAATTTACATCTTTTCATGAAATTGTTTAGTGAATGTGAAATGTTAAAACCAGTTCTATTAATTTGATTTATTGAAGTTTTTTTTTTTTTTTTTTTTAAAGGAATGGGGAGATGTACAGGAAGTCTGTCCTTCCTGTCTTACAATATATGAATAATGTGCTTAATGACATCACAACAACATTAATGTTAAGCTTTATTTATATAGCACTTTTCAAAACAGAGTTAAGAAGTGCCTCACAAATGAGAGTGAATCAAAAGACAAATGAATAAACACAAACATAAAGCACAAAGATAAATTAAGTGAAACAGTTATAAAATTAAGAAGATACTGCAGTTCTAATAATCGGTAAAAGGTAACAAATAAATTCAGACATGACAACATAAAAATGGACTATCTATGCAACAGGTACACATTAATGAAAATGAACAATATAAGTCCAAGATTATAAATGGCTCTACACAAAAGTAAGTTTCAAGAGGGCTTTTAAAGGACTGACTGTCAGTAACTGTGAGAAATAAAGGAGGGTAGAAGAGATAAAACTAGAAGAAATAAATCTAGTGTTGCTGTTGGGGTGTAAGAAACCTCAGATCTTCGATCACTATCTGGCGTTGTCACAGAACAGCCTGGCTTTATTTGAATTATTTGTGCTACCACATTGATCTGGGCAACTTTGCAGCAGGAGTTTCACTCTCATGGGTGTCCATCCCTGTCAGCTCTGAAAGTGAAATGGTTCCACATTTGGCTGCTGGCACCAGTTTGTCTACCAGTTTGGGGACTCAGATCGAGTTCATGATCCAGTTTACCTATGTGACGCTGCTTAATGCTTTCAGCTGTTTGACTTCTACTGCTCCAGGGCTATGTCAGAAGCCAGGCGAACACCATGCATTTCACATTCCAGTCTTCATATTTACTTCTTGTCGAGGTTATTCTGGTGACAGTTTTGAAGGTTTGAAAAATCCGTATCACATTCAGTCTTCTGCTGTGATGTCAAAGTAAAACTGAAAATTTGGTGATCATGACAACACTACTAGATGTAGTGTTTCCTCTGGATTCAATTAGTAGCGGTGCACCACAACAAGAGAAAATGTGAAATGAAAAAAAAAAAAAAAACATTGTAATTTAGCATTACTGTTCAAGTCTAAGTGTTTAAGAAGTTGTGAATATATTATGATTAAAGATATTTTTAACATAACTTAAAATAACAACTTTAGATCCAAACAGTGACAGATATGGGACCAAACTAGAGCTATCAACAAAAAGCACCACAGCTGCATAAAAGCTCAGAGAAAACACTGATAAGAGTGAGGGGTAAATTAACTTTTCACTGCTGTCCTCCTACCTCCTTAAGTCCTGTGACCTTTTACTTACCCCATTTTCCATCTTTCTGTCTGACTGTCATGCAGGAGAGCAGGAGGTCAGCCCCGACAGCGTCCGCACAGTGATGGAGACCATCCCCTTCACTGCTGGAATGACAGATTTGTTGACGTTCATATCGGAGCACAAAAGCAACATCGACTGCATAGTCATCTCAGACTCCAACACCATATTTATAGAGTGGATCCTGCACGCTGCAGGAGTCCAGTCTGCTGTTGATCGAGTTTTTACCAACCCGGCTAAGTTCAATGAAAGTGGGTACATGGAGGTTCAGTGCTATCACTCTCATGAATGTGCCCGCTGTCCCGTCAACCTCTGCAAGAAAAAAGTCCTGGAGATTTACTTGTCGGAGCAGTCGGAGGCAGGTGTGGAATATCAGCGCATGTTTTATGTGGGAGATGGTGGGAACGATCTCTGCCCCACCTCCTGTCTGAGAGGACATGATGTTGTGATGCCCAGGAAAGGCTACACACTGGAGAAACTGCTGGCCAAACTGGAAGGTCAAGAGGATGACACTAGTTTGAGAGCTCGGGTTGTTGCCTGGAGCAGTGGCAGTGAAATCCTGCAGGAACTACAAGCAAGCCTGCAGTCATAGTCGAGGCTTGATTGACTTGTCAGTCCTAAATGAAATGAGGGAGTCTGCACTTCAGGAGGCACAGTACTCCTCACTGTAATTGTTTAAAAGTTTTATGTGTTATAAGTTAATGCAGTTAATTTTAAACCACCAGATTTTATCTGACAAGGATTATTATTATTATAAAATATGTAACTTGAATGATCAAATTATGCTCTTTCATCTATGAATCTTTGAGAACAGATTGTGTTTGGGCATTTAATTCCTCTCTTATCTTTTATAATCCACATTACTAAACTGAAACTGCTAAAAGTGTGATTGGACTTTCAGGATTTAATTTGAGTCAGAGTTTGAGGTAGAGGTAGGAATTTTTTGAAAAACATCACACAAAGTTTATGTCTACGTTTACATGTGCAAAGTATTTTGGTCAGTGGCGTACATCTTAGTTGATAATAAAATCGATTTGTACAGAGGCTTGACTTTTCAAAGCACTTTACAGTTTATATGCACCATTATGCTACTGTAGGATATCCATGCATTCATGAAACTATCAATAAATTGAATTTCCTCCTTTACCACAGGTTTCTTGGACCAGCTTACATTTTTTTAACACTTATATAAATTGTATTTTGACAACCAAGAATCACTTCCATTGTATCTCCACAGAACATTAAAGTTACTCAGAACGCCAGACATGAGATCTTGTCCAGCCTTGACTTACTATGCGAATGAAACTGAGCTTGTACAAACCATGAAAAGTATTTCTCCTAGCCAAGGTAAAAAGAACTTAACCAGGTTAACAGGATATGGTGTTTACATGCATCAGCTCATAATTAGAATACTTGTCCAAGATCCTAAGGGAAAATGAGTGTTCATGTAAATAAATTCAGTGGATGATGTGTCAACACTATTGTGAGGCAACTTGCTCAAAGTTCTTCATCATTAATCTACTTGGTATGACTAAACAAAAAAGTGCAGTTGTTTTGTGAGTAGAATAAAAGTAATTGAAAGAGAAAGTGCTCAATTTGCTGGTTCTGTGAAACACCAGTCTGCCCAAACTGACACCTCTCCAGGGAGCAATCTTATTCACAACTGACACTCATCAAGCCAAATGAATTGCTCTATACTGACTGATTGTAGCTGCAGAACACTGCGATTACAGCCTCTCACACTGCACATAAACATTTGGACAAGTATTTGTTGCTGTGCCATTGCTTGACATAACGTTACATCATGTTCACATTCCTAGCTGGCGAGGACTAATTAGGCAGCATGAACTGGATATGCTGACACTGAATAGCATAGCACATGCCCGAAATGACCTGAGATTGGTGTGATGGTGCGGTGCAAGAGGAAAGGTCGTAGGATCAGTAAAATCAATTGGATTCTTGCCCTCAGGGTCAGAAGTATACGCTGCAATTTAGAAAAGATTCAAATAAACCAATAGTATCTAGCGGCTGCAGAGTGAGAGAGGGTTACAGTTTGCTGAGTCTGCAGCTGGATGCCATTTGAATAAACAGTTTTTGAGTTATTTTATTTACAAACTGACAGTTTGGCCTGATGGTGGTGCTGAAAGAAAGATTGGTGGATGGTGGCTCCCAATGAAAGGCTATGGGGTAATCAAAATCAATAGGATTCATCTTCCAGAGGTCACGAATGTGCACAGCAAATTTGAAAAGATTTAAATTAACGCCGTTCAAATTATCTCCTTATTATCAAATTCATAGTCAGGATTTTTGGTGGCAGATTTGGCGGTGGTTAGACAAAATTTATAATATCCCCACCAAAGCCTTTTAGGGGATATAGTCAGGAAAAAGAAAAAAAAAAAGTTATTTCAAGCTTGCGATCAATCCCACATTTTCTTGTAGTCTTTGAAATGCAAGTTGTAACTGGGAAGCTTGGAATGGCTTTACTCGACTTCTCATCCAGTTTTCATTTGCCAGGAGGAACTGTAATGCCAAGCAAAACTAACAAATCATTTGAAACAAAATTATGATCGTGGAGAAACAGTGAAGAGTGAAAATTATATGATGGCCACATAAAGTTCAGCAGTGGCCAAGTTTCTCTAGGTCTTCAGTTTTGTAAGAAATTAATTGGCTTTTTTGATGACCTCTTGATGCCTGTGGCATCAATGTATTGTTAGGTTTTACCCAAATTCTCATCGAATCCAGGCAAATTAAACCAGAAGAATAAACTTGTTGCAGAGTAAATTCAACAGTTACATCACCAGAGGGAAGCAACTAAAAGTCCCTTGTGGTTTCTCAAGCTATGCAGGGACAACTGAACTGAGAGCGTGGAGGGGAAAAGATTGGCTCGAAAAACAGATAAAACTAGATTGGTCCTGTTGTGGAAGTTAGGAAAGGATTATGTAATATGACTGCATCTCGGATTAAATTCATTATAGAAGCAGCTGATGATGGGCTGTCATCATCCCAAAACCTCAGCCAGCGGCTAGGTAAACCCAATATATTAACCTCAAGGCAAACTTATCCTGGCAGTATTTGTCAGTTCTGGAGCACTGGTGACATAACCAAATGTTGTAGTGTCTGTCAGCAGGAAAATGAGCAGAAATCAATTGTTTCCCTGGTAGAAGGACCGACCCTATGCATCAAATTGTTTGGGTATGTGAGGGTAACAAAGCAGCAGCAAAAACTTATTACTGAACTGGCACAAGTGGAAGGGGATTTGAGTGGGGACATGGAGAAGGATGAAGGCAACAACTTGCAGAAAGAGGTCCATCATAAGCTGTAACCTGGTGTGGTCCAACACTTTGAAGAACTCACTGTTCAGGGGGGAGGTAGCTTTACATGAGGCTTGCAGTATTAAAGGAAGAAACTGAGGTACTAAACTCTAACAGCCAAGCCTGAACAGTGAGACTAGTAAAGGGGAAAACCAGGCCATAACATGAAATGTGTGACTCCCCCTTTTCCTTGCTACTAAGAAATGACTACGGAAGTCTAACCTGTAATTTATTGCAGAAGAAAACTGATTAGAAGTAAAGGCTTCAAGGTGGGCAACTTCCTAAAGTCCCACTTAAAAACAGAACTGCAAAGGCTATGAACTTCTACAAGTCCTGGGACTGATCCCAAGACCCCAAAGTATGGCACCTCGTCTTCTACCTAAGATGACTACTTTTATTTATGTTATAATGGTACAACAACAACAGTGGTACTTACCAAAATGTGTGTGGGGAGGACAGAGCATTGGTGGGAGACAACATGTTTTCTTGTTGAGAAGGTGAAATAGCCATAGTCCATCAGTTGCTTGGCTATAGAAATGCGGTTTGGAGTGTTAATTACAGAAATAACTTGTAATTGAATTTTATCTCTAGAGAGGTGAATACATGCCTGTGTCAATTACCTCTGCAATAATAGTTTTAAATAATTTTGCTAATGTGTGGACGATTTATGTTATTGGAACAAGATAATTATATTTGATGGAAACCAAATCTGTTGGAGAAAGTCAACACCATGATTCAGCACCACAGACGATGCATGTATATACAGTATATTATATCACCATAAGACCATTTATTATGCACAAAGTGTTAATGCAGTTTTAAAAGGAGCAATTCTTGATTTCAGCAGGCATCTGTCTAATTTGCACACGAAATTGAAGGATGACATAACAGCTCAGAGCAACTCATTAACTTACATTCCCCATACTCACATATGAGCAGCGGTGGACAGACTACTAAAATATACCACTCATGTGTATTATTACTATTATTACTTTGCTGTTAAGTAGAAGAAAAAATTACAGTATTAAAATGTGTTATGTGTTATCCTTTCCATGTAATTATTAAAAGACATGAGGGCAGACTTCAAACATGTTTCTTTTAATTGGGAAATCTTTAAAATGCAAAATAAAGTTCACAAGCAGGCAAATTTATCACAGGTTTATCGAAGTTTGTCAGTTTACATTGCTCCAATTTATCATGCCATACTTATAGAAGGACACAGAATCTGTTCCCTGTACAGTCTAAGAAAAAAAATCAACTGAAGTAAAATTACTGACATTAGATTACTCAGAAAAGAATGTAAGTACACAAGAAGTACACAAGCTACTCAGTCACAGTAGGCTAAATGCAAGTAGTGACCTCCACTCTTCTTCCACTCAGTGATTTTCCAAACCCACCTGCTTTTGAGCAATCAGCTTTGCTGTACAGCATAGCCCCTGTTCTGTTCAATTTTATATACAAACTAAATAAAAACTTTTTTTTTTGTTTGTTTGTTTTTGGTTTGTGTTTTAAACCATTACATGACATGTCTGTATATTTCTTCAATATTTTTCCTCTGCAGACAAAAGCATCACGTAGAAGCACCGGGGAGCTCTACACGTAAGATTTGTTTGAGGGTGTGAAAGAAAGGGAGGAGGGAGTTACCACAGATGCATTATGCTAGTGTAAAAGCCCTATGGTTTAATTCCTTCAGACCTCCCAAAGCGATCATCCTTTGTTCACCTCCATTGTCTGCCAGTGTATTATCCAGCTTCATTTCTAATACAAACAACACTACTTGCTGAAGAAACTTGCAAATTTGTATACAAGCCTCATTGCAAAGCAGGGCTTTACCATCGGCAACACCAATAAAATATGGAATAACAATGTAACAACAAGTAAATGTTCATATTGTAGCTCGCAGAATCACAAACACCTTGTTGGAGGCACTTTATCCAGTTTGTATGAACAACATATTGTAAATTTAACAGCCTGACGATTAAATACAGAGAGTCCTTCAACCGGACAGCCCAGGTTCAAACCCCAGGTCAGCGAATATCTACCAAGCTGCAGTGTCCTTCAGAGAGTTACGGGCAGGGTAAGAGAATTTCTCGACATAAATAATGTATTACCAAAAAATAGACTACAAATAAACATGGACTAGACAGTCTCTCAGGGTCCTTGATAGACTGTCACCCAGAAGCATATGCTCTGCATGTCCAGCTGTTGAGAAAGCTGCTGGGAAAAGGGTTGTGTGTACTCTACAAGGACTGCAATTCTTATCTACCCCTAAACAACAATGCAGCTCATAATCAATCATCCTCCATTCATTTTATTCATTTGTCTGTCCTTCATATGGAGGAATAATACATTCCACCATTGCAGCAATTTCAAAGTGACTGGCCCAATGAGGAGTGCTACAGTGTTTACTCATTTATATGTTCCATACCATCCATAATTAGCAGGGTAAATATGGCTGCAATTCATTGGATTATTTTTAATGTGTTTAACAATATGGAATAAAGTCTTTTAAATATAATTTCGGGGAGCCTTGGAAATAACTCCCTTTTTTATGTATGTGCTTTTGTCTAAAAAAAAAAAAAAATCCAACTACAGTTCAGTCAGACACTGACATGAAGGAATTAACCCTTTATTGAAACTGTAACTGTATATTTGGCAGACAGCCTCTGTTTGAGCTTTGAGATTCCTCACAGCATGAGGAATCTGCTGAAACAACAATTCTCCCTTCATAATAAATCATAACAATCACAGCATAGAAATGGACATAGATGAAATCATAGCTAGCCAACATGATCAAGCATGATTATAATGGCAGGGGGATGTAGGGGTGGTGGAGGGATTTGCAACATAGTGTGGCATGAAATCAGCAGCGAACGGGCAAAACTGGAAGCTTATGAAGACCGCTTTGACCACCTGTGTGAATGTGATTGGATAACTAGTCAGCTGGGCCAATCAGCTAATTGTCAGTAAGCCACTGATGATGAATGTGTGAGACAGCTGAGAGCTGATCAGCTGTGATGCTTGCAGACTTCAGTGCCCTGCCTGAACTCACACAATACCTCATTTTAAACATCTTTGGACACCAAAAGCGATGTAGCATTCCTGCTGTATTTGCTCTAATTTCAAGGTGATATTTGTTGACCCAGAGTCCTGCATCATTTTAGGACATGACTACTGCTCCCCTCTATTATCTGACTCTTTCTCTCCACAACTTTCCCCCTTGTCTTTTTCTCTCATTTTTTTCTTAACCACTACTCTTCACTCTTCTCCTCCTCATCAATCCCCTTATTATTCACTACTGTTCGTGTTATTTCTCCTTTTCCTTTTGTCTTTGTTGCCTTTCTCCCACCCCATTTTCCTCTCCTCTCCTCTCCTCTCCTCTCCTCTCCTCTCCTCTCCTCCAGGCCACTGATGCCGGAAGTGGAGGTGACTACATCTACTCCTCCAGGCTCACCTTTTCTCTGCTGAATGTGCAGAGCCTGTTGAAGGCTGCTGACCTGCTGCAGTTTGTAGCAGTAAAACGAGCCAGCAAGGCCTTCCTGGTGCGCCTGCTGGACGTGAAAAACGGCCTGGGCGTGCTGGCTTTGCCCCAGCTGCACGCCTGTCCTGCCCTGGAAAAAAGGCTGCAGGCTGCTAGCAAGTAGGTCAGAGATCAGCTGGCCAGTCAACCACTGCTTTTGTTTCAGTGTGGAGATTGTAATATTTAGACAAACTGGAATCTTCACTAGCAACTATTGTTTTGTGGAAACTTTCCTTTCACTTTTTTTTTTTTTATTATTTGGTATTTTAGCCACAGTGTTGTAATCTAAGTCAACTTTTGTCTAACTACTTCACTATGTAATTAGATTTCAAAATGGAATTTTAAGTTTATTTACATTTGTATATTTAAAAAGTAGGGTTGTACGATTTTGTACCAAATTTGAAAACCATGGCACTGCAGCCTCAACTTTACCTGTATATGTGTGATGAACCTTGTTTTTTTTTTCCACCACTAAATTTGCAGCAAACACATTTGTAATTTACCGTTACTTTTGATTAAGAGCAGTGCTTGGCCTAATAACAGACTTTTCCATAAGCCACATGCAACAGGTTTCTATTGCAATGCTGCATAATCTTTACAGTGCCTCACTCAAAGCCCCATTCAACATGTTTGTGCTGAAATGTTGGTGTATGTCTAAATTAGCACTTCACCCATGAGTCAGTTCAGCTTTTTTCAAGACAAACTGTTATGCAAACTGAACTGTGGAAAGCAGGAACAACCCTGGCAAAATGTGATTTCATAAATATCCCAAAATAATCACCTTCCTGCAGGCCAGTGCTCGATGTCCTGATGTGGGTGTGTATATGTTACAGTGGGTACAGAGGACGTTCAGCCACAGCACAAGAAAGGCTTGATCCACTGAATAGGAAATGGATGGCTGTAGCTGATATGGTGCAAGGTGTGTAGCACAGTGCTGTTTTGCACAAGTATTCTTCTATCTTTCAGTTGTGTATTGTTTTAATTAGACTGTCTCCCAATCCAATTCTCAAGTACCCACAGTCTACTCATGCCCATTTAATTTAAAAGGCATAATGCTGTTTGGTTGAACAGAGGAATGTCTATTGCCTTAAATTAGATTAGATGTGCAACAGTAATGATCGAGTTGAAACTTGGAGGACAGGAGAGACTTAAAGTTACAATGAGTTTAAAAAAAAAATCCCTTCCCCATTCCAAATTTCAGCCAGTAATACTATTTTGTCTCTGCTTTTCCTGTCAAGTAAAATTACCTCTCTCTCTCTCTCTCTCTCTCCAAACAAGATATCTGTAAAATTACAGAAGCAAGATGCTCACAAATGTTTTCATTGTGACCTTTAACTGCTGGGTTATGAATCTAAGCATTACACTGAATGTCAGGCTTAGTGTGATCTAAACTTGATGAATAGCAAATCAGCACAATCCTGTCTGCTTTGTTTTTCAGGTGCAGGAAAAGCCTCAGCAACTGTGTGGCAGGTGGTAACAATGGTTAGAATCCACAAGGTAGATGCTGACAAGTGGAGCATCTACAGATATGTGATTGGCAAAAGACAAAAAAAATATAGAATGCAGACTATAGACACCCCCCCCCCCCCCCCCCCCCCCCCCCCCCCCCCCCCCCCCCAACACACACACAAAAACGAGCCTTAATCCTACCCTTAACCCTTTTAAAGTAGAATTTCAGACTCTAACCATAATCTGACCCTAACCTTAACCAAACTCAGACCTTTAATCATCTTTAAACTACACTGAGACCAATTTAAACCTTAAACTTAACCATTTGGAATAAGATCAACATAACCTGACTCTAACCTTAACCTGGCTCGGTGAGCATGACGGAGAGCAGCTCCTTCTTATTTATTTGCCTAACAATAAATTACTAACAGTAAAATGTCACTGACGGTTGGGATAGCATTGGGGATGCAGGGGAGGGGTTGCAGGGTTTTGTGATCCATATAGAGCCCTCACCACAGGCCCTATCTTCCTAACAACCCCATTGTAACTACCCACAATGAAGCTTATCTGACAGGACTTAGGGCCTCAATTTGTTGCAACACATAAAGACTAAGGGGACGAGGTGATTCCATAAGGCTGGACCAAGTCTGACAGCTCCTGCCACCCAGTCCTGTGCATCGGGGGTTGTCAATGTTAACTCGGACCTGGTGTCGAGGTGTTGTTCTTCACGGTTATGTCAGATAAGTCACGGATGTGGGCCAGTGCCTTTTCTCTCAAAAATTCACCTCACAAGCTGAAACTGGACATGGGGCAGGTGTGAAATATTGAGTGTATCATTCCTAACACCTAACTCTAACTAAGCCATCAAGGCCAAATTCCTTAAAGTCTTTTGAGATATCCCAACATCTATGGCAGTGTATTGCTGCCACGCCAAAAAAAGGGGATCAGTGCTACATTAGAATGATTTCTTTTCTTGTTATAACAAGATATTTTAACGTTATAATGAAACCTTTTCTCAGTATAACAGCACATCAACGTATCTTAAGATGAAGCGTTTCACGGTATGAGTTGGTAGAGATGGATTTCCTGTGAACTCCCTGTGACTGTTACTCTCATGAACTACTGCAGTCAGCAGTACAAGACAGACTTATTCTTTCTTCTGAAATCCTTCTTGTATGCATAATTACCATGATATCAACCATCGTGCTCAGTAACAGTAGAATCTTGCCATGTCTCAACCCAAGCATGAAATCGAACTTAATCAGTTAATCAGTTCAAACCAGCCATTCCAGTTTATGTGTTCTCCTTACACTGTCTCCTCATAGGTTATTAGATATTTTTCTCATTAAAACATAAACTTTAATGTTAGGACAATGTAAGTTATTTTGTTATAACAAGATAAGTTGGTGTGTGTAGGAATACATTTATATATTTTACCAGCAATGTGTTGGATTTTAGAGTAGGTTTTGGTTTCAGCTCTACTCTGCACACCTGATCCAATTAAGGTCCACACACCTTCATGCACTCCCAGTTCAGGTAGATCTGTCTTAACCAATCAGCATGAAGCCCTTTAAATCGATCAGGTGTGCAAGAGTAGAACTGCAACAAAAACCTGTAGGACAGGGGTCCCTGAAGACTGGGTTGGGAGCCACTGGCCTATTATACTGGGAAAGAGAGAGGGCAAAGACAAAGCTATCAGCACCATGGTCAGCGCTCTGACCAGCAATAACATAAACAGACAGTTAATCAAATCAACAAGTCAACTACTCAGCCAACAATAGCTGGAATGTTTATGTACCTAAAGCTGTTACTTGGGATGGTATGAGTAAAAAAAAAAAAAAAAAAATAGCAGACGACTTGCTAGATAACTAACCCATAAGCTACTGTATAGCTGACATTAAGTTTATTTTTGACACGGATAAACTGTTTTTGTCAGTTTAACCAGTTGCTTGTTGCTGTCAGCTTCACAGAACAAAGATACGTTCATCAGCTGATGTCTGTAATTGAAATGTCAGGAGAAATGGTTGTTGCTGGCGATGTAAACTTTCATAGCAATAACAATCATGACACACACTGATGTGTCCTTATTGCAGTTCAAAATCCTGTATTGCACGTGTCATCTTGTGGAGTAAATCATTTGTACAGTATTTCACTTACAGTAATGAAGTAATTTGTTCAAGACTGTTTTCCTAATTATGCAATAATTAGTGGAGGAAAAATGGACAGTCAATCACAATGTGTGTGTGTGTGTGTGTGTGTGTGTGTTGTCTTTTCTTATTGCTGCTTTTCTTTTTGAGAGGCATGACTGCTCGCTCAGCTTACATATATGCTCCACTCGTCAGTCATGATGTTGAGATTTTGTGCTACACTAGCATATCATCTCATCACATGATCAATTACTACCCAGCAGTCTTCACTGCATATCTGTATATGACAAAAATACCAAAGTAGTTTGTACTTATAGTTTGTGTAGAATAAGCATATAACATTGTTATAGATTGCAATAGATATTCTACAAATAAAAAAGTGAATTTAACTTGCCACTGGACTTGGACTGGACTTGGACTGGACTTGCCACGCTCACAGACACATACACACACTAATTTATTTAGCTCTGTTTCCAAAGCAATTGGCAAACAAGTTTCAAGTGAATTTATGAAATGTCTTTAAAAAATTAGGTGTAAATTAACTGTATGTCCACCTGCTAAGCTGAAATAAATGAACAGACTTCCCGAATATAAGCCACATCTGAAAACATCCATATAAATATGTTAAGTCTTTCAAAATTAAAACAAATATGCTTAAGCATCAATTACTGGCTGTACAACCATATCTTGCGGATTTTACAACACATGTGACGTGTGGGAGGTCGAGGTGGAGAGATATTTGTAACACTTTATAAGGCGTCCTAAGCAATGTTGGAGTTGTTATTCAAAAAAGTAATGTATTACACATTACTTGATACTTAAAAACAAAGAAATGCATTACTTATTTATGCATTATGCTTTTTGAGCATCATGCTGAGTCCAGGGGTCTTTCACTACTAGTTTTGTGTTTGCATGTTGCCTTTGCAGTTGCATGAACATATTTGACATTGTGCACATGTTAGTGGATAGTTGTTGTTTCCGGCCTGGCCACAGTTTGAACTTTGCCATCACATTCTTGTTCTTTTACACAGCAAACTGGTGGTAATGTGCACATCTCTTCCACCCCTCAAAAGCTGTAGACGACCAGGCCATTTTGTTTTCCTATCTCCTGCACCAACTCTAACCAAAGTCACGAGAGGTTAGGCGATTCGTGTGCAAGCGTGCATTCAAGGGACATTTGATGATTTCTTTTTCTGCTCATTATGCAGATAATTGAAGAACTTACACAATGCATATAATGACATAATTGTTTGATTAGTAACTGTAACGTGAATACTGAATTTAAGAACAAACCTAAATGCAGACTAGACATGCAGGTATGATGAAACACATGGATTTATTGCAGAACAAACTGGAATGGTGAGGAGATGACAGGCTCAGGTGAAGTGGTGTTACTGGTTGGTGTAGCTGAAGGCTTTGTGGCAGAGTCAACGGCTCAAAGATCCTGCAGGGTTTAAACATTAAGGTGGGGATGGTATGATGACTGGCAGGTGTGCTGCTTCAAATGGTGACAGGGACACACCCAAACCACACACTGTGAAACAGGGGGTAACGAGGCCAAACAGGGATCATGACAGATTTCAGTCATGCATGACAAAGTAACGTGTTACAAAATAACTCCCAACACTGATTTTACAGCATCTTTACAGCATTATACACATATTATTGTAATCATTATAATCACAACATATAATAAACACAATTCACAAAAAACGGTATATAACAGTAATGACACAATGTTAAATTTAATTTAATATAATTTTGTTTTTCTTGATTGACGGTTACAGTGTAATAAAAATAGCAGGTTTATGTTTGCTTCTAGTTAGCGCCAGGCGAAATGGACGAAATCAATATCGCATTACTTTTGACTGAATACCTCAATATTGATATACAAGGATACAAGGATACAAGGAAGTTTATTGGTAATTATACAACAATTAAAATGTGGTTCCCTCTTGACTGATTAATTGATTGTATAAAAAATAAAATTATTAAACATGGAGGAGTGCAGATGGTGCATTTAGTAGTCTCACAGCCTGAGGGAAGAAGCTGCTCTGTAGTCTGGTGGTACGGCAGCGAATACTTCTGTATCTTTTGCCTGACGGCAGCAGGGTTAACAGGCTGTGGCTGGGGTGGGTGTTGTCTTTTAGGATCTTTTTGGCTCTGCACAGGCACCTCACCTCCCTGATATCACTGATGCTTGGTAGATGGGTACCAATGATGTTTTGGGCAGTTTTAATCACTCGTTGCAGAGTCTTCCTGTCCTGGGCCATGCACATCCCATGCACTGCCCAGGTGCATGATATTGTGTTGACACTGTAGGAATGACTTGGTGCTTTCACAAAAGAAAAAAATCCGATGATATCTAGTCTTATATCTCAATATTGATATAATAGCAATATATTCTGCATCCCTACTAGTGGATTTATCATCTGCTTGTAATACATCACTGTGTACTTTTGGTACAGTGTTACCATATTACAGAACTTTGCCTGCAAATGTTTTTGACAGAGGTATTACTGTTGCTATTTGTCGATGAACTGCTTAATCGACAAAAAGGACTTTTCTGCAGTGCTTTGGAAATTTACATTCACCGAAATTCCCCTCTCCCACTCAGCTTTTCTAATTTGATACATCCCAATTTACATAAAAATGCTTGTATAGCCATATCTTTGCTCTCCACAGAGTAGGCTACAGAGTGTGCCTGGTGTCCTTGAACAGCAGTGTGTACCTGGTGGGGGGTCTAAGCGCCCTTGACAAGTGCGATGACACAGACTCAAGAGGACTGGACCCCCCTGTCCAGCATGAAGGGGGCTTCTCCTGCTGTGAAGGGGCCTGCCTGCAGAGCGTGGAGAGATACGACCCTCATACATACTCACGGGACATAGAAGGCCAATTGCCTAAAGGAACACATTTGTATGGCTTCGTATATGTGTATATAGATTTATGAACATTAATACACAAGATAAACATCAGAGACACCTTGCTACAAGCGGAAACTGTAGCAAAGCATCTCTGATGTTTAATACATTGTATATACAATGTATCAGTTCATGCAAAGCCTGTAGAGAGAGAAAGTACAGCCAAGGCCATTGACTGTGAGACAGAAAAAAATGTGCAGTACCTTGTTTTGGACATCAGGGCAGCACTGAGCACTTCGGTGGGACTGAATGCTATAAATTTTACAAAACCGTACATTGATTCCAAATATTAACGTGTAACTGGACTCAGTGTTACATGGCCCAATATTCATAATGAAGACATGATTAATAGTTGATGTGAAATTAATGGTTGTAAAATCATGGCAATTTCAGAAGATTTCCACTAGAATTGAGGATATGTGCTGTTGACTGGTGGCATAACCAGAAGAAAAAAAAAAAAAAAAACACAATTTTTTCTGAAATGGTTCCACATTTCATTCATCTAAGCTTTTGTGTGTCTTCTTCACCCCCATCTAGGCCAGCTTTAGCACTCTATGTTGCCCTGTGGAGATGGCCTCAAATATTTTTTAGTGTGTCCATTCTACTGATTTCAGGATAAATTAAAAACTTCCCTGAACTGCCAGAAAAAGAAAAGATCACATCAGTCACATCACTGACACTGCGTCACCAACTCCAGACTCAGAAGAAAACTGACATGCCATGGCTGAAATAAATTTCCTGACCCTGGTCATTTTTTTTCCAGTCTGGACTGCTACAATTATCCCTGTGGCACAGTTGCACTTCTCTGCTGAAAACAATCCAATGTTTTGTCCAATAGCTCTTCAGGAGTATATTTTGGCAACCAATGATGTGGCATAGTCATGGCTGTCTAATGTTTTAAAATCCCCTGTCCCAATTAAAGTCCAAATTAATCTCTGAAGTATCTATAACATAATCCCCTGGCATCGGAACATCCTCTGACAAACAACTGCAACTGACTGCTGGTTTTAAGTGCACTGGGTTTGCAACACAAGTTTGTACCCTGTTGAGATATTTACTGTGAGAACTTAAGTTGTTGTATGGTAAGGTATGTGGTTTCAACCACATACAACAGTATAATCCTGTCCATCAGAAAGTGCAGAGGCCTGTTTGACATGTTTCTGTACGTATTTTGAAATAGACTTCAAAAGAAGAATGGAAACATCTCATCTTCTCCTGGGATAGGAAACCAGTGGATGACAGCATGTGCTGGGCTGCAAAGACAGTATATTCTGAACAGTTTGTCAGTGTTGTCAAATCCTCATGTTGAAGAAGAATGTCTACGCTGATGTTCTTTGCAACATTGAACTATTGGAATACAATAAACACCACTAAAGAAAAGAATTAACAACAAGACAATGAGCATCTTGCCTTCTAGTACAACATGTACTATCGTGCCAATTTCACACTGCCTTTGGTGCATCTTTCGGCCTTCAGAGATGCAGCAGACAATGTTTAAGCACCAGAACAGTTCTGAGGCACAATGTTTCTTTACATACATAAAATTGTATAATTACCTAACATTCTTGTTGGCACTCCTAACATATGGCTTTACACCAAATTAGCACAGAAAAGTTGTGTCCGTTAATCAAAACAACAGCTTCGCAGATACTTGTGTCTTATATTTACAAAAATGTACCTTACCACCACTCTCATCATCAGATGGCAGCAGAGCGTGCTCCCTTTGTAGTGGAGCCGCTTAATGTAATTTAAGAAAGATCTTTCCTTTCTATTTTTCTAAGTTAAAGGTCAGCCTTCCCTTGAAAGAATTTCTGAAAATCTGCATGAAACTTTTTGAGCATATCAAGCAAAAATTAGAGAATACCACAATTTCAGAAATGCGATGTATAAAAGAGATCAGTGAAAGCAAGAGTGTATTTCTAACCTTTATCTAGGATGCAAATGACCTTATGTAAAACAAACAAACAAACAACAAACTACTTAAATATGCAAAGCTATGGTCATGCAAAGCTATGGTGCTACTGAAGAACATTTTCCATTGTTAGCAACTGCCTGTAATACATATTCTGCAATTAATGTAGGTTTTCTCCATGGTTTTCATCCTTTTGATTACAGTCATTCTCTCTGATAGACTCCTCCTGCCCTTCTGAGAACGTTCCCATTGTAAACGAATTGCCTGAAGGCTCATTGGATCTACCCCGCTTATTCTAATAACATCACTCAACATCATTACAATTCCTCTGTAGGTTCCTCAGTTTAATCTCAATGAATCCACTGTGGGACAATGGGTCATAATGTAGAGGTGCTCCACAATTTCCTTTTACGGAAGTGCAAGTTTGACCAGTCTTAATTTCAAATAGCAGCATGATAATAAATGAGCAGTGATGCAAAACTAATGCTAAGCCTTTCCAAAATATTTCACTTCATGAGATCTGGTTAGATGGGAAATCATTTTGCTCACAAATCCTTAATTCTCTGTTGCATCTTGATCTCCAAAAATGGGAAAGTTTTTTATGCTTTTAGGCAACATCAGTTTGTCAGCATTTGATCAGTAGCTGAAGGTCAGAAATACTTAAGATTTTCAGGCCAGAAAATGTTCACTCTGCTGAAGCTGATGAAGGCTATCACAGAAGAGATTCAGTTCGCACACAGTTCATTGTGAAACAGTTCATTTCGCTACAGTTGATCACCTCTCCTTTTGCTCTGCCAATTTACCGTCTTCAGAAGATGTTCTCTGGTCTCAGAGAGCATCTCTGATTCATCATAATCAGACAATAAGCTTGGGCTTCTGCTCTGAATGAGTGGTCTCAATCTACCTGCATCAAGCCATTTATTGGGCTTTGACCGTGCTGGGAAAGCATAACACAGAGAGCATGCATATTCCATAAAACGTTGAACAATTCTGCTGCAGCCCAGATCTATACTTTACCTCCCTGTCCAAAAGTGTATTTTCCAATTGTAATGTACAGTTGTCCCTCGCTATAACGCGGTTCACCTTTCGCGGCCTCGCAGTTTCGCTGATTTTTTTTGGTGCAATTTTGGTGCAGTTTTTTTTTTTTTTTTTTTTACAGCGCATTGTGTTCTGCGTCCTGATTGGCTAAGGGACTGTAGACCATTGTCAATCAATGTCCTCCGTGCCGTGTCTCCTGTACAGTACAGAATGCGTTCATTCTATAATACTGGACTTATTTTTCTGCGAAGGTTTGAACTTTGAGAGTGTTTAAACAAGAGAGAAAAGTGAGAAAATGTTAATGCCTGTCTGAGAAAAGTGTATAAAGTGTGTAGTGAGGGGTTTTACAGCCTTAAAACATCTATAATAATTGTAAAAAATAAAGCTGACTACTTCACGGATTTCGCCTATTGCAGCTTATTTTTAGAACGTAACTCCCGCGATAAACAAGGGAGCACTGTATACAGTTTTAATTGATCTGACCAGTAGCACCTCATTATAATGTAATTTAGTCGTTATACTGTATCAATGTAACCTTCCACTCAGTCCAAACAGCACCCACCCGAGTTTCAGCACCTTGTCCAAGTCATTCCCATGCACATGCACACTGTCATGTGCATGGGAATGACATGACATGTGTCACCGATGCAGATGCAATGAAGAAGTAAGAACTGGTGAGCGGTATCTAGGTAAGCTAAGCTAAAGTAGCTGCCTGAGCTAAGGTGGGCCAGGCAGATCTTTGGGGGGTAGTATACCTGTTTGTGCACGAGATGTAATTGGGCTAACATTGTAACGCTTCCCTGATGTGATTGGTTGATTGATTCGTCCTGACTGGATTTTAGGTAACAAGTGAAATTACACAGCCAAGGGTATTGCATCACATCAGGGCTTGACATTACAATATTACATTACAGTGTGTAACATCATCACTTCTACTAGGTTCCTGAACTAAGTAAATCATTTCAGCATGATACTACATGACACTACTACTCCATATGAGCACTGCCTGCACACTGTGCTTGTCCCATTGGTCCATCCGCATCATCGTCTCGCCAGGGCCAGCCAAACAAAAGGAAACAAGAACAATACAGTTGTCTCTCAGCCTTGACAAATGGCAAAACAATGTCAGCTGCAAGTTGTACTACCTGGTGCAAGCTCTGATCGGTATTTGGAGGAGAATAAAGGATCTACTCTGAATGTCTCCTGTGCATATTCAAACAAGCAACACACTGGTAACGATGGAGCACTGCTGCTGTCCCAGGGCAGCAAGCAGGACATGAGAGAAAAACAGTCTCCTCACAGCAGCTATACTGACACAGCATGGTTGGCAGAACGGGGGAGAGCCACCCGCTGCTTGTGAGAGAAAAACACTGTAAAAAGTATTAGAATATGATATAATCCGTCAATGAGTGGGGGCTAAAATAGGTTAAATAGCTTGTTACCTCTGACTGTTTTAATGTGTTTGACTTGGTTTTGTATTGACTTTTTGCAATATTCGGGGGGAATACTGTCTAACATGGCTATTGGAAACACTGATCTATAATTAACAAAAATAGAGATTTAATAAAATATGAGATCAATATTTAGCAATGAAAAAAAGTATTCACAAAAATTCACTGCATTTTGGAGATCAGGGAACCCAGTGCACAGCCAAAAAATGAAGACAAATAAAGTAAAACTATATAAAGAGTAGAACAGTCATTTCCACTGAAAGTGGAAGTCAGGCGAATGACTATAGGACAGTGTCCAAAAAAAGAAAAAAGAAGAAAGAAAATCTAATCACTACATTAGCACATTACAATCAGCAAAAGTCAAAAAGTCCAATAACATCACACAATATAAAGACCTCAGCATTAAATATGTATACGGACGGTGTTCATTTCCTTCATATTTGCGTATGTTATCAGGAAACTTACTGAAACAGACAAAATGGAGCAGTAGCTCCAGAAATTGCGGGGGCAGTGTAGCCCATAGTTCAAGCACGGCCAGTCTATGAGCAAGGCACAAAGAAGAAATTTTTAAAAACTGACATCGGATGACATGCAGCGAAGGACCAGAGGTTGGATTCCTGGTGCATGGTACGCGCTCTTTACCGATGAGTCACTGGTGTGCCCACCATAGCCATGTTTGTTATTGTCAGAAACGTTTGACTCTGAGCTGCCCCCTAGTGGATTTACTGCTTAACATCCATGCCAGTGACTGTCACATTAATTGAAATTTGAAACTGATATATTTATGTAACGTGAACATAAAGGAGCCTTTAGGAGGAAGTTGGAATGGTTCATGGGTCAAATTACTGGACTTTCCTGTGGGCGTCCTGGGTTTAATTCTGCGCTCCCCCTTTAACTTAGAATGGTATTTATTTTTAATGTTACCATCCTAACGTTAACTTTCTAACTAACATTTCATAACCTCAGCCCCAATGTTTTCCTTGCTCTAACCTAGAATCTTTTCGTAACCCTAACCCTAATATTTGTCCTAAACTTAACCAAGTAGTTTTGGTGGCTAACGTCAGCTATTGGGCTGATTGGCATCGACATGTGCACAAATGTTACACATCTGCTGTCCACACAAGGTCATGGGAAGGACTCGCCTATCAACTGCACATAAAATTGGACTTTGGTGTATGCAGTGCATGTAAGTGTAAAAGTTGTGTTACTTGCAGATTGATGGAATACAAAGGTTGAACACTGAATTAATGTTAATTATCCCTCTCGCTAAGTTGCTGTTGTCTTGAACTTTTTAAGAACTCTCTGCTTAAATACCTCCAGCATTTTCAATAGCCTTATCACAAATACAGTGTCTTCCTCATTAATTGATCATGCATTATAATTAAAGCCTGTCTCCACTTTAGTTCCTCTGGCCCATAGAGGAGATTGAAAGGAAGTCTGATGTGAGAGCAGACTAGATCCAGACAGCTGTATAACTGTCCAGTCTGCAATGTAATGATTAAAAACAACAAGGTGTTGGACTCCTGTGTAATTTGCACTTCTCATTCTAACACACATATTGGATGATTTTACACAAAATGTGTTAAAATTGTGATTACAGTGTGTAAGGGGTGTTTAATGGTGTTGAAACATTGGAAAGTTTTTCAATTTCCATCATTTAAGCCATTAATTGTGTAAAAATTCCAAACATTTGGCTACAGCTTCATACTTGGAAAGATTTGCCTGCTATTCTCAGTTTTATATCGTTTTTTTTTTTTTTTTTTTTTTTTTTTGCCTCGTCAGAAAGTGAGCAACTCTATTTGGCCTCTGTCAACTTGTGATGGCATTCACTATCATTATCTATGACATTTGATAGACACAGTGATGAACTGATTATTATTATTATTATTTTTTTTAAATAATCACTAAATTAATCACCAATGAAAATAGCAGTTGCTTTCATGCCTATTTTTAACACATCTGTTTTAAGAGAGGATCTTTCACATCAATGACAAGGGCAGTTTCTGCGCTGACGGAGACCCGACTGAAATTTTTCAAACATGTTATTATTTTCCGATATGTCGAGTTGTTGCCTAGATGCGACCTTCTCCCTGACTTTTGAGATGAAGGGTTATTTCAAAATAAGCCTGTAGCTGTGGAAAGCCAAAGGGTCAGTCAGTCACTTTTCTTTTTATTTTTTTTTCCGAGAAGAGGCAGAACACAAGTAGTCTTAAAATATCCAGGGACACAGCTAGAGGACAGAGAGTTTTTTGATTGAATTTTGAGATTTATCTTTTTTGAAAAGGAGTGTGCATGTGTGTCTGTCAATATGGTAATTAACATAGAGAAAGAAGAGAGTGATAAAAGGCAGACTGATAGCCAGTCCAGCAGATAGAGAGCCAGACAGAGAGACACAGTGAGAGAGGCTGTCTCTGGTCACCTATGTCTTTCTACTTCATTTTTTATCTGGAGCACAGTCATAGGGTTTTGCCCTCTGTACTGTCCATGGCTGATCATCTCAGAGGATTGATATTATCTGAAAGAAAACGGGCCTCATCACTCACTGTCGCTCTCCACAGTGGAGCAGCTGATGGTGTTTAGCTGTGAAATGAACAGCAACTGAGGATTAGAGACGGGGATCTTCATCAGGCAAGTGAAGGGTGGGAGGTATTCATTATTCATGGTGTTAACAAATATGGTGTTGGCTCTAATAAGCCAAAGATCCCTTTGTCATCTCTGTGAAACTGTTAGGTACGTACAAAAGTGAGTCTGAAATAACATGACAAATGCTTACAGTTTTATACCAATTACTCCCAGGTCTATGCTCATTGTTCTCTTTGACAATAATGGCCTAGATCTAAATCACCTTGACCCATTTTGTCCATTTGAAGTAACACTGCTTTGTTCTGAAGACTGAGAACTAGGCCTGCAGACGCACTCTTTCGTACTAGTTAGGTGCCCTCCGCTGCACAATCTGTAAGATAAAAGGTGGGTAGTGCAGTTGGTAGTAAGCAGATCTCTCCAGGCGATGGCAGTGTTGCTCTGCCTTGATCCTGTGAGTGAACTTGGTGAAACATGAAACCCAGTTCCCAACAATTCAAGAGAAGCAAATGTGAATAATAGTTTGTTTTGTCTTACATTTTCAAAACAAACTCATAAGAACTTTGCACCTGACAAGCAAGGACGTGAATAACAATGCAACAATAAACATGCAATCAGTGGAAGAGATGATGGACAGGAGAAGAACATTGCTAAATTATCTTTTGTGAAGGTTTGTGCACTGTTTATCCTTTATCAAGGATGTAGCGGAGGGTAAAACCATCTCAGCTAAGCCAGTTTAATTTTCAGAATACTGTTTACCCACTTTTTGAAGGCTGGGAAACGAGGGTGCAGAAAGTTAATGTGTAACACCTTCCCCTCCCTCAAAAAAATATTATTGAGTAGCTTTTGAACAAGGTATTAAATGCTTCATAGAACTGGAAGACTGGTTGCACTGGACAGCCTCCAGAATGAATGCACGGTCAGTCAGCTTATCTTGGATAAATGGCAGTTGAAATAACAGACTTGACTTTATTCTCCACATTTTCAACTACTTTGTAATGGAGGATGGTGCCACAAGCAACTAACAGTGCAACACATTTTGCCACAAAGCCAAGTGTTTTGCATGTTTCTATATGACCTCTTCACTAGATTTTTATGCTGAAACCTATTCCACTGTGCTATGAAAATGTGAATTTACTGTTTCGGTCGTTTATGGGGTACCATCACTCAAGGTGACTGGAGGGGTCAGTGTGGGTGGGGATTGTGCCAAAGACAAAGACATGTTTTTTACACTAAAATATACCTGAAACCTGAACCTTTTTAGGAGGAGAACAGTCCTTTTAAAGTTGTTGCAATGTCTACTGCTCACCAACAGAAGTCAGTAAAGGTCATAGATTAAATAATTCCCCATTAGGGAAAAAAAAAAAAGAAGAAAACCATAGGTAATATACCTTTTTTTTTTTTTTTTTATTGCTACGCTATGATATTCATCTTTCCCTCTGTCATCTTCCCTCTGGTCACAGCTCTGCTCAATGCCCTGATCCTTGTTGTTTTCACCCACTTAAAGCTGATAATGAAATGTATGCGCTGGGCGAAGCAGGCGATTAATCAGAGCAGATGTGTATCTAGGTGAGTGCCAGAGCAAGTCTCAGGAGCACGGCGGCCTGACGGCTCCGACTCCAGACTGGCTTTAGCGGGGAAACGGCACCCCAGCCTCTCAACCACGGCTGTCATTGCCAAAGTATGTGCCAGCCAGCCTTATTACAATTAATTAGCCACTGCCGAAATGTCCTCACACTTCAGAAGCCATCATGTCTCATATCAGGCGACGAAAAGGCTGCTGGTGGGCTGTTGTCATGTTTGCTGGCCTGATAAATCTGGGACGACAATCCATTGGCACAAGTTAAAGTGTTTTTCTCCTCAAAGAAAAATCATTATAATCATCTATAATATTCCTGTAGGGACTTGCGAATATTATAAGAACAGGAATGGCATGTCTGGGGCACCAGTAGTTTATGGTTATAGTTATGATATAGTAACATTTCTATACATATGAAGTTATAGTATGGCTTTGCTAGTGAATCATGAGTTTATAGTGACCTTATCAGACCCTACAGATCTATTTTAACCTCCTGTGGTACAGAATATTCCTACAGAGATTTACAATGTGGCAGTGGTACTTTGTGGCTTTATAGTGACCTTATTGTAGTTTATGACATAATATTCACTATTCTTCTGCACCTCTGATTAGGAATACATGGATGTAGAAAGTATATGGATGGATGTATCGTTTTCTTAAAATATTTTTATTCCATATGCATAGCATTACATATATTGTCTAGTTTTGATGTAATGATTCTGTAGCATCTTTCTAAAATGTAATATTTAGTTAAAATAGAGTTATGTCCTTAACAATTAAAAAGTGGTATGTAGAGTAATTTCAGGTCTATTTAACCAAGTGAAGTCTAATCAAGATTCAAAATCTAATTTTCAAAAAGGAGACTTTTTACCCATAATTTTAAACTCAGTTGTCTCATGCCTTTACTTGTTTTGTGCCACATTGTTGGATGTCATTCCATTTTCCCTGCTCATCCCACCGACCCAGACTTAACAAACAGGCAGGAGCAGATGTCATTGCTTAATCGATTAGTACAAGTGGAAACAGAAATGATGCTAAACCAGGAGGCTGCCATCTTCAAGCAATTGATCCACTGAATGAGACCTGGTGCACACACTTGAGATTAGCCTTAACTGTCGAACACTGATTGTTTAATGATGTGTTGTTTCCAGACATAGGCTCAGGTCTTAAAGCAATGACCCAGAATTACCTTTAAGCAATATTTTACTATTGCAACCATTTTTACACTTCAGAGTTCATGAGCTCCTGAGCTCCAACATTAGTGGCTTTAGGGGATAGGTATAGTCACCGTCTGCAATCAAGCAAAAATCAGCGCTTGTAAAGTACAATAATACAGTTAAAAAAATAAAAACCTTTCCCACATTGCTGAAGGGTTCTTTGAACAATAGAAGATTATGAGATTACATTTTTACGTTGAAAGCAAATAAGGGATTATGGATTCCTGGGGCAGTCAATATCAGTGGTTGAGGTGTATGCGTGCTAAAAAGTAAAAAAGTGAGATATTGCTTTAAAGTATCTGGTATCTGATATCACACACTCGGGGTGCATATGCTGCAATAATACTGCAACTGCTGATGAGCATCGCACAATGTCTGTATGGCAGCATAACAATATACAAGGCCTTCAATATGATGTCTAATTTTTTAGAGATGAAAAAAAAAACAAAAAACAGCATCAACAAAAACACAAGAAACAAGATGAGGCCTAGATAATTTGGTACTGAAGGGTCCGTGTTCTTATCTAAATGGAATCACATTGCTGATGTTTGTGAACAGCAGGTCTACTTAATAGGAAATGCTGTGTGTGGAACAGAAACACCAACACGAGTTATAGCTTGTCACTTATATATCAACAATATTCTTTCATGGTTTACAGGGTTGTAGCAAATCTCTCCAATCAAATGTTATCCGCAAGTGTTGTGGCTGTCAGCGGATCCACAAGGCCTCATTTTTAGGACCCTGAAAACATATCAGCCTTTGAACTGATGCAGGGTTGGACTCAACGGATTTGTTTTGGATTGCAAACTTTCATTTGATTTTTGATGCAAAACAGACGTTTGCCTTTATCGTTGCCAAGTCCTTTCTCTGTGCAGTTTGCATGCTCTCCTTGTGTCTGTGGGGGTTTCCATCGGGTGCTCCTGTTTCCTACCACAGTTCAAAGACATGTAGGTCAGGTGAACTGGAGACTCTAAATTACCTGTAGGAGTGTGTGTGTGTGTGTGTGTGTGTGTCTGTGTGTCTGTGTGTCTGTGTTAGCCCTGTGGTGGACTGGTGACTGGTCCACAGTGTGTCCCAGTCTTCCTCCCATGCTGGAACGGGCTCCAGCCCCCTTGCAACCCTGGTTAGGAATAAGCAGGTACATAAAATGATTGAATGGATGAATGGATATCAAAACCTGGAGAGGGTTAAGTCTTGTCTGAGAGAAACACCAAATGAAAAGTTGTAAAGTTTCTTTATGGTTTTATTTAAATTTCAAGTTCAGACGATGTCGCTTATCACACTGTTAATTTATATTATTAAGTAAATTTTGGCTCTGAAAGCCTCCTCTTCCCTTTCATTTCCTTCTCTGTCTTGTCATTTGCTCTGCTCATTCGTAAATACCAAGTCCTCATTTTCATCAAATTTTTTTTTTTTTTTTTAGCTATGACCATACCCTAACCCATTTAATCAAAGTTTGTTTTTGTTGCTCAGCCTCAAAGTTTCATTCACTTTAATGTAATCCTCAATCAAAGCTGTTTTATTTGTCTAAAAACTTTATAGTTAGCTTCTCTTTTCACATGCTGAACATGCGGCTTGTTTGTTTGTTTGTTTGTTTGTGCTCATCTCCTGAAATTTTTTTCAAGACTGTGTCAGGGCATTGGTGTGATGAAATACTCTTGGATCATGCCTCCTTAATTCTTCTGACAAATTGACCCGCTGCCATCCATAATGGGCACAAACAATCTGATTTTGAGACTTCAGAAGCAAACATAGCAGCAGTGATCGAAGGTCTGCCGAGCACATGCTGTATTGTTTCACTGCCCTGCTCGACCTTGACCACG
The DNA here is from genome assembly GCF_902150065.1 of Myripristis murdjan. Classification (NCBI taxonomy): domain Eukaryota; kingdom Metazoa; phylum Chordata; class Actinopteri; order Holocentriformes; family Holocentridae; genus Myripristis; species Myripristis murdjan. The sequence goes on along the minus strand of NC_043982.1, from coordinate 27,324,493 downwards.
GTGACAGTGCTGATGTATTAGACTGAGACTGATTTGTCTAAATGATGGAATGATAGAAAAGTGTGTGTGTATGTGTGTGTGTGTGTGTGTGTGTGTGTGTTTGGGGGGAGGGCAGAAGTTTAGGGTGATGTCATCTCTTGATGATGAGGATGACATCTAATTGGCTGGCTGGATGTAGGGACAGCCCTGGGAGTGGTGATAGGCCTGTCCAAGTGAATTTCACGCTGCATTCATTGGTAAATTGGTGAGACTGGCACAGACATGATTAGAGCATTAAGTGTCTGCAAATGCTCGTGTGTAATTCAAAATGCCAGTTGATCATGAAACTAAACAGAGTGAACAGATCTACGAGTGAGACCTAGATACACATCAGTTACGTATGCAGGCTCCATGTCAATGAAGAACAGAATCACCAGGCTTCTTCATCATCATCTTTATCATCAGCTTCCCTATACTCTCAATGTGGAAGCTGCTTCCCTGCAGAATGGGCGCATTCATGTGACAAAACCAAAGACCTGCGAGAAGGCCCAAAACTACTGTCACGCTGGTCTTGCCAAAACCAATGAAGAAATGTTTTTCAGTAATTGTAAGGACCCCAATCTCTGTTGGATTGATCTCCACAGAGGCCAAAGTGACCGTGATGTCAGGAGATAGTCTGAAGAGGAGAAAACCAAATTTACTAACTGCAATCAAACCCAGCCTGACAACTTCAAATGATGTTCGGAATTGTATTGTCATAGGAGAGAAACTCTAGGTTCATGTGACATGTAAAAAAAAAAAAAAATGCATGTCTTTGTTATGAAGAAGATGTGCTCTGGGTGGATGAGAACAAGACGTGGGAGGAGGCACTGGGATACTGCAGGACTCAGCCAGCCTCAGCCAGCATTAAGACAATCCTGACTTTGAGCACCACTACGACATCCCACACATGGACACAGGCACAGAAGAGCACCACTATTTTAGGATCTTGCTCCAAGATGCCCAGACAGACAAGGTGTAGACGGGTCTGTGTTTCCTGGCCAGCCAATGGATGTGGGTGGGTGGGAAATGACCATGGCACTGAAGACTGCCAGCCTGCCCTGCCAATGGGATAAGATGCGGGACGATCCTGAGAGCTGGTCAACTTTGGGCATGCAAAAACTGTTGGGAGAGAAGGAATTTCTTGTGCTCAAAAAAGTAGTTGATTATATTTTTAGTTTTCAGTTGTTCAGCTGTTCATTTTTAGTTGTACATATTACTCTTGATAGTACCACATATATAGACTGAATTGCATATTTTACAATTTGGGAATGCTTTTTTCACATTTAAAGTGCATGGATGAGGAAATTTCTGTTATACAGGGTAAGATAAATGTCAGCCCCAGTTGAAGAGAAAACCTCATGCTCAGTGTGCCTCCAGTATACACATGTGTGCCTTTTAATAAACAACTTTAGGCTACTGGCAATGTCGCCAGAGGGAGTGATGGATCTAAATTTAACATAATTGCACCATAACCAGCCCTCAAACCTCTTTACTCTGCAAAAAAAAACAAAAAAAAAAAACAAAAAAAACTTTTTTTTTAATTTCAGGATTTTTAAATTGTATTTTTTGTAATGCTGACTAAAATAAAATACAAAAACAACACTTATTTGGGAATCTGTAATCTATTATTTTATAACATTTGGTCTGTAGTTACTTGAACCTTGGTAAAAGAACTGCAATCCCATAACTCATAAATTAGTGAAATCACACCTGTTATTGAACTATTAACACTCATACAACACTGCATGCCATGGTGTGAAGAAATTTAGAAGAATGCTAGAGAAGCACAGCTTGGCAGGTGCATAACAATTAGACTGGAGAACCAACTGCTATGCCACAACATAAATGATGAAATCACAGTGAGTATATACTATTTAGCTCTGCCTGCAACACAGAACATGCTGCTTCCAGGCTGACCTACAAGCTGCTGAACTGCTCAATCCAACTTCAAGCTGAGTTGATCACTGAGGCAAATTAGTCTATCATAATATTGACTTGCTTTTAAATGCTTCTCTAGGCACTGCGGTTAAATGCAAATGAACTGAAATAAAACTTGGATTTGGAACCTGCTGAAGCAACTCCAGCGTATGTGCAGGGATGGAGAATCATGATTTAAACTGAGGGTGCATTCATTTTATCTGAGAGGGTAACTGACCCTGGTACACGTTTGTGGAAGTAAAGTCCACCAGGTTAAAAAAAAAAAAAAAGTGCCCTGGATACCTACCATGTATTGATTTGGTCTAATTTTACATGCTCACAGATCGACAGCAGTAGCTGGATGGTTTAGTTATCACACTGATTCTGATGTTACCTCACATTACTTACAAAAGTCACAAAAAACTGGCAGTGTTGAGTTGAGGAATACCTTAAGTAGAAACGTTAATGTGTTAATAATTAATTAATGATTGAATCATCGGTCTTAAGAATTTGACTGATTAATGTTAATGGTAAGTGATTAATCAGTGATTGATTTATGATGTAGATATAGGCTATTCTAGGCCAAGTCACAGTACAAAGCATAATTTTGCATGATACCTGACTTTTTTTTCACTAAGTGTTTAGGACTGGAGCCTTCATATTAATTAATTGTTTCATATGTCTGCTCTTGATTTTACATATCCATTCATTACTCAGATGTTACAAAAAAAAGTTTGATAAAAAAAACAAAAACAAACACATTTGGTTTTCACATTCATAAGCAAAATTGTACACATTTTTTCCCTTTAGATTAATCGATTACTTGATCATTATTGTTACTTACTAATCAATGAATAAATCTTCAGGACTACCACTACTACCACTACTCTGAAGGTATTGGAGTGGTTATACTGCTTATTGTACAAATACCATTGTTAATTGTTAATACCATTTCAGTAGTTACACACCAATTTCATTATCTCTTTGGAACCATAGGGCTGCATTTTGGCTACAGGCCTGGCTCTGCATATGCTGTCAAAACTCAGGTTTTGTCCACAATAGTTATGGAAAAAATCAGTCTGCAGCTGTCAAGGCAGTTATTAATGGACCTATGTAATACTCCTGTAATTAGCTATGACACTGAACATGTCAGCTGGATCAAGATTAAATGCGTGACAAAAACCACCCAGTGACAAATGCATGCCAGTAACTTAGGAACAGACATTCTGTCTTGTCAGAGTTCAGTTTGATATTTCCGTTAGTTGAGATAATAGGAAATGAAGCGAGTTTTATTTCAGCATGTCATTATTTGTCTCATGTCTTGGATATGGACGAGACGTGAAATGGAGTTGAGTGTTGGACAGATTTGTATGGAATTAACATTACTTCAGAGACACAAAGCATATTTCCATGTGCTAAACTTTATACTTTGAACATAATCGTACAGTTGATACGATGGACTGTAAAGTTGGAAGCAGTTTAATGCATCATGAAACTGGTATTACTCTGTACCCGACCTTGAATCATATATTTTATAGAAGCCCATCCACCTTCAATTATTGCAGATAATGAAAGCCATGTGCAAAAACTCAGTGCGTCGACTGTTATATTTAAGAAATAACTGCAGTGATATTTACACCAGGTATTTTTTGACCCAGACTGTCCAAGTCTGAAACAGAAAATCTGCCTTCCTGATTTGTACAAGAAGATCTTCTCTTGTGAGAGAGCAAGTATGTAAGTGATGCCCTACATAGCTGCACCCCTCACCTTTTCTGTCATTTTACAGGACAGGCTTACCTGGAAGGCCCTGTTCAACAGTGAAAGGCACACACAATCCTATTTGAAGCCTGCTCAGTGGATTTAGCCACTTTTTAAATTCAAATCACTCACACCACGGTGTCAGGACAAGGGGAGGTGGGAAGGGGAAGCTGGACTTAATATAAAACCCAAATCCCATTAGAGATGGACCGGAGGAAAATGAGGGGTTGGCACTGTGTCGCCTTAACACACAATGTGAAGAGAGGACTCTTTGATGGGGGTCAGAGATGATGTCCCATACTGCACCCTTTTTTCCTTTTTTTGTTTCCACATTTCCACCCATCAAACCGAAAATCGCCAGAAGTGAAATGTATCATTACAGGATCTGCGTCCACAGAGGAGCAAGGCTAGAACGAGTAGGTGACTTATCTGCCACTGATGCAGGTCTTTGGGGTAATAAGACATGCATGAGAAGCTGTTTCCCTCCTCTGAATGGGGTATCCATGTCGCTTGGTCCCTGTGTAGCCTGCAGACTCTCTGAAGTGGTCGACTTAGCTTGGCCTTCTTGTATAATTAGTCTCCTGAACCATGTATGATGTGTTTCTAGATGGCCAGCCTCCTCTTTTTTCACTTATACCTGTGTCTCATTCTCCACTACCTTTACACACACACACACACACACACACACACACACACACACATGCACACACTCATGCACGCACACATGCACACACACAAGCATACACACACACACACACACACACACAGACACACAGACACACACACACACACACACACACACACACACACACACACACACACACACACACGCATACTTACAGGCAGTGGTCACCATAAAGCTGTAAAAATCTAAATGCGACCTCAGAAACATTCAGTGCTGACCTATATGCCTTTGTTGCTGTTGACCTTCATGTGGTAACACTAACGCAGAAATGTTCTGAGGTAGTGCACTCTCTCCTTTTGTCATACAGCATCTTTATTGCCTTGTAAAGCTGTCACAAAATACTTACTGAGAAGCTGCACAGGAGGCGTTGCCATCAGCGTTGAGGCAACTCAGTGGCACACGCAATGAAGTGCCTTTATTTGGAAGGAAGACCTTTTATGAACTAGCGGTTACTGACCATAATCAGCCAAAGTCAGGAAAAGATAGAATTCACATTGATTGCAAACAGAAATAGTGAAAAACATGAGGGATTCCCTATTTGTACATTTGCACTTTATTTCACACATAGAACTATGTCACACAGTCGCAGTCACACATCTGTATGTATACTGTAGTTCCTGTATAGTTTCGGATCATAATTGATGATGATAATTAATAAAGAGCTGTACCTCTTTTCTTGATATGATGCTGATAGTACAGTAGGGTCAATTCATTTTAAAGGCCCCAGGGTTCCAGGGTTTTATTTTAACTGTTGACATCTCCGGCAAGATGTATTTGTGGTTTTGAGTCCTTGTGGTCCGCTAAATATAGTTTCACAGCTCCTCTCTCATGCCTTTCTCCCGGAGCTCTGGCAGCACGGTTCGTTTAGCCAATCAGAAGAGAGAATCAGCACCTCTCCACTGATTGGCTGACTGTTTTCTGAGTGACATATGGTCGGGCCAATCACAGGCCAGTTAATGGCTAGATACCATTATCAGTGGTACTAATGAAAATCTTGACAACTTCCGAAAATGTTACCGTCTTGAAGACACAGAAAAAAAAAATCACTTACTGGTTGCAGAGTTGACGTTGGTCCAGACAATGTGGGGACAGCAGAATCCTTTACCAACAGTTTCTTTGCGAAACTGGCATTGTATTGTGTCAGGTTGATAAAACAGTTGGCGCTGAAATGAGCCGAACAGACAAGCAAATTTAGCTCCTTGCATCCGTCTATGGCGCGACAACGTTTCTTGGACATGTGGCTAACTTGTTAGCTTGTTACCTGGGGAGCGGAGGCGGGCTGGCTAGTTTAAGTGGGCAGAGTCGCCTTATGTGTGACGTCACAAAAAGGAGGGAGTGCTGTCCGCTCTTCTTAAAGGGAGAGTTTCAAAAAACGGGGTGTGTGCATTTCTCCATTTATCACAGGTTTAATGCATGGGACAGTATTCATGTGGCCCCGAGACCCTTCTAATCACGAAAAAACAACAAAAATTGCATTTTTCATGCCATGGGGCCTTTAATGGGAGCACTCACTCAATGTGCCACATGGTAACCACACAAGGCATAATACTAAGATAAAGGTCTTTCGAACCTTCAGAGTACACTCAAATTTGACTATCCAATTTAACAGGCACAGCACACGTGTCGGTAGGTCTGGAAAACCTCCTGCTTAACTTGTAATTAACATCTGTTGCATCTCTGACATTGCAGCCAGGCACCCAAGAGCTGGAGGAGGCAACACAGTTTAACATAGAGGGAAAAGCAATATGGTGACCACAGGGTCACTGATTCAGAACCTCAGGCTGGCAGGGAAAACCTTAGCGTGGGAAGTGAGTGACTCCCGTTCTGTCTCATCAGCTACCACTAACCTCGAGCGCAGCCCTTTAACCCTGAACTCTGCCTGAGGAGGCACTTGGTGGCTAGCTGCAAAGCAGTTTTCTATGCTTTTCAGCTCACAGATGTGGGTGTGTGAATGTAAAACAGGGCACCGCTGAAAAAGAGCATGCACGGCAAGTCAGCTTTGCCTGGATAAATAAAAATCGAAAACAACTAAGACATATTGCATCTCAAGTGTTATTTTTATTTATCTATGTATGTATTTATTTCCAACAGAAAATTATAGCTCTGTGTAATCCAGCAGTGATTAGCTTAAGGACACCCCTCCTATCTGCTATCCACTTTCCCTCCAAGCACCAGTATGACTAGATTGTTCATAAGTTAAGGGAAAATGAAGAAATAAATGACTGTAGCATGGACGGGAGGGGGGGCTGACTGGCTTTGCTTGCCTGCTTCATTAAAGGAAAGAATAATTAGTGGAGCAATAAGCAGTAATACATCAAATGATCATGTCAGTTTAGACTGTGCACAGGGAATGATTAACAAGCCACAAGAACCATCTTATAACCTGAAATGGACACTGGGCAAAAAAAAAAAAAAGAAAAAAAAAATTAAAAAAAGGACTTTGCTGTTCATGGTAGCAGTTTTCTATAAAGTAATACAATACTACATTACCGAAGATGCCCACAACGATGCCCACTTAGCACTACAAATGCAAACAACATATAAAAACAAAGATCTTGCACATTAAAACTATGCATACATTTAATTTATTTTTGGAACAGTTATTTAATAGGTGCCATTCATGTTCCTGCACTTGTGCAAAGGTAAGAAATCCCTCTAATAGTTTTTCTCAACTAGTTACATGTTAACTACAAATAGGACAACAATGTCCTATTTGGACCACAATATGAATATATTCTTGTCAAAATTTTCAATCAAAATCAGCCACCAGTAAAACTGTGCATATCTACATTTTGTGGAACTTTACACTCTTTGCAGAGCTCTTCAATTTATGGCCAAAACCTTTCTCAGAAACTTAGAGTTGACAAAAGTTCAGAGCAGTCATTAGTACTTCATATAGCCTGGCATCACCAGACTAATTCACAAATGCAAATTAGGAAACTCTCAGTTCATTTTCAATTTCCAAGGGGGGTTATCAACAGTCACAGACCAAAATGCCTCTGGACGCAGTTGGATAGACCTACAATCAATCAGAGCAACGAAACGTGTGATGCAGTGCTGAGCGACAGAAAAAAAAAGGAAAAAAGTTTAAGTGCAGTTGTTTATTCTTTTGGAGAAAATATAATGTCCAATTTGTTTAATGCTGTTGTATTTGCAGATTCAACAGACTGCTCCACATCAGCAGCAGCTGTCTTGGTTGTGTACGAAAATGCATCCACGGTGCTCCTCTGTCAGTCATTGTATCAAACCTGCCCCATATTAGATTACCGACTGGCCTGGAAATCCATCTGAATGGGAGGGGGCAGACACATCTGCCAGAGAAAATAAAACATGAGCTTGCAGAATGATCTGGTTTCCAGGCTATACTTCATTGAGTCTTGTAAAGGCACATCAACACCAAGCAAAGAACATGAAATCAAACACAGCTGATTTCCACTATAGCTTGAAACCTCCACTGGATCCATATTACTGAAGCACAGTGGCTTGCAATTTTTTTTTTGGGCCTGCGCCCTCTTATCCATTATCCTGGTCCCTTACTGCCCCCTGTTAAATAAAATGTAGGCCAATTGTCCTCTCTGAATAGTAATAATGATTATTATTCTGTGTTATGCCATTAAAAAAGCAACAGTGCTGATTTAACTGGACATTTGGAATATCATTATCATAAGTTTCCTATCCATGTGAATAGAAATTATATGTATGTGTGTTAGAAATTTGACATTCAAACTTTAATTAGGTCTCATTATTGATCACAAACAGTAGCCAAAAAAAAAAGCAGTGTCAAAGCCCTTCACATGGTGGTTCTCTGCCAGTTTCTTCACCACGGGTTGTAAAGAAGCATGTTTCAGTTGAAGTGTCCCTGAGGCCATCAACTCCTAGTGATGGTGGTACTTGGACTTCATGTGGAGGACCTGGTGGAATCCCTGCTGAACAAGATATGTTGTTGGGAAAGCATGAAGAAGGAGACTGGTCTTATCCCAGAGAGCCGGGTAATGCTGGGCAAAGATTCCCGACTAGATGAAACAGTTTTAGAACATGGGAGAGACATGTTGCAGCTTTTTAAACTCCCTGTCTCAGTTTGAATCAAGCCGGCTGATGGCGTTTCTGTGGCTCAGCTTGTCAGGTGACAGGTGTCAGGGTTTAGAATAGTGTTAAAGCGTGTGTCTGGATGCTAGCTGCTTTCACAGTGTCACAGTCTGACAGTGGAATATCCCTCTTGTAAATTTGTAACCACGGCAATAAGACACCATTCATTATAGGAGAAATGAATGCTTTCAAGAGGAAGAAACTCTTCATTTCCTCCATGGAGAATGCCAAGGAGATCGTCTATTTTCCTGAGCTGACACAGTAAACGCAGCGCTGGTGAAATTTTATAGATGATGCGCTGATGTCCCGTTCCTGTGAAGGCAGCATGGACCTGCGTTACAAACTATCCACCTACAGAAAGCTGACAGAGACTCTGAAGTAAAGAGTCGTTGTTATGGAAACGTTACACCATCTCAGGTTGTGTCATCAGTGTAAACTGGCAGATTGTAGAATGTTGCAAGTCACATTCTCCTGCAAGTATTTGCAAGTTTTAACTCATCTCGTTAATCTTTAGAGTAAACACGCCTTCAAAAAACTCCTCCTAAGAACACCTCAGAGCCCTGCTTTCAAAAATATTGCTGTCGCCGTGACATTCTCTGAACGCACCCTGGGGGGTGGTACCGCATCCACTGAGAAACGCTAGTGTAGAATGACAAAAGTAAAAATTGTTGAAAAGAGCCATACTAGTCATCACTCCTCATCCACTTTTTGACATGGATCCGCCCATTCTCACCTGCACTCACTGTCAACTGACTGACTGCCAGTCTATATATCCTCCTCTTTTCTCTTGTTGTGTTTGGCAGTAAGACTGTGCACATGTTGAGCCTCCTCTGCACTGATGTCAGACTACTTGTTACTAATATAAGTTATTCTGTCTTTATATTGCTGCAGTTAAATGATTTGTGCTTTCATCTTTGAATGTGATTTGTTACTTGACTAGTGTATGCTGCATGTACAGTATGTATAGCTACTGGTAAATGCTGTTTTGGTCACTTTGCTGGTATTGATACAGTACAGATCAAGTGTTGTGTGACCAGTGCACATGATTTATTAGCTGTAATTTTCGATTAAAGAGAACCTATTGTTGAATGTAAAATTATTGTTTGTACCAGTGTGATGGCCACAGCCACACAGGGTAACATTATCCACAAATGACACTCTCTCTTCACATACGTTTTATTATAGTTTCATTAGTTTGTACCTGGACAGATTCATTTAATTTTGTCCACAGCCAAACAATTAACATCAGTTTGTCTGATTTAGAATCCTTTAATTTGCTTTCACCTCACATTGTTTTATATGGAGTGCACACATTTTTGTACTGTAGGGTTCTGCAAGCAATCATCTGTTATATGAATCATTTGTTTCTTTGATTGAGTTGATGTGCTCGATGGAGGTCCCTTCCTGGTGAACAAAAAGGTGTGGCTGAGGGCTGAGGACTGTTAATAAATACTGAAGTCAGCTGATTGGACTACACCATGTGCTGCAAATGTCATGGGGGGGATTTTGGTTTTAGTTAGTTTACAATGTATTTAGTTACAGTTGATGTCACCCCACTCCCTCCCCCACACATATAATGCACATATTGAGGCTTACTGCATATAATGCTCACATTTTTGATAGAACTTATACATATACTTTTTTTTTTTTTTAAATTGCTATTGTTTTATAATTTATTTCTCTTGAGAATTAAGCAGCTGCAACTGACCTAATTTGTGGATCAATAAAGTATTTCCGATTCTGATTCAGATTCTAAATGTCTTGAATGGGAACAGCAGAGGTCTCCTTGCATTCTCATCAATGTTAGATTCCTGCAAACCAGATCAGCTACTATCCTACAAAAACACCCTACCAATTCTTTAGTTTTTCTGCTGTATATTTCTTTCCTTTAGAAGTCCCATGATGTTTTCCAAGAAAAAGTAAAACAACACATTACCTATACATATTTTATACTATGAGACAAAAAATCCACATAACATTAAGGTCCCTGCAGCGCTGATAGCTGTTCCTACTGTTTCTGACTGAGTGTGTAATACCTGATCAAATACTCAACATAAAAGAATATCTGCTATTTGGGTTGACTTATTCAGTTTTAGGGAATTTCTTCAATGAGAACTTTGTTGTATTGTTAGCATGAAATTAACAATTTGGCCAAAGAGCAAGAGTTTGGAAAAGTTTGAAAAACAATTGCAGAAAAACTATTTCCATACATATTTTATATATCAACTGAAGATCCACATAACACAAAGGCAGACTGCAGTATCGATAGCCACTTCTAATGTTTTCTTGCTCAGTGTTTAATAACTACACAGTCATTATTTTCCATCCTCCAAACTCTCACAGCACTATTCATGTTTATATAATGCAAGCAAATAAAATACATTGACATTTATCCTCCAAAATATGAAAAACAGGGGAAATAATGTTGTAGTAGAACAACATTGTACATTTCCATATACTATATTGAATTTGTTTTTTTAAAATAATTTCTATGAAATGCTTGTTGTTAATTCGCAAACAAAAAATATTAAAATATGTTTTGGTGCATATTGTGTGGTATAAAACTGTCTGCTGGTGCTGATGATGTCCCTTGGTGCTTGACTGGTTTGTAGGTTTGTACCTCTGAATCTAAGCATATCACAATACATGAATAATGCAGGAACAAACTTGCTCAGAATCGATCCAAGAAATCTGTCTATGTCTGATATTTATGTTGCATCTCTCCATCCATCTTTGTTCACAGTAATCATGATCATAACTCCGCTACAACCCAAATGACAACCCATCCATTCACAGAGTGTATTGCATTTATCCCATGAGCTGCCACAAGTGGTAAATGTTGCCTCAGCTGGACTTATATAATGTATTTAAAGCACGGAATCCTATCTTACTTCTTTAATTAATTCCATAAATCATTATTAATAACCTTTAAAGCCCCCCATCTGCATGGTTATAATCACCATAGTCAATCTTTGGTGTCAGCTTTGATTGCCAATCCATGTCCTTCTCTAATTGACCTTGTCCAGTGAGGGAAGAGCAGACAATATTGCTTTTCCCACTGGTGCCCCACTCATTTCTACTCCAAATGAAGACTGCTCCCAGTTTGTTCGGCAGATTGAATTCCATCACTTAATACAACAGACAGAGAGACTATTTCAATTTAAAGTTATTGAATGTGCAAAATTTGCACCATCATCCAATAAAAACAGAAGTAGTATTTTTTAATACTTACAGTAAAAATGTATTTGTTTGAATTCTGTCTCTCAGGGAGACACAGAGTACAAACCAACTTTTATCCAGAGGTGATGTTTCAACTATGCTCCTGACTGACTCAGCATCCATTCTGAAGTATGGAGGAACACAAACTGTTTATTTATTTATTTATTTATTTTACCAAAGCCAAAAAAAAAAAAAAACAAATGCAGCCCAGTAGTACAGAGTGAAATGAAGCTCACTGTGTTGTTTGTGCAACACTGTCACAGAAAATTTGTGGAATGAACCTAAAACTCAGATTAGTTGTGGAAAGGTCCGTCAATTAAAATGTCTGGGTCCCTGAAAATGTCCAGTGAACGGGCCCTCTCCAAATCTGCTTTACTCATATCACCACCTGGACGTCCAGCACGACTGGAGGCTGGCGCGTAACCAACTGACTGGTGGCCACTGGGGGCCTAGGGTTAGGGTCAAGTCCTGGATATCATGGGGTACTAGCACTATAGTCCTGAGTGTCCCAGGGGTGCAGCACTCAGCTGGAGTATCAGGGTAACATGATTTTTCATGTGATATTTTCCCAGTGCTTTGAATGTCAAAGTGAAGAAATGAAATTTATGCCTAACATTTTTTCGCCTAAGTATGAGCACCAGAGAGGGGGAGATACACAAATGTTTCCTCCACAATTTCCCCCTCTTGGTAGTCAGGAAAAAAGGATGTGTTTTTTTTTTTTTTTTTTTGCCTGTCAGAGCACCAGAGAAGGGAGATACGCAGGCAGTGCCTCTGAATTTTCCCTTCTCTTGGGAACTGGAAAAAATGGACTGTTTTTCGCCAATCTGAGCAAACAATAAGTCGGAAGTTGGAAAAAGGAAGATGGCGGTTGGCCGTCAGAAGTTGGAGAAAAGGGGTGTTTTTTCACTTGCCCAAGCACCAGAGAAGGGGAGATACGCAGGCAGTACCTCTGACTTTTCCCTTCTCCCAGTAGGTGGAAAAAGGATCAGCCTCCTCCCTAGCGGCAGCTTTCCCCCTTTCCCCCCTTTTGGGCAGCCCTGGCTGTCGACTCAAATAATGTGAAGATTACCGTCCTCTTCCATGACAGGTTTATGTGGTAATAGCAGGAATTGGACACACTTTTTTCACACTGATGTCCTGACCTCCCGATGCAATCTGGAGCCTTCTGAGACCTTTTTCAAACCTGTAATATTTTTGCTGGTCCGCTTGTAGTGTGAGAGCAGCGTAACATGCCAATTTGTCACGTCGAGCAATTAGATTGCAGCATGTGATCACTCTGTTTACTGCAAAGCAGACAGACAAGATGACACAGAGAGGGCTTGATTGCACCTTTTACTAATGAAACGGTCTCACCTCCAACTCCCTTTGTAATCTGATCGACCCAACCATGTATGCACTCATATCCTGGCCTTCTTTTCATCTGCATGCATGTGTGTGCAAACAAAAATTGCATCCATTTGACCCATTATTTTTGTTGCTGCCTTTTTAGTCGGTAAGACACAAACATCTACACTAGTGACCCATTTGGCTTTCCGTCTTGTGGGCTCTAGTCCTTAAAGGGCAGACCTATGAGACTTGAACAGTGTGTGAACTCTGTTTGAAGTCTGTCCTGTAGAGATTATGCAGTCCCTTGTCACTGAGACTTATAGTGTGGAAACTCATCTCATTACCTCATCCTAAAATGTGTGCACTATTTTGATGCAAGATGGGATTTGGTGGCTTGGTAAATGTGAGATGAGCTGCAGAATATTGTTGTGTAAAGTCCTTCTTGCATAAAACAGTGTGACAGTGCATGATGATATGTGCTGTAAAATTACTCTTGTGAAGCTGTAATCCATGGGGGCTCTATGAACTGCTCTTTAAGTTATGTGTCATTCATTTGTTAACTTTTGTGTCTAAAGGGTTTCGATGCATTTTATGAATTCTAATTGAATGATCATGTTTTGCAACAGATGTGATAATTGGTCTCTAAGTGATATATCAGTCATTCAATTACTTCTAATGTAATTTCAGAGTAAATTTAATTTAATTTCACATCAGATTTTGTGGGTAGGACTGAGTCTATGTAATGTCAGTGTCTGCCACCTGTGCTCATTTACCTGCATGGTGTTGAGAGCAGCAGATGTTGAAATATGTCTGCCAGAATAAAGACACAACTATTTCAGTTGTCTTTATAACTGTGAGTTTGAGCCTGTGTGACGAGCTTATCTTTGGGTAAATACTTTGGTTAATACTTTGACTCTAACTAGTAGTTAGGCTATAAAGGTAACCATACAGTGGATCAGAGACAGTACTCTATTTAGATTGTTTGTGATATTGCTGACAGCCAGCCAGCTAATGCTAGTTGTCTTTCCTTTGTTTACAGAGTGAATAACTTGCTTCAAGCCCTGCCACTCAGTCTGTTTTGTCTGAGCAAAATTTTATGGGACAGCACTGATGCTTTTGCTGAACTGACCATCACCATTCCAAACCTCCCACCTCTGAAATGAAGATTTAATGGAGATGAAATGAGAGCTGATTAGCAAGTAATTTCCCAGGCTGTTAAGTTACCATATGAAACTACAACAAGTATGGTGGGGTGGCCTTGCAAACAATTTCACAGCCTTTGTTATCCTGCCTGTTACAACACCAGCCACTGTTTGGCCACCAACATACTCTGTATTTTAATTTGTAACTTAGGGGTTGCAATGCTGACACTTGGTGATGTGTGCAAGTAGCATCCATACCTGTTACTGGTCAATGCCACATGTTGATACTGTAGATAGATGGAGTGATTTATTTATTTATTTGTCCATAGAGGGAATTCATTTCCACCCCCAGTGCATAAAGTACAAACACAAAACAAAGAATATAGGAATTATATGAATATTAATTGAATTATGTGATACATGTTACAAAAATATAATACATTTATGCAGGAATAGTGAAGATACAGATTAATAGATGCGCTGTTAATGTAAATGAACAGCCAGCTAATTACAGTTCTTTTTTTTACTATGTCAACACAGACTGAATAAACTACTTCAACTGCCAGTCATTGTGCCAAGTTGTGGGACAGAAACACCAACTGGTCCTTCTTCAAACCCACAGTGAGGTTGAGGTTTGACTAAAACAATACACACATTTTGCCTTGAGCTTATAGCAAAAAATGATCTTCATCGAAGCATTTCAAGTCCTCTACATCTACATGTGAAGAGTTGTTGGGGTGGCAGTGTCAAACAATTTCAATTTCCATACAGCCTTTACTGAAATGCCTGTTTTCAGGGTATTGGTTAGACATGCGTACATTATATATGGTTGTACCATTTCCAGATCCTAAATTTTCGCTACACAATACAAGAACCATTTGCGGATTGGAAGTTTTGGAGTTTGGGGACA
Source organism: Myripristis murdjan (assembly GCF_902150065.1). Lineage (NCBI taxonomy): Eukaryota > Metazoa > Chordata > Actinopteri > Holocentriformes > Holocentridae > Myripristis > Myripristis murdjan. The sequence continues at coordinate 27,309,429 of NC_043982.1, read as the reverse complement.
GGTTTCCTCTGCCATTCTGAGTTCTACATTATATTACAGTGTGGCATGCTCTTTCACTGTAAGGTGTCAGTACTGATCCATCCTCCTCTACACCAACAGCACAAGTGACTGGGCAGCCTTCAGTAAGCAAAGGAACATCAACACCGGCTGAAGAAAGAAAAAAAGTCCAAGAAAATACACAGCACATTTTGGCCATGGGGATTCCTCTATGGAATATTCAAGGGAAAGTCATTTACTGACTCTCTACTCTTCTGAAAAGCTGGAGAAGGTGTGGAGCATAAGTTACCTCAGTCCAGGTAACGAGCAAGGCTGTCACGCTGTGAAACACACACAGTTTACCTCCAGCCTGGTGTCAGCATCAGTGTCCCACAAAAGCTGCCCATGCTGACATTGTTGACTAAGGAAGATAACTCCATTTCTTTGGCATCATGGGGGGCATTTAGAGCAAAGACATAAACAGACAAAAGCTTAAAGTTTATATGAGCACCATTGTTTGCGTCCTGTTGCTCAGTTATGCATTTCTTCAGCCCTATGCTCTCGTCCATATAAAAATGTCTCTGTCCATAAAATGCACTGATATTCTAGGATGTCATGTTCATTGTTTGTAGCTAGTTAGCAGTTTGCTACCCCAACTTTGAACAAAAAACTAAACTGGGCCTGCCACCAGGCTAGCTAGCTAGAGGCCAACTAAACTTGGCTGTAGTTCTTCCATCCACCGATGACATGGGCAACATGTCATTTTACATCACTGGCAGGCAGTAAGAAAGAGGATTTTAGTGTGCATTGTCAGGCACAGACAGATGTACAGCAGAAACTGCATGCATAGTATAATTTCTATACCAATTTAATATACATACAGATAAGATTGAAAACCTGCTGTTACAAGTTTTAAACTTAACTCAGGTCATCAGTGTTAAAAGTAAATGTATTTGCACATTGGCCTAATCACATCTCTTTGATGTAACCCTTCATGGAGGAGGAAATGATTTTTCTCCTTTTTTGTGCACAAAGCACATTATTTACATGGTTTTTATATCAGTTTATAAAATTTCATTAGATTAGGCTTGAGTGTAGCTGTGTGTGTGTGTGTGTGTGTGTGCGTGCGTGCGTGCGTGCGTGCGTGCGTGTGTGTGTGTGTTTTGCTCCGAGGAAGGATCCTTACTTACTTACTTACTTATCCTCTTCGTCCCATTTGGGGCATAAGGCTGCAATCATCCGCTGCCACTGGACCCTGTCCCGTGCTTTGGCCTGTGCTTCATTCCAGGAGAGACCCATCTCTTTCCGTCATCACGGTCCTTCGCCAGGTGTTCTTCGGTCTTCCTTTCTTCCTCTTCCCTATCGGGGTCCACCTCAAGGCCACTTTAGGCAACCTTTCATCTGGAAACCTCAACACATGGCCAAGCCATCGCAGCCTTCGCTTCTTTGTTTCGAGGGACATATGCATGTTTCTGGTCTTCTTATACAGTTCCTCATTTGAGATTTTATTTGGCCAAAAGATGCGGCAGATTTTACAAAGACAGCTGTTGTGGAATACATCAACCATGGCCATATCAGCTTTTGTTACTCTCCAAGCACTCAGAGCCATACAGCAGGACGGCCTTAACATTGCTGTTGTAGATCCTGATCTTGGTTTTGAGGCGGTATTGCTTGGACCTCCAGATGTTATGAAGTTGACAAAACGCTCCTCTTGCTTTGTTAAGGTGGGTCTTGATGTCTTTTTGCGTTCCGGTTTCACTGCTAATGTGGCTTCCGAGGTATGTAAAATCCTCAACACATTCCAATGCCTCTCCATTGATAGTAATAAGAGGGTCTGTTGGGGTATTGATGCACATAACTTGGGTCTTTTTCTTATTTATGTGCAGACCTGTTTGCTCAGCATAACTGTTAAGCGGAAAGAGGAAGGATCCTAGCTCACTGGAACTGTGTGGCTTGTACTGAAATGAGCACTGTATTTTTAAGGGAGCTAATATCTGCACTCTGACAAACTGTTGGGCTTTAAATGAATGGAGCTAAAGTTTCAGTTAGGTGAACATTCAACAACAGGCCTCATACTTCTCAAGGCTCTCTGAGCAGGAGTGAATCAATGGAGGTAGTTTTGATCACTTGATTTACTGCACAAAGACAAGAAAGTCATGAATGAGTCTGAAGATGAATTTTTGCCCTCCATGATTCCTTATCCTGTCAAAAGCTAAACAACTAAGCTAAACAAAACAACTACTCAAAAGTGACCCAGTAACACACATACACACTCTCTCTCTCTCTCTCTCTCTCTCTCTCTCTCACACACACACACACACACACACACACACACACACACACACACACACACACACACACACACACACAAACCAGCAAGGTGATTTATTTTAAGACTCCTAGAGTCTAAGAATGCCATTTAGTAAAGATGGCAGTGGGTAATAAATCCTCATCAAGTCTGGTACATCCTGTTAGCTTCTTCTCTCCTAGTGACAGCTTTTTAATAAGCTGTGTGTGGTCCTGTATGTGTACTTGACATTTACTAGCTGATGTACCCCTCCCTGTCCGTCAGTGCACATTATGCATATTCTACCCGAACCTCAGCAAAGCATTAGAATGTATAACCATGTCATTCGTACTTTTCAAGGTCTAGGGGAATGGAGCTAGCCTGTTTGTTGCAGTAATTGATTTCTTTTCAGTTGCGCAAATGAGTTTCTTATTTCTTTGGAAGTTATTTATATGGAAATGGTGTGATGTTGTGGCTACATTAGTCGAGTTATTCTCACCTCCCTCTGAAGTCACTACCTCCTGGGGAAACTCCCTTTGTTGCCATTTGCTGTTTTGCTGATTCTGTCAGCAAAAATTAATTGGTGTCCATTTTAACTCCCCTCGAGCCTTAATTTCTATGAGCAGAGAGATACCCAGGCCCAATTAGGTGGTGTAAATAACATTTGCTCTATAATTGCTTCAATAAAGATTTATCGCCTTCTCTTCATTGTCCTTATGTTAAGGCATGGCGAGGCTCACCAGTGGAGACTGAGGCATGGCAAAGTTTTATGGCAGTCTGTTAGTAAAAAGGTAAGCCACTGATTATACCGTAGTGCACACTATTCAGGCGGTGTCAGTGTGTGTTATTCATACTTTGATGTCACTAGCAGATAGAATGAAATGAGGCATTATTATGCATGTTGCTCAGAGCTGGATGTGCAAATCTAAAATTTAAAAGAATGAACATAAAGTCACAAGAAGGACACTCATTTTCATAATCTTTACCGCTGGATCTTCCTTTGTATGGTTAATTAACAATCAAACAAGTGCACTCTTGCTCTGAAAGGGAATGTAGCCAGCACACATACATGTAGTTGCTGTGCAAGTAACCTCTTAAGATTCAGTTGCCTTATGTGACCTACAAAAGTCTTTTACCCTGGGAAAATATGTAGGAATTCAGTTAAAGCTACACTAGGAATTATTGTTTTATGTAAACCCACACCTTTCAGTCTAAATTACAAAGTGAGGCTGCTGAGTGTCACTCCATTTGTCCAAATTGATTTTAGGTGCTTTGCATGGTCATTGCCAAGATTTTGTCTCTGCACAGGAGAGGACAAATTAAAACTTCTGGAGTAAATATCCCCACAGATCTATTATATTTGACAGAAATCTAAGTACATATGATGCATAACATTTTTTTTTACAATGCTTTATTGGAGTACACATGCCAGTTCTGTAATATGTACAGTAATTTCTTATCCGTCACAAATTGGGAAGAAAAAATTACCAACATCCTCTGATAAAATTACTTTACAGACCTCCCCATGTAAAACTAATCCTGTCTGAATAGGGCTTAAGTGACAGCTGATATTGCCTCTTGAATATTGAGAATGTTTCATGACGCTGGCACCTAGCCAACCAATCATTACTGCATTGTAAACGGACAAGAATACATGATCATAAATCAAGGAAGATCAGTGCGTTTTTCACAATTGTGGAAAATGGACTTTTGTTTGAGAGGAGGTTTATGCGATCCAAAGGTGATGTGCTGATTAGTGAGGGAGAACTAGGCCTGGCTAAAAGATCCATTGCTCATCAGGGACCTTGGAAACATCCGTTTGCTACCATTACTAAGAGCTATTGCTTGCCTATTCATCCGTTTCCTGTGTACGATCCAAATAAACATGGCAGTGCTGGTCTGCCAGGTGGATCTGGGGCTCGCCACCTCCTCTCTTCTGTTCCTTTTCCTGTATTAATAGCTCCTCAGGAGAGCCAGAGAGGTCTGTATGTCAGGTTTTATCTCCAGAGAAGAACAGGGGGAAAACTAAATGAAGCCTGAACTTGAGAACAGGCCTACCTAAGCTTCTCAAGGGGATGCTCGGAGCACATTAAGGGAAACATCAGTAATGTGCAAAACAAATGGAGGGACGTGAAAACCCCCAAAGACTTTCCCCCACCAGCTATGTTGAGCTGCTGCCATTAATCTCAGGACCCCTGTGCACACTGTTGTATCCAGACTGGGGAGAAAAATGGGGACTAAGCAGAGCCAGGTTTCTTCGGCATGGAAACAGTGTAACTGTCAGAAGGAGGCTTTTCATTTCAGCGCTTAGCTCTGAATGTGGGCTGCTTGTTGTCTTTTTGCCAAAGGCTTTTCAGACTTGATGTACTGAACAGTTAGTTGAAAAGTTGGAGCAATTATCCAGCGTTGCTGTCCGGAGAGTATTTCTCCTGCGCTCAATGACAGTGTGTTTGTAACTACATGATTTGGATAAAGACTAATGGAGTGTGAGTAAAGCACAGGAGCAATGGGATTATAGTAATAAAGATGTATTATAGCTGAAAACAAAAGGCCTTGGCAAGGTATCCGACCACTGGGGCTGGTGGGTTGCTTCTGGAGAGGGAAGGTGGGCGGTATGCATTGAAGTGTACATTTTCCCCAATGAAATGTAGGCATGCTTTCGACTGATATTGAAGATTACATAGTCATCTGATCACACTGAGCGGTGGAAATTCATGGAAACTCATGATGACCATGGTGGTTATGGTTTTATGTTGAGCTCCACTGGCTTTATCTGTTTTAACACTGATCCTTTTAGCTTCAGCACTGTAAGATTAATGGGATAGTAAACTAAAATATGTAATTATTCATTAGAATTATTTTTAGTGCAATGATTGGATTTCAAAGCATCATGAAAATGCAAGAACCTGACGTTTTTCCAATGCAGAGAAAAGCCTGACAGTCGTTTTTTTCTGATTTTTACCAGTGCTTTTGCTGGAGGTTTCTATTCACCCCGTTTCGATTGACAGTCTTCAACTGCACTTGTTATAACCCTCTAGCCTCAATAAATGGTGGGGAGGAACAGTTACTATTAGCTCACTAGCACAGTATGCCAATTTTGTGCTGTTTCTCAACATCAGGCTACCATTTTACTAAAGATTATTTTACCAATTTAACGTTCTATCAGAAGAGGCGAGGGCTAGCAAAGGGTTTCAGTCCAATAAATCTAGCTGTGCCTTTTTAGCGAGCCATTGACTTTCTCACATCAACTCTGCTACTACAAGCCTCCAAAGTACAGGTTTTTAGCTCTACGGCAATGTTAGCTCAGAAAACATTTGCTTACATATTGTTGCAGCATTTGTAGGACTGGTAGTTCCAAAAAGCTGGATATTCCACTTTGCTGGACAGTTGTTGGTCTTACAAGGTTACCTCTAATGTATTACTGTAGAAAATGCAGCCCTTTAAACTCAAATGTAGTATTCAAAAATGATACTAATTCAGAAAATGCTTCTTTTTAACTGGGTTTCCCTTGAAAGTGCCCTTTAATTTGTGAGAATGAGCATGATAAACAGTCCCTTAGAATCAGTGCACGGCTTAAGGTGAAGCAGTGCATTTCAGAACAATTTGCCAGGAATCTGTAACAAACTGAGACACAGAGCACGGTTAAAAGGGGAGATGTCATCCCTGCTTATCCCTGCCAGCAACCAATGACAAAAATTCCCTGAGATCTCAATTAAATACCTTTGAATACCCAAATCATCAGCAGTTAAAATGTCACACGCCATTTATCAACCCAGTAAAGGTAGCTGAGCAGTTTGCAGATTGGGTATGAATTACCATTCTCCTCCTTCCCCTCTAGCCATTGCCCAAGCCGACTGGTCAGAGTGGCTTGCCTGGCCTCATTTGCTGGTTAATTGCATTTTATAGTTGAGCTAAAGACCTGTCATCTGTTTCTGCGGTTTCATTTATCTTACAAATAACCTAGAAAGGGTGGGTTAAAGTACCTGTGCAGACCAAATAAGCTCTTTGAGTGAATTTTTCACATGGCTTTTATTGCAGATATTGGTTTCCTGCACACAATTTCATGCCCACATTAAGACCGAATTAAATTTTGTGAATTAACTCCATTTAAAATATTGAGGAAAATGAAGTATGAACAAAGGTATCTTCAGATGTATAATTTCTGGCTTTCATGCAAATGCTGCACAAAAGCAAAAAAAAAAAAAAAAAAAAAAAAAAAAAACCTTTGCTGCACAAACGCTCAGTAAATTTTGTCCCAGTTTATGGGCTCCAGATTCATTATCATTTGTAACATACAGTGTTGAAGGCAACCCACCTTAAAAACATGCACAATATCAAAACATCTCTGCTTCTACCACTCACAACATAGTGTTACACTTTTTTTTCTTGAAGGTGGTGTATATTCCCACTGTGAATGCTGTCCCCATTCCTTGTAATTATGCAAATGACACATTAATGAGGTGTAATTGTGAATTCATAAAACAGCAGGGATAAACTGTATAAAGATGCCGTGTCTTAATAGGGGTAGTGGGAAGCTTCATCATTGAAAGGCTGAATACACTAATTGTTTACCCACCACTGCTACTTTAAGTAGCACATATTCATTTCAAGGTCATGAAGGCTAGTTATGAGTGTTTACACTATTTAATGAACAGCAGCCAGAGTTTATCATGGCAAGCGACACTTATTCTATACATTTTAAAAGACACCAAGCCACTGTAAAACAGCATGTTGCTGGGAGTGAAGGCTCAACTATTTAGACTTGACTTAATGATTTCTATGAAACATATGGGATAATTAGTGTGCGACAGTGTTGCATATTGTTTTCTATGGCCTTTCAGGATTGGGATCAACTAGCAGTTCCAGCATAAGTATAATATATAAATGCATCTGTAACTGAAAGTACAATAGACAGAATACAGAACAGAATACAATAGACATTTTTTTCCAAAGCTATGAATTTACTGAAACTCTGGTATGCACAACAAAGAATTTAAATGAATTTGCCATGATGCATACAGTAAATCCATTATGGAATATGTCTGCTTTAGAGTTTTTGTTTTTTCTCACTTTGATTTTAGATTTTAGCACCAACATGTTAGGAGTCGCATCTGTGTGTGTTTTTTCTGTTTTCCTGTTTCCCCTCCCCCTGTGTTGTGTGTGTCTGTTTCCTCCCCTAGGCTGGGCGTGGCAGGCTCATTGGTCTCTCCACTCACCTGTTCCCGCTCACGCACCTGGTTTCCATTCAGTCATTACCTCACCAATCAACTGCCTTTATAACCCCGGCTCAGACTTCCACTCATCGCCAGTTCGTCCTACACGCTCGCGTGGTAACGTCTCGGCTCCATATCTCGACTTAGCTCTGTTTTTTGAAAACCTGTTTCCTGATCCCTTTTTGCTCTGCTCCCAGACCCTGCCCTGCCTGCCCTCGCCTCCTGCCTGCCTCCCCGTGTCCAGCCTGCTGCGCCCAGCCATCCCCGGATATCTCCGAGCTTCGTCTTGTCATATTGGATTGTTTTTCTGTTTATTAAAAACTGCTAGTTTTTCCACCGTATCTGCATTGTGGGTTCAGTTCTTTGGGCTTAGGCTTAACACAACAGGGACTACACGCACCATACTATACTATAGAGACATATCTTTGAATCGTATCAACAGGATTTAGTATAGACTAGTGTAGTGACTGTTAAAGTGTGTGAAAACCTTAGTGGATGCATGTGTTTTGTGTGCAAAAGCTCATATCAAAATATTATCACCGCAATGAAATCAAAGCGACATTCAGTGTGTATGGATAAGGCCCTGATTTTACATCACTCAATAGTGTGATAGTATGACTGAAATGGGAGATCTCCATATGCAACACTACTGCACTTCTGCAAGGTGTGACCATAAAACAAAAGCACAGCTGACCCCCTGGCATGCTTATAACTACACTACATAAAGGAAAAGACAAATCACTCAATCAGTTAGTAACTAAGAGTTTGCATTGGCATTGTTTCCATGGTGCCCACATGCAATTTTAACCCATTCTGAGATACCACCATGTGATGTGTTGTTAAGAATGTCGAGGCAATGTCATGTCTTTTGTGTGAAACCAGCCTGGTCAAAGAATTAACAACTTCATTGCCCATCCATGGAATTGAAGATTTATCATTGAGACGTTTTCTCATTTACCATCTGCATCATCAATAGAAAATGAAAACAAAGGAAACAAAAGTTTTAGACATGCTTGTTGATATTCAAGCACAGTCCAATGCTTGCAATGAAACTGCTGGAAAACACTATTTGTGTTGGTCCTATTTGGTATTAGTGGAGCAAGTTACCCAGCCGGTGTCAATGGCAGTGAGTTAGAGAGTGGCAGAGAAGGTGTGCTTTTGCATTCGTGACACATACAGATGTCTGGAATCAACTGCACATGTCAGGGCCTTAATTAGTTTCAACACTAAATCGATAGGGGCTGATTAATAAGACAGGGGCCGGTGCAAAGGTTGAAGCAGGTTACTGAAACAAGAGAGCTTGCTTAAGGAGAAAAACTAATTGTATGAATTATTGAGCAAGCTGTCCATTCTGAGCTATGATGCAATTGGAATTTTGAGGGGAAAAAAAATCCACCTTGGACCTTAAATGTACTTTCTCTTAATTTATCTCTCACATGTATGAGAATTGTGCTTGGTGAGTGAAGTTAATGTTCTCAAAGCCACAGAAGCCACTTATATTACCATAACGAGATGCCACGGAAACACTGATTAACTATATAGCAATATTGCATTCAAAGGATCACCTTCAGAAATTAGTCTGTCTGTTTTTGGTGTCTGGACTGCACAAAAGCAGCCTATAGATCTGAGCAGCACAGAGTTTAATTTGTCGGCGCAACACCTCTCCATCCTAGTTATCGAGTCATCCCATGAGCTTCAGCACACCACTCATAAATAAATCAACTTATACTGTGGTTGGTCAAATCTGATTTATTTGCGAAATATTTTAGACAGTGTACATTTTTTTTCAGAGTACCTTTGCAAGCAGAAAGGAGTAAATACAGAGAACAAACAAACATGCTCTTGCAGACAGTTTTAGTTATATGGCATATCTTTTGGGTAGCACAGGAGCAACAGAATGAGAAACTCAGTAATAAAATCCATCAGGGAGTGGCTGTTGTGATTGGACTTATAGATCATATTTAACATTCCAATTAACAGTTTCAGATGAATTTTTAGAAAAGAAATGTAATTATGTTCATAATTATGTTTATGAAAACTAATCACATAAAAATGACTGATTTTTAAATGCACTGTAATTTTTTCACTTATAACTGAAAACTAAAATGATCCGCAGTATAATGTGTGTTTTTGCATATGAGAAGTTGAAGGTCCAGCCCTCCAAAAAAATGTGTACAGTCTATTTTCTACTTATTGGCTGGCAACAAAAAAATCTCCAGAAAATGTGTTAAGCCCACATTTTGTCAATACTTAAGTGTCAATAATGTGCCGCTGCTATTTAGGGAGAAACCCACAGCATGCATGGTAAAAAAACAAGAACTGCACAGCTCTCTTTTGTTCAAGGTGACTTAAAGATACAGCAGTTCTGAGAAAGGGTCACATCAGGTCAGAGAAATTTGCTGTTCCTCCTCTAACATATAGAGGCTTAAATACTTTTTACACCTACTTGCATTCCCAGATGCTCACTCAATGCCAGTGTTTGCTTGCTTATACAACAAAAAAACAAAAAAAACCTCTAGCTTTTTGCTTCATCAGCGTAGGATCCTCACAGTACAGAATCCTTTGCTGAAGGTAGTATTTGTTTTATTTTGATCACATAATTCACAATGATGATCATTACTACTCAATACTTAGTCAATACATAAATTGCCAAGCAACACAAAACAAAAAAACAAAAAGAAGCAACATTAAAACTAAAAAAAAAAAAAAAAAAAAAAAGCAAACTTAAACTAAATGAAAACAGCGAGGAAATGAGAAATGAAAAGTTTGGCTTATAGTACCACTGGCCTTTCATTGTGCAAGCCTTGCAAAATATTAATCCGTTTGAATAGCCTCTGCATCATATTATATTACCATGCTCGAGCCAAAGCAAATGAGGCCGGAAAACACTGAAATTGCTGTCGATAAATTAAGAAGTACTTTGTAAGGATGTTTGAATGTTTCCCCGGCTTTGTGAAACATTTCAGCATCAGTAAGATCAATATCAGGCTCGCAGCCCTTGAAGACCTTAAGTGTGCAGTGGGCAGGTGCAAAGCATCATTTTTTTGTATGTTATGGCTCAGCATGCCCTGTGATGGACTGGCAAACTATTCAAGGTGTTTCTCTGCCTCCCTCCCAGTGCATGCTGGGTTAGGCTCCATCCCCTCATGACCCTGAATAGGAATAAGTGGGTGAAAAGAGTGAAAAAATGAATCAGTGATATCTCAGCAGAATTATATCACTGTTTTATATTATACCTGGAATGAGCAAAAGTAACAGATCAATTCCCACCTGATACCAGCCACAGTAGCTTTCTAAAATTCAGACACAGTGCCAGAAAACGAGCTGGTTTTGCAAAACAGCCCATGTGTATGGGAAGTGCAAAGCCTCTGTCTTGTCATTCATCAAAAATACCAGTGTCTTTTGATGGCTGTGGATCCTACAGCTCAAGAAAAAAAATTGTAAAGACTGGTGCTTGAGCTGCAAAAGACGTTGCTGCTTAACCATCCTCACAGACAGCCTATACATATTTAAATCTATTACAGGTATATTTAGGCCATAATTTGTTATAGTAATGCAGTCTGTGCTGCCTTCAAGCTGTCTCTCCAGTTTGACTTTAGACTCTTAATTAGACAGGGTTAACAAAAGGAGAGCGACCCTCACGCCTCACCTCTTTCTAGCACACGCTGCCTCTGGAAGGATGTTTTCACTCGCCAGCCCAGTGGCCACCTCCTTTGATTAATGTGTACGTGTCCACGGTTACTTTTGGCAGGGTCTTGTCTGACATGTCTGGAAAGTTCAATTGTATTCATAGCAAGCAGCATTTAATTCAAATGAGTGCATTAGAATTGCAAATGCAACTGTCTGGTTTAGAAGTTCAAGTACAATGTCTTATTAGGGTAGTGTTAGAAAATAAAATAAACTAGCAGAGGTTGTATGTGTGTAAATGCAAAGGATGAAGGAGGGTGGGGAGGGGTGGGGGGTGATACACTAATAAAAAGAGATCTGTACTGTACGTTCGAAACAAGCGTTCCATATCAGAAATGGCCCTAATTTAAATAAGAATAAACTGGAGGCTTAAAGGCTAAATTGTATCTGTTTGGAACATCAGGTTGAATTTTGTAGGATTATGGTCAAAGACCTCTGGTCTAAATTAACTCTCTGTCACTGCAGTCATGTCATCAAAACTCATTTCAACAACTAATTGTTCAGATCAACCTGTTAAGACTCAACTGCTTATATTTGCCATGTCTCATTTCAAGTGCTCAAAACTGTGATAGATAGAAATAGACAATTCCACTACAGATTGCCTGTTAATCACTTTGGCATTTTTCTCCCAATGTGCCAAATATTTCTTGGTGTTCAGAACTTTCATTTGCATGCTAATGAAGGTGAAGGGCAGAAGCCACTAATTACAATCCAGTAAAGGCCTGCCTAATGGTCCACTAAAGACATAGCATGGCTGAGCCCATAATTCCATTATGCAAATGCATAGTCAGGAGTGAAAAACCCACAGTACTCCAAAGTAGATCGTCTGCTGCTGGTGTTGCTTGTGCTGGCCAAGGATGTAAAGCAACATACTTGTCTTTGTACCGTCTGTGAATGCTGGCGAAGGACATGATACACCTTCTCTTCCTGACTGGAACAGTTTGGCTCACTGAGATACTTAAAACTCTGAAAACTGAACAACGGGCCATGTGCACAAAGATGGCAGCTTCATGAACTGTGGTCCTGATGTCGCACTGGCCAATTCCACAGTAGGCCACACACTCGGGCCCAGATTCACTAAAAGTTTGCATAGGGAAGAGCAAACCAATGTGACCAATATGACCAAATCAGGAAGTTGTTTTCTTTCATATGTGCAATGAGGAGTGGAAAACAGCCTAATAATAATGCCGCTCACTAATTTAGGCGTCTTTGCATCTGCCATTGTCAAACATACTGTATGTAAATTCTATGTAAATTTCATTATTTTGCCAATTTAAAAATGACTTGTGGGTGAGGCCAAATAAATCTCATCTGTTGCTAAATGCTATGCTGTCTTCCCCAAATGATTGCTGTGATGTTGAATCTTTTGGAATATGGTCTAATGCCTTGGCGCAAAGAATTTGTCCATTCAGAACGGCTGCTATTGCTACAGTGCTGCAAGATGAAGCATCACTGCCAGCAAGTTATACAAGCAAGGTAGAGGGTTTTCATTGAAGAGTCTCTGTTCAGATCAGAGAACACTCCAATTATAAAGGGGCTTTAGGCTGCTTTAGTCCTAAAGTTGAAGCACACAATTTGCACTTACAAGTGGTGATGAAGGGCTGTTTGCTTGCTCAATTTTCTTTTTGTGGGCTTGTTTGCACCACAACCTGATTTGCATAAATTTCTCAGTGAATAAAACAAAAATGCTACTTTCTTAGCTGAAGCAGCCTAGCCACAAAAGGCTGCAGCACAATTTTAGTGACTTTAGACCTCAGAGTTTTGCAGGCTGACAAGAATTATTGTTGACATTTGGACGCTTTGTTGGCTGTGCACTTTGGCCAATGTCATGACAGCAATTCATGAAGTAGCCAGCTTTATATATTCATGGTTTGGGCACTTGCTGGTCTCATCCAAACCCCTACAGACAGACAGGCAGATAGAGTGCAACTGCCCCTAAAAGCTATGATTGCATTTCTGCCATTGAGAAGTAGTCAAGTGTCTGTCTGATTTGCAGCAACCTGCCAATGATCACAGCATCCCTGGGGGACATATGCCAGCACAGCAGGTGACAGTCATTTAAAAATGTAGGCTTGGCTCTGGATCCCTACATCAAAGAGGAAGAAACGAGACTAATCTTTATTCAGGTCTTGCTCATGGCGTTCTCTGTGCAATTACAGAGGATCACGTGGGCCCTGGAATACAACCTTATTCTGACACGCATGCCAGAACAAAATCATAGTTTCACACATTAAAATACTTAAAAAAAAAATATGACCTGATCTTTATTTAACTTTCCTTGCCAGGGATTTAAAAACACTAAATTCTGTTGAGTGTTTCAATGTCACACAATATAAATCAAGCACACCTCATAGATTATAAACACCAGGGGTCCTTGACAAGTGTCCAGGCCAACCTCCAGAAAAACAAAAATTGTTTAATTTCATTACGTTTAATTCAACAAGATAATTTATACAAATTTCTAAAGGACTGGATGACTGGCTCATAATTTTAACTGGAACCACTAGCTTTAGCTATAGCACCAGCTATAATCTCTATATGCAGAACATCAGCTGCATTAGCTTGTGTAAACTAGATATTGCTTTGTAAGTCTGCATTATCTGTATTCAAATTCGCCAGTAAACAAACAAAAACAATTACTTCCATATGTATAATGCAGTTACACTTATATCAAAAATCACTTGACCCCTGAGCACACAAAAGTCCTTGTGCTCTAAATTTTGATGGGTTACAGTTCAGCAAAGGAGCATCTAAGGATATTAGGGAGCAAACAGCACTCTGACATCACAGCTCACACTGACATCCTGACTCTATGAACAGAGGAAACTGCGATAGGAAAACTGTGACTGTACTTAACTTTACAACCCTAATGTGGACAAAAATAGCTCAAGACACAGTATAGCAATTATGGTTGGAATCGCCAAGGGAGGGATGACAATGTCTCCAAAGCCAAAAGTCTACAGACCCTGCACATCTGCTTTGAAAGACAAAAGAAAACAATAAAACTTTCCTTTCAAGTCCATATGGCCAATTAGAAGTGAAATCCTTGGTGAATTTGACCTTAATTATTTCCCTACCTCTTGCAATGAATGAAATCATCTCACCGTAAAGGACTTCTAATCAAGGAAAAAATGTCATATTATAGCTATTCATGGGTGTAGCTGTTGCCCTCCCCCAGTGGAGAAAACTTTCCAACTGCAGATGTGCTCGATTCCACCTTGCTATAGGCAGCTGAAAAAAAACAAAAAAAAAAACAAAACAGCTTTTCCACTTGTTGGGCAAGCGTCTGTGAGAATGTATTATGAATGAATAAACTTACTGTCAAATGTAATCCCTTGGGGTGGTTTACAAAGCAGCCTCTTGATGTGAATAAATGATTCTGGTTCCCAGGATTGGAACAGGGAGAACAGAAAGGCCTACAGCAAGTATCCATTTAGTTTTCCCTCTCTATAACAAGCCAGTGACTTAGCCTAGCTCCTCGGGGAGGGTTCAATATCAAATACATGTGAAAAATACACACAGGTATGCTTTGCCAAACAGGTATACATTTCACCATGTATGTTTTCCATACATTATGCATGTTCCTCTCATTCACACTTGATGTACTCCTCTTATGCATTTTGTCACAGAGTTGTTTACCATGACAGGACTTATTTAGTTTGTGTGAAAACCAAAAAAGACCTTAACAACTCAGCCTCTATGTCACCAACTGTGCAAACTAAACGTCTCATGCATTTGCCAAGTGTTTTGAAGAATTATAGAGTGAGAACTAAAAACACTTTCATATTTATTGCTTCCAGTTCCTGGTTGCTCTATACATGAGGGAAATCTCTACAAAAACTGTCTTCCCATAACCCCTGTTATTTAATATATAAAGAAAAAAGGGTGATTTCCTAAAATTGCTGTGTTCTTTCTTTGGACAGCGATGAAGATTCAGCCTCTAATTAAATGCCGTTTTTCACTGCCAGCAATTTTCCTCTTTGTTTTTTTCCTTCCCCTCGTCTTCATAAGACTGCGAATAAAGTAGTTTTTTTTTCTCGCTCTTTTACTGGTCCCAGTTGTGTCCTTGAATGTGACCTGTTTGCATGAATGAGGTATGTCATTTAGGGGATGAAGAGTGAGAGGAGAGACGTTTAACCTCCCACTCCTCGTCTTTTTGCAATCTAACCTCACACGCTGTAGGTCTCAACTTGCTCGGTCTGAAATGTAACACTCTGTGCATAGCAATGGCCCTGTCTTCAGATGCTGTTGGCCCATGCAATACCTCTCAGTCATTCTTCATTACACAAGAGATGGGGAGGCTCATCCTTTCCCATATTGCTCTGACTCTTCCACCAGCACCAATATTCAGAGGGTGTGCTTTCTGTTTTCTTTTGTTTTTGTTTTCATCATGCTGAAAAATATGTTTTTTTTTTAGAATTCAAAAAAAGAAAGAAAAAGGCGAGGGGGGGTATTGAAATTTATGTTTATTTTGGTTTATATTATTATTGGTTCCACATTGTTACTATGTAAAAGTGTGTGGTCATTTGGAGGAGAGGCTGTCAGTCCAGTGCAAACCACCATAACAGCCATGCAAATATGGCTACACATGGCTGAGTCTAAAACATTTACAAATTGATTTGAATCAGCAATTGAAGCTTTCAGCATCAAATTTACATTGTAGAAATAGATGGACCAAAGCCATCAGGCAGCAATCCACATTTCACTCCATGAGAAACATCATTTCAAAGACAGTTCAAAGATAGTTCCACTTTGTCCAAAAAGAACATTGCATTAATGCTCTGACGGGTATTGTCAAAATTTTGATGGACTTTTTATGTTGATTTGAAAGCCCTGCTTAATTTTCACAAGATGAATATTGTTAAAAACACAAGGATTGATCTTTTTCACTGTTTCTACCTGAAACTATGAATCTGACAACTTTCTGTATGTTAAATATTTGCTCTACAACTGCCACAAGAGAGGTACTATTCTAAGAGATGATTCCATATGAAAAGCAGAGGTGGGCGTTTTGCTTTGATTCAACATAGCTGTCCTAGCACGTCTTGTGAGATTGTTTTAGTGGGTTTTTCATACCCAAATTGTCACCTGAGGTGGAATTAGATGAATTCAAGCATAATTGGTGATTCAATTTCCGACATAATCTTCTCACACCCGTTTGAACAAAATGTGAAAATAAAATGCTAGTGACAACTCCTCATGCATTTATGCAATAGATCAAATATTAGGGTATTACAACAAGTTGACACGTGTGCTGCAACCTCCCCGAAGTCACAAAGCAATACTCATCTCTTACAGCTATAAATGGATCTGCAAAGCGTCTGTTATTGTTTGATAAGTCCCACCATGAAGAGATTTAGGTGTGCTGTCTGACACTGACGCTGGATTAGAGTTTAGTTCAACTGGCTCAGGAGTGACTAAACTGCACAACACCTCTACTCTGTAATGGTTGGGGGGAAAAAAAGCTGCTCCACACTCCTCAGCAATACCGTCAAAATTAACCACGCCCTTTAACGTGAGACGCTTCCGTCCATGTGCGTGTTGCATTTTCACAGCATGACAGTTGGATTGCAGTTGTTTTAGCTCTCTCGCTCAGAGGATCACGACTTGGAATGGCTTCAGCTTTTATTCCTGCACTGGCAGTCGGTGCTGCCTGGCTTGACAAATGAAACCCTGAAGCGTCTACCACCTACTACCCTGATCCAGGAATATGTGTGGCTCTGCAGTCCCTTGCTTGCATTTGATAAGACAGCGAACGGCAAATATGCCTCCGATGGCTAAGTCCAGCGACTCTCCGCTTCTGGTTTTGAGATCAGATACAAAGAGGCCAGTGGGAGTTCGGTGGCAGATGGTTTTAAACAAGAGCTGGGTGTAAGGGTTGAGTGACAGTCCCTTAGTGGCCCCCCACCTCCTTGGTCTCAGTGATGGCTTAATGGTGTCAACAGGAGAGATAGGGTCCTGACTCCTTTATCTGGACAAAATCTTAGACCCATCACCTTCTCTGTTTGCAGTAATTGCAGGAGCAGCGTAGACTCTGTGGGGGGAAAAGGCGAAGAAAAAGCCAAATCAAAAGGCTCAGCTTCAATCCACTTGACCGAGCGGGTCAAAGGAAATAAATGACTTTCCTTTGACCGGCGGTAGATCCATCTCTTCAGTGTCATCGCTGTATCCCCCAGTCAAGGACACTGGGGCCTATCTCTGTTGCTCTCCTGCACTGATAAAATGAAAACAGACCGGTGCTTAAAAAAACACACTTGCTTCATTCTTTCTGTTTGTCTCCCAAGCTGGCTTTCTTATCAATGAGAGGCTATCCATCTGTGGCCGGTCTCACCATGTACCCACATCAACTCTGGTCGGTGATTATCATAGCTGGGAATAACACATGTGAAAATGTGCCAGAAGTGTGAACCATGAGGGGGGTTTAAAGGTGTGGAAAAAATATGAGATTCCTTTATAGTTACATACTGTGTCTGCACATCTGGCAATTTCAACTCTGAGGATCTTGGGTTGAACCATGCGTATGTGCGCGCATGCATACGTGTGTGTCAGTGTGAGTGTGTGTGTACGTACACTGCAGATCCACTCCACTCCCCACCTGAGAAATAGGGGGAAGGAGGTGGTATTGGCACAGGCAGACGTGGCAAGTGGCAAAGCAGATGGCTCTCTGCTTACCATCATTTCCTCTCCCATAATGCTTCAGGAGCGTAGCGCACGGTGCACATACTTCGCTCTATCTCCCCTTGGGAGGAAGTAGCTACAGGATACTCATTTTTAAGGACCGAACAAGCTCAGGCAGCACGCAGGATCCCTAATTGTTTACCAAATAACCAGTTCCAGTTCTCTGCTATATTTCTGAGAGCATCAAAGAATGACAGCGGAAAAAAGAAACACTGGCGTGAAGAGTTGACGGTGTTGATGATTCCTTTCCTTCCTTTTTTTGCCACCTGCCTCGTTATCCACCTTGCGGCTGGTGCCAGGGAACTGGACGACAAATCCAATTGGAGCTTTTCATGATGTTCCCCTTCTTCCTGGCTCCCACAATTCCCTATTCTTTTCATTGGCTGCCCAAGCGCCAGATGGAGCCCATCGTCTCTGCTCCACCCCGGGGCTCTTTCTCTCCTTTTGAACAGGTAGAGCAAGACCTGTTTACACTGCTATGGCCAACGCACACATGCACATACATGCATGTGCGCACAGAAACACACACACACATTTGGTCATTAGTGAACTGTCCTAATTGTGCTGAACTGTGCACAGGCAATTAACACTGGTTAAGCTGGTCAAGCTGCTTAAATAAATTTAGATTTTTTCTGTATTGATGTCATCAAACTCACTTTAGATGCTAAATGTCTCACTTCTAGCTTGTGCTCATCCTGCTGTTGTCATTCTGACAAACAGAACCACAAAGTCCCACCCAAGGTTATCTGAAGCTCTATAACAGAGAAACAAAAAAGCCAAACAAAACAATGGAACAGGTTTTTTCACTGACTTTTTCTGACAGAAGCAATGCCTTTGCTTTGTGCTCCTGCAACATCTACTGGTCCACACAGCAACAGCAACACCACAAATAGCAGATGGCGGTCATCTGGTTTGGATACTCGCACTCATCTGCTGCCCTACTTCTCCTGAACCCACTGATGCTGGTACAGAATATCGACGAGTCTACATATGTTTCTTGATGCATGCATGCATACTCACGCCTGGCATCAAACATCAACAGAGGTAATAAAAAAAGGCTAAAGAAAATGCAGATTTATGTGCACCTTCTCAAAATACCTGCATGCCTGTACATTTTCCAAAAGACACCTGCAAACATATGAGAGAGAGACAGACACTGCAGAGACTGACACATAAAAAGAGAGGCATGCACACTGAAATTTGGGCTGTTTGCAGGTGCTTGTCTGGTAGTTCCTTATCCTGTCTGTAGATGGCAGAGAAGAACGAGGACAGCACAACAAAGCCGGGAAAGAGGGTACATTTCTCTTATGTATCTGACTTTTGGCCATTACCACATGGGTGCTCCTGAGGTGATAACTGAACACAGGTGTTCGATCTTAAAATGTTAGGAAATATTATAACAACACACAAATTTTATCTAACGGGTGCTGTATATTGAAAGATAGATCCACAAAGATTTTCCACCTTCACATTATCATATTTAAAGCTGCCATCATTCAGTCTAATAGGTAAAAGCCAAAGTAGTGCTGGAGACAACAACCTGCCATCCATCACTATTTTACCAACACTTGTATGATTACACAAGCCGTCATTGTGTGGCATAAATCAACAGCTAAACCTGCGAGGTTATGGAATAAATCAGCAAACATTAGCAAGGCCTCTCCATTTTTCAGATAATGAAGACAGGTTTATAATCATCTCACATTCATCGTAATATAAAAACCCCATGGTGAATAAGCCATCGTTTTTCATGCACTGACTAACCTGCCTCATGATGCGGCTGAGCTGTAAATATCGTCTCATGTACACACTTCTATATATTTCACCACAGACAGGTCAAAAGGCACCCGCGCCTTCCACCACAGCCGAGAAGAGATGCTGCTGCAGGTGTTTGTGTGTGTCTGTGTGTGTGTGTGAGTGTAAGCGCACGCAAATGTGTGTCTGCATGCGAAATATAACAGGCTTGACTGTCACAGCACCACAGCGATGTAATTGGCTTTCGGGGAGTGGTAAACAGGGCTACAGCCACGTGGAGGGCAGCTGAAGACTGACCTTCAGAAAACGAATGGACAAACGGACAGGCGGCTGCCTCGGGCACCTCGCGGCAGTTGCTCTCATCTGACCGCTCTCCTCTGACACCTCAGCTGATTTTTTTTTTTTTTTTCTGGAGGGCTGGGTAATCAGATCCAACATCCCCATCACCCTCACGGAGCAGTTTGCAGGGAGGACACTTTCCACTAGGATCACAGGTTCCCTCCCTGTGTGATCAGGGTCATCCATGTTTCTCCCTGTGATAAGGCTGAGTGCCGGTTCTGCTCTCTGTAATGCTGGGCATGTGACTGCTACACATCTGCAGAGGTGAAAGCAAGACCCCTGCTGAGAGCTTTAAAAAGGTGTCACAGGTCAGGTGATGGTGTTGCATGAGCTTTGAGCCAGGGATTCTACCTTATTAACCAAAGGGAAGAGATCTCACATTGAGCTTTTGTTGGTCCCTGAAAAATGACAAAGACTTTGTTGGACTAATTGCTCAATGGATGATGTAATGTGTGACTGTGTGTGTCTGAGTGTGTGCACTGTGAAAAATAGGAAGTGAAAAAAAATCTGCTGGTGGGATGAAACAATTCCATTTGTTTCAAATACAGTTTCACTGGTTCAAGAATTTGCCTGGTAACAAGTATAAATGAATTGAAACAAGGCAGAATAAGTCAGAGCAGCCCACTAGTGTCAAGAAAACGACTCTTGATTCAAGAAAATCCTTGAGGTTTAGTGGGATTATTTCATCCCACTGGCATTTTTTTAATTCAAGATTTTAATTCTGAAAATGGGACTAAATGACTTGGTGAGATAGAGATTTTCTGCAGTGTGTGTATCTGACGACATGCATGCCTGTGCATGTATTCCTGCATGCATGTTGTGTGTGTGTGTGTGTGTGTGCTTGTGTCTTTGTCTTTGGTATGCCCGTAAATATCTTGTTTTTGCTAACTCTGGAATATTGTAATGCAAACACAGAAGTGGATTATGGCTCTTTGACCCTCCTCCTCTCTCTCTGTCTCTCTTTCATACACACACACTTGCGCACACATACACAAAGCCTCCACTCCATCGCCATCTGCCTGTATATACAGTATTAATGGGAGCCTATAATGGCCCTACGCATGGTTTACTGTGGCAGCTTATGATGGATTTTAGGGAGTTTAATTGGGAATAACGAGCCTGTTATGGGGACATCATTCCCTTTACCATACAAACGGCTCTCACACTCTACAGTAGGATGGAACACAGCCCCTGGTGTTATTGAGAAACGCTGTTATTATGATTATAAAAGGCTGCCAACTGCATCACCCCCTTTTTCCCTTTCCTGTCCTGGGTGCACTCTTTTGATAAATACACAGAGCAGTGAAGTGGAGTGCGCTTGATTAGCTTCAGCCAAGATGGCCGGCCCTGTACGTTGATGACTTTCCTCCACTCAATCTTAATTAGGAAGTGGAGATGCTTCCGCAGGTTTGATGAGGTCAAAGCCGTTCATTTTCCAGCTCAGCGGGGACCTTTCTCACGTCTCCCTTTTGTATTGACACTCAGGGATAATCATATCGGTGACCTCTCTCTCGCTCTGCTACGTCTCTGCCTCTCACCGAGCTGCACAGCGGCATGTCTTGGCCGAGCTGAGAGACAGAGAGAGAGAGAGAGAGAGAGTGAGAGAGAGAGAGAGAGAGAGAGAGAGAGAGACAGAGAGAGAGAGAGAGAGAGAGAGTGTTGGCTAAAACCACAGCTGACAGATAAAGGTGTTGGCTACAACAGCATCCTCCTGTATGTGGTATTGTTGCTGCCAGCACATCAAGCATGACATACTGATTTCCAGGATGATAAACCCCAGCCAGGGCTCACAAAGCGCAAGATAGAATTTGAAGAGTACATAATAGCACGGCAATAACATTGGAGGGTTTTTCTGCAGAAAATGTTTTATGTCACGCAAATTGCAGACCACGATTTTTGATTTTTCTGACATCCGCATTCAAGGGTGGGTGGGAGGGTGACTAATGGAAGGAGGCTTCAGAGCTGGCGATTTATAATTGACCCATCTGCGCTCCACATACAGCTCCATGGCTCAAAATCTCCAAGTAACTTAGTCTCATATTCAAATCTTGTTTAGAAAAATCTTGTTTTTCTTCGAACAAGTTAAATAATATGCCAGCGGGATGAGATAATTCTGCTTATTTCCATTGCTAATCAACTTGTTTACAGAATTTTCTTGAATCAAGAGTCATTTTCTTGATACTAGTTGGCCAATCTGTTTTATTCTGTCTTGTTTCAACACACACAGACACACACACACACACACACACACACACACTCACACACACACACACACACACACACACACAGACACTCACACACAAATCATAAAACAAGTTCAACTGCACTGTCACACTGGCAGATTTTTTTTTCACACTTGTTTGAAGAAAAACTAGAGCGAGAACTATTTTTTTTCAGTGATACTGAAATAGAGGCACATGGACTGGTATTGAGGCATCAAGAACTAAGGGCCCACTCACATTGGCAAGTTTGGGCCCGTATCGTGCTAAAGCCAAAATCCCCACCTCCCCAGTTCACGGCTGGCCTGCACTCACATTACCTAAAGCCCAAACGCGCCCAAGCACGATTGCCCCCGGCACTGGCGGTTCTGCCCATGTTGCCGCCCTGGGCGAAATTACTGCCTTGCGCCCCCCCCCAATGCCGATCGCTGCCGTGCCCACCCAGTCAGATCTGCCGGATCTGACAGGTGAGCGGCGCACACAGACTGCCATATACCTTTCATTATAAATCAACTTTTGTTCATACGCGGCTGCAGCAGCACAGCGGACAATGACACTGACAACATGGTTGATTATTGACTGTGCAATGCGGCTATTCACCGGTAATCGCGGCATCAGGCGAGCCTACCTACTGGTTTACATATGCAACAATGTGTATTTGCTTAGACCCCAATATTAGACGAGGGTGTTTTTTCAGGGCATTTTCAATGGAAAAAATATCGTCTTATACAGGGACGGTTTTTGCTATATAGGCAGTGTGGGCAACCACCCAGGGCGCAATCTACTTGGGGGCGCACTAGAAAAAAAAAATCGCCTACCGTATTGACCCGCAATATGCCGTGGCACCATCAGTCGGCATCACGCGAGCCGGCCGCGGCACCGGCCGGTACCGCGCCCACCCGGTCAGGTCTGCTGGATCTGACAGGTGAGCGGCTGGATGCCAGCTGGTGCCACGGGGGCGGGGGGGGTTGGAGTAGTAACATGAAAGGGTGCAAGCCAATAATTTTGCCTTGGGCGGCAACATAGGCAGAACCACCACTGGTCTTATATTCAGATTAATACGGTTATAGAAAACTGCTATAGAAAACTGCTGCTTTTTTTTTTTTTTTTTTGGCGCTGTGCTGCCCGCCACGTGACATGAAAAAATGCCGCCCCGGGCGGCTGCACGGTTCGCCCGTGCCTAAAACCGCTACTGGCCCCCGGTATGCACGTCATCACGTTGACTTGACCTGACCGGGTGGCCGCGCACTGCACAGTGCTGTGGTGCCAGCCGGCGCCAGGTCTGCTGGATCGCCACGCACACAGACTGCTGTACTTTCATTATAAACCAACTTACGCGGTTGCAGCAGCACAACGGACAGTGACACAGACAACATGGTTGATTATTGATTGCGCAGCGTGGCCATTCACCGGTAATCGTGCTGTGCACATTTACCAATTTTGCAGAGGCAGGAGGAAAGTTGCATGATTTTACGTCCGCGCACTGCGTGTGTGACCGTAAAATCATGTGCTCGTGTGTGCTCCCGTACCGCGCTGAAGCACACCCCTTCCAGAGCGGGGGAAGTGTGCTGTATTCAAGCACGATACGGAGCGATCACACTGGTCAAAGAATCCGGATTTTAGGGGCAATCGTGCTTGGGCGCGGATCAAACTTGCCAATGTGAGTGGGCTCTAACACTGAATCAGTATTACCTTGCAGAATGGAGGGGCTCATCTGGTGCAGTCCCTTTTACTACCCGTATGTCCATAATCCCAAATCAAATCTTAAAGAGGGAGAAAAAGGATTGTCATGTCGTGACTGTAGCTATCTATATTAAATTGACAAGTGGGTGTGTAGACCTTTCTTAATGACAGCATTACATCCAGAGCAAGTTTAAATACTGGCAGAGCTTCAGTAATAATTACAAACATTTGGTCCAAACAGTTTGACCCAGGAAATAGAGAAGGTTTTACATTATGAAGTATACAAACTCAAGTTTGTCAGTCATCCAAGAGCTCAATGCTAGGGCAGGAAAAAAAAATCACTAAAGCAGTAGTACAATAGTTTTGAAACACTACACCACCATTAATGTTTATCAACCTATGCAGACCTATTTGTTAAGGAAAATTCTGGAGCCTCATAAGTCCTGGCTGTCATAAATTCCATAATCAACCTTGGGGTCTATTCACTAATGCCTATTCACGGTAGTGCTGAGTTCTCGAATGAACACTGAAAAAATGGTATTTGCATAGCTGATGTTGTAAAGCCTTTGTATTTCCTGCACCACGCCGTTTTGAATGGATGTTATATAACAATAAGCTTAATATGACACAAACAAAAACAAAAAAGCATAAATATAGAATATACATAATATACAGAATGGTGAAAAAACTCTCACACAGTTAATATGCGTACATACAGTTAGATGTATTCAGTCCATACTGGACTTGCAGGTGCCATTAGCATCCTTTGGAAGTGTATTCCTTTCAATGACTTCTCACCACACACACACACACACACACACACACACAACTGCACTGTCCCACTGGCAGATATTTTTTTCACACTTGTTTGAAGAAAAACTAGAGCAAGAACTATTTTTTTTTTCAGTGATACTGAAATAGAGGCACATGGACTGGTATTGAGGCATCAAGAACTAACACTGAATCAGTATTACCTTGCAGAACGGGGGGGGGGGGCTCATCTGGTGCAGTCACTTTTACTACCCATATGTCCATAATCCCAAATCAAATCTTACTTATGCGAAGTACACGTTATTCAGACACTTCAAACCACTGAAGGAGCAAAAGCAGTACCCGGTCTTGAATGTGAGACCTGAGAATAACCACACATTCGATTTCTCTCTCATCAGATGCTCTTTCACTCAACAGTCAAGCTGCTATATGCTTTTCCTCAAGAAAGAGAGCCAGAGGAGCTTCATTTAAACACACACTTAGCACGCACACACACACCATCAAAGCCTCACAGCCTCACACACACACATTGCCGCAGTGCTATATCTCTATCCAGCGTTACCTAAAGACTTGCAGACACTCCCAGGCAGGCGTCTCCCCCAGAGGCTGGTCTGTGCAGAGGGACGGCGTGATGGAGTGGAGCGGGTTGGCGGGCAGACAGACCACACGGCCGCAGGGACTTGGACTGTGACATATTACCTTTAGAGAGCAGCAGCAGGGCCACTCACATGAAACCTATTAGCAGAGGCGTCTGCAGCCACACCTCACACAGCTCAGCCCTGTAAGAGAGCAACTGCCTGGCTCAGGCTGTCAGGGTGCATGTACAGGGGTGCGCACACACACACACACACACACACACACAAGGATGACACCTTCAAATCAAGTCAAATTATACATGTCATATGATTGTAAACTCAAAGTGGTTTACATTAAACAAAATCAAGAGAGTGTTAGAGTTTATCTGATATTTTGTTATACACCATAAATTACACCCATGAGCATCTCAACCACAAAATTTTTAATTATGTGCTTTAAAAAAGTTGCCCA
Source organism: Myripristis murdjan (assembly GCF_902150065.1). Lineage (NCBI taxonomy): Eukaryota > Metazoa > Chordata > Actinopteri > Holocentriformes > Holocentridae > Myripristis > Myripristis murdjan. Next base: position 27,283,774 of record NC_043982.1, on the reverse strand, counting down.
CAAGTTGCTGTACTGAAACTACGGCTGGTGAATAATTACACATAAACACGTTAACTCTCACTCTTGCTCTGCTCTGCTCCTTGTGCTCTGTAGGTGTGTCTCGTGTTTGTTCAGCCTCTATCAAACTGGTCGACTGCACATTTGTAAAGTTTAATATTTAACAGCTGGCTAGCTACTAACGTTTGTCTTGTCCGTAGGTCAATTTGCCCCCTTTTCAAATGTTTTTATGCCAGAAATATGGGTTTCATTCATAAAACTGCCGCAAAATAACATTGGTGGTTCCATACTATACTATTCACAAAAAAACAAAACAAACAAACAAACAAACAAAAAACACTACTTTCACTGAATTGTGCACATTCTTATAAATATTTATTGCACCTGTGGTCCTCCCGGGTCAAACTGACCTGCCCCTAGGTGGCACTTTTTTTTTTTTTTTTTTTTTTTTTTTTGTGTGTGTGTGTGTGTGTGCTTTTCAGCAGAACATATATGCACATATACACATGCACATGCACACATACACACAACCTCTGTGCTACAGGTGTGTAAACCAGTCTCCAAACAGCACACACACACACACACACACACACACACACACACACACAGCAGCTGACACCGATCACCAGGTGGCGCAATGAGGCAATGGGTGACACACACACACACACACGCACACACAAATATGCACAAGCACAAACATGTTCTGCCAGTAAAAAAGTATATCCATCAACATACAGTTGTCTGATTCAAAACATGGTAAAAACATCTTTTTTACTCAAACAAACAACAACAACAACAAAACATGTGTCATGTCATGTGACCAACTGTAGCCTGATGTGAGCTTTCTTTATGCATTAATTGTATGTGTGGTATTAACACTGCATAAGTGCATTGGTTTGTGGATAGTAGTGTGTGTTAAACAAAATGTGTTAGTATTATGGACCTTTGTGACAGAGCTTATTTAATTACATTTTTAAAAGCTCGAAAATTTGTAAACATGCCTACAGAACCATGTATGTTCAAAGTTACTTGGTGCACCATCATGACATGATAATGAATTTTTGTTGACCTCTACTGCACACAACTTAAATATAATGCAGAATAAAAATAAATAGAACATGACACACAGCAGCTATAACTGCTATCACCTACTTCTGTCACATTTGCAAAATGAAACACTTGAAAAACATGATTTTAAGTCGACGCAGTTGTAGCAGATCTGATGTTATTAGGTATCTGCTAGAGGATAGGAGAGTAACTAGAGGCATCCTCACCAGATTTTGATTTTATTAAGGGTACGGCAAGGAGACCAGAGCCCGATGATCTGAGAGATATGACTGGTATGTATTCAGTGATAAGATCTGAAAAGCATGTACTCAACATTTCACACACACGGCATCAAAATGGGTGCCAAAGTGCTTCAGCAGGTGCAGTCTCTACATAGGTCTAATACCTCACAAAAAGAGGGAGAAAAAAGATTGTCATGTCGTGACTGTATCTATATTAAATTGACAAGTGGGTGTGTAGACCTTTCTTAATGACAGCATTACATCCAGTTCAAGTTTAAATACTGGCAGAGCCTCAGTAATAATTAAAAACATTTGGTCCAAACAGTTTGACCCAGGAAATAAAGAAGGTTTTACATTATGAAGTATACAAACTCAAGTTTGTCAGTCATCCAAGAGCTCAATGCTAGGGCAGGAAAAAAAAAATCACTAAAGCAGTAGTACAATAGTTTTGAAACACTACACCACCATTAATGTTTATCAACCTATGCAGACCTATTTGTTAAGGAAAATTCTGGAGCCTCATAAGTCCTGGCTGTCATAAATTCCATAATCAACCTTGGGGTCTATTCACTAATGTCTATTCACGGTAGTGCTGGGCTCTCGAATGAACACTGAAAAAATGGTATTTGCATAGCTGATGTTGTAAAGCCTTTGTATTTCCTGCGCCATGCCGTTTTGAATGGATGTTATATAACAATAAGCTTAATATGACACAAACAAAAACAAAAAAGCATAAATATAGAATATACATAATATACAGAATGGTGAAAAAACTCACACACAGTTAATATGCGTACATACAGTTAGATGTATTCAGTCCATACTGGACTTGCAGGTGCCATTAGCATCCTTGGGAAGTGTATTCCTTTCAATGACTTCTCACCACACACACACACACACACACACACACACACACACACGCACATACACACACACACACACACATACACACGTGTGCACGCCTTTGGCTGCAAGTGGTTAGCTGAGGAGGGCACACTGAGCTTGCAATCATAATGTGCCAAGCCAAGCAGCCTCGCTCCATTAATAACAGACAACCTCCTTACATATGTTGATTTCCCAGTCTGCTAGCTTCTCACTGTGACTAAGACCATAGTCTACTGTGTGAGATATACATATGTACATACATCCCCTGAACATCAAAGCAGATTAGCATGTGTTCATCTTGGACTACAGAAAAAAGGATATATTAGATCCTATGAGTTTTGAATTATGTGCACTTCAGTATCACCGTAGCGATATGGTAATTCTTAAGTACGGCTGCAATGATACGTGGATGAGAGTAGGATGCTTGAAGTAATTATCACAGAGCACAATGCTGTTGTGGTTCCATACTTTTGAATAGAGACCGGAGAGAAAAGCATGTTTGGCTGCCCTCATGTGGATTTGACAACAGCAATGGGTATACGACTCGGGGATTACCATAAATTTGTGTTTTGTAGGAACACATTAGGAATCGAAGAATGTAAAGAAGAGAAGAGATTATTACAATCTCTGGGTGTCAAGGGATTTCTTGCGTCGCTGTGTGTTTCTATTTTGCCTCTCGTAGATAGATGTGAAGAGGGAATGGAAGTGTCAGAAAGGGTAGAGGAAGGGATTCTCCGCTGAACAGTCACTTTCTCATCTATGGAGTGGATAATATTCCTGATCGGTAAAATTTCGCCGCTGTGCTGTGTGGAGACAAAGCTGAAGTCATCATCAGGTGGCTGTTGGCTGACCTGGGGTGGGAAGGAATGTGTACTGGGTCCAATAATTTGAACCTGATCAGGTTCACATTTTGTTCTGAAAAAATCATTATACTTAAAGAAAACCTCCACCCAAAACCCATTTCTGGGTGCATTTTGCTGTTTGATGGTGTAATTTTCCTATTGCTGTGGATAGCTGGCCAAACATAGATGGCATGATGTCAGGCTGAGATATTTCTAGTGCAGCTAATAGGAGAAAGGTTTGCAATGATTTAAAACATCAATAGTAAATGTCAGGTTTTGGTGTCAGTCCCTCAGCAAGGGCTTCTTTCTAGAGTTTCACACTGACGTTCAACTATCTTGCAAGGAGAAATCCATTGTTGAGGAGGACAGAGAACAATTTTTCCAGCAGATAGACCAGCAACAATACATATGGTTTTGAGTAATGGCTGTCTTTCTGGGGGGAAAAAAAAATCACAAAGAAAAGTAGAAGTTGACAAGGGACAAAGTTGACAAGGTTGTTTAAGGAAATTGGTAGCCTGGTACCATACTGTGATTTTGTAACAGTTGCTCAGTACACAAAACACAGTCTGGGCTGTTGGATTCAAACCATTTGGAAATGGAGTGGCTCAACTGACGTTTACAAAACTACATAGCAGGTGACTGGATCAACTATCTGGCAATCATTTTCTATTGTCCAATCACAAATGTCATATGGCAGCAATTGTTGTAGCGAAAATGAACAAGCATACTGAGAAGCATACTGCTTGCTTGTTAGAACGCTGGTACACAAGTCTTACTGTTTTTGGCAGAAAAATCAACTTTGATGCCCTGCGTTGTTTCCCAGTCCCAGCTCAGTGCACTGTAGCTTTTCACGTGATCATCTTAACCACGCCTGTAGTCCTTCAAAGGGCGCTGATTGGTCTGACCATTTTTTGGTAAGAAACCAAACACCTCGGTTGAAGAGTGATGAGACTGGTTTGGTGAGTCAAACCAATTTGATCTTCCAAGACCAGGTGGCTGTGGCAGGACACGAAAGTGGGTTAATCAAAGAGGCAATTTAAAACACTTCATCACAAAGTAACTCCAAATGCACTGAACAGTTAGGTCAAAGGTACAATGAATTGTGACAAACATAACTGGTCAAACTGAAGCCCTTGGCATTGCAAGAATATTTAAAGTCCCCCTCAGCATGTGCAGCCATCAGGACGTACTAAATCAAGGTATAATTGACGTAACGATGGGAGCCAGTCTCAGATTAGCTAGACTGGGTTAGGGAGCTAATTTTGGGTTTAACTATGACTTTTAAATGAAGAACATTGCCATGGTAACATAGGTAAGCTGAGCATGCACGTAACATGCTACAGAGCAACTTAAGTTCAATCTATCAGATCCAAACAAATAACATTCACCAGTCATAGCCTTTACTGCTGATCACAACACACCTTGATGAAGGCTTCTTGTTGAAATGTTGTGCAATGCAATCCCACACAATAAAAGCTGAGTGTGCAGCTACACAAATAATAAAAAGAACTGTAGAAGGATACTCCTGAATGAACAGATAGTGAGAAACTTGAAACCTGAGATCTAACAAATGTTTGCAACATTTCCAGGCCATTTACCCACTCTGGCTATTAACGTGAGCTTCTGACAAATAAAGGAAGGCTTACACTAGCTGACTATATCAATAATGGATTACATTTACTGTTGCACATAAAACGCACTGAAATCCATTCACAGGATTCCCAGTTGTGGTAAGTGCAATACATTGCACCCACACTCCATCACACTGTAGCCCTGGGGAACACATGGCCGACTTTGTGAACTGAAAATATTTTCACAGCCTCAATGTGACGACACTGTGCTTCATCAATATGCCCACTTAATGATAGTGCAGTGATAAGCCTATTTACCTATGCATTTACACGATAAGAAAGTGAGCTCCAACTTTAAAGAAAATGTACTTGACTGCATAATTATTCCCACTCACTCAAATTTCATTATATGTTCAGATAGCAGTTAGGGGGAGGAAAGGAAAGTGTGCATGAAGGAGACATCCATGCACACACTGACAAAAGTGTGACATACTAAATGCTTTTAGTTGGGGTTAATATTTCTACATGGTTCATTCGAATCATGTAGAATAAATGAGTTAGAATAAAAACTATAGAATATAAAATAAAAATTTCAGGTTTGGTTGAGTTTGTATTAACACTAGCTTAGATGATGTAAGACTGGGATATATTCTGTTGGTGTGAACCGAGTAAGTGGTTCAACACACACACCAACAACACCATCTAGGAGGGACCCGAGGACTTGTGTGTGTTTTTTGTTACAACAGGGGTGAGCAGCAGAAGGTACCCAGCAGATCCAGACTCAAATTGAATAATTACTACAATTTTATTCAATAAATATGATGCACATTGGTGGGGTGCTAAAACCAACAGTAAAAACAAGGCCTTGTACTAAAATGATAAAAATTAAATAGGTTAAAGTCCAATAAGTAAGCTAAAAGGAATAAAAAGTTTTCACAGCATTCAGTCCCTTGTGAGGACTGAGTGCTGTAAAGTGCGGTGTCTTCCTTCCTCCTGTCCTGTCTCATCCTTCTGTCCGGCCGAGCTGCTAACAAGACATTCTTCCTAATTCCGACCCGTCATGGTATGTGTCCACATGATCAGTGATGTCCACACTTCCCATTCATTGTCTATGTAGGCAGCTGTGTGATACATTCTGGTGTAGTTTTGTTGCGGTTTGAGAGACAGGGCAGGGGTGCCGCCAGGGATTTTGGGCCCCATGAAAAGAAATCTTATTGGGCCCTTGTATAGCCAGCCAATAGGCAAACCTTTTTATTTCAGGCCTTTCGAGGGCCCCCTCCCACATTGTGGCCCTGGGTAATCAGTCCCACTTTTCCCCCCACTGCGACGCCCCTGGACAGGGTGTCATGTCAGTGTCATCTCATTTGCATAAAGTTGAGGTTTAGGCTACTTTGTGCAAATTACTGGCATCTGGTGCAGCTTGCTGCCTCTGGAAAATTCATTTTGGTGAACTGTTTTTGTAATATCAAAGAAAGTTCTGAAAAGAGCCGCCATGCTGGTCTGGTTTGAAATCTGGGAGAGGACAGCCCACTGGTGAAGTGTTCATCCAATCAGGTGTAGCTAGGAAGTGCTTGTGCAGTCAAATGAGACAGCAACTGTCAATCATCAGAAGAGACTCGGCCATCTTGCGTCCAAATGTGGGAAGCAGCGCAGAACCTAGTGTCAAACACATGCCCCTGTGGACACGTGCCATCAGACAGCTGATGGCTACGTCCTGTTGCTATTGCTCCACTCCACACCGCTGTTCACGCCTGTAGGGAAGGGGCAACAACTACCAGAGTGGGACCCAAAACCAGCCCTTACTCCCTGCCCACCCTTTTCCTCTCTGTACCGACCCTTTTATCTGAACAGCTTACTCTAGCTGTAACAAGGATTCCTCACACCACCCGTCTGCTTTGGTTCTGCAGCCGTGCTTGTCGACTCTGGTGCTGCGGTGCATTTTTCGTTTTTTCCATCATGTTGCTCCTTTGATTTGTGCTTTGTTTGTGCCAGGCAGTTCTCCCGCCCCTATTAATTGCCTATCGGAGGTGTGTTTCATCTTACTTGGCTGTGGCCAAGTCCAAAATTACAACAAAACTACACAGAACAATTAAACACAATACATGCAAAATCAAGAAAACCACAACAACTCAACAACAATATTCATAATTACAGCCAAAACAAATTAAGTAAACATGAGATAATCTATGCAAATCAAAAACACAGCAACCCAAAACATATAAGCAATACAAGATATCATGCAAGCAAATCAAAACACAGCAACCCAAAATATAACTAAACAAATAAAGGCAATCACAGGCTGGATGTCTCAGCCATCAGCTCTAATTGTATGAAGTGAGGTTGTGACAGTGCTGTAGAGATTAGTTTTGGTGCTTTCATATAAGATTTAAAACAATCATTAGTTATGTGAATATGATGCCCAAGCAGGTAGAGGTCAGGGTTAGAGGTAAATAAGAGGTAAACAATGGAGCAGCTACAGCCTAAGTCGCTTGGAAATATTTTTCTCTTTACTAAAATATAGCCTTTTAATCCCAGACAATATCTAATATTGTCTTACATCACACTATAATGTGATATTGATATATCACCCAGGTGTAGTAAGGGGAAAGATTTGGGTCATTTTTGGAAATTTGGTTGTTAGAAAATAGCTTTTTTTTTTTGGTTGTCGAAAGCCAATTTTTGTGAAATAGACTTGGACTTTGTGTCTTCTGTTTTTCAGGCCTCATCTCTAAGCAGCCAGCAGCCCAGTCGGCCAGCCTCTAAAGCACTTTGTGCCATCAACTTGTATAACGGCTTTTACCGATTTATAGATATTTTGCAGAAGGCTTATGAAACCAGGCTGTCCTGCTTTTTTTTATGTGATTTCCTATGAATTGCCACAATATTAGTTTGCTTTTACCACATTTGCAGCCCAACCTTGTTGATGCAAACTTCACACATAAATTTATTTCAGTATGCCACTTTCAGTTCTATTTCCTGTCTATTTCCATGCTGCCATAGCTTATAGTTCATATGCACATTGTAGCTAAATGTCGTCTGTATAACATAGTGAAGAGCCCACACAGTACTAAATATGGCGTTGTTTACATTGCACTTCTAATCCATAACTCAAATCTATTGTAAACATTATAATGGGTATTAACAAGACCTGGAAAACTAATCCAAGAATTACCTTCAAATAACACAAAATGAACATTGTGCTAATGTTCCCTCTGTTTATTAAAATGCTGTGTAATGCGGCATCAATCCATGTCTGCTCACAAATGATATGTCATTTTTGTCTCCTTCGAAATGCATTCACCGTTGAGCTTTGCAATGTTTCTGTTTTTTTTTTCTTTTTCTTCTTCTTCTTTTTTTTCCTTGAGGAAGCGGCTTGAAGCTGTCAGAGCTTGCACAGCGATAACAACCTGGGGTGGAGAATGACACCTTGAGAGTGACAGATGAAAGGGAATCAAATTCTCCCTGGAGCCAACTGTATGGAACTGATATAGGCTTCCCCCATTTCTCTCCCCACAAACAGGCCACCACATTAACTTATTCAAATAGGGGGTCAGGTCTTAGTTTTTGAGACCAGACCTGTCCCAAAGAGTGGAGCAGGAAGGGAGACAAGGGGGAGAAGGCATGGGGAACAGAGTGTGTGAGAGTTGGGGGAAGAAAATGAAGTAATTGTACTTCAGAATTAATGCCTTTTAATCTCTCCCTCAGCCATTGAGTGATAATGAAAAAGCGAGAAAAGGGTGGACAGTGTTGAGAGGAAATAGTTTGCAAGGGACTGAATATGCCTTTGGAAATGAAAAGACTGACTTATTGACCTAATCAGAGGGCGCTGGAAGCCAAGGCGTCATCTGAAGGCAGACCCTTATGAAACCGTCTGCCAAAGTCCCTTTTCCTTTTCAAACATGTCAGCCATAGCTGCCAATCAGACTCCTAATCACAGAAGTGAGGGGAATGCATCTTGCACATTGCCTTCTCATATTCCTCCCTGGTTGTGGAGGAAATGCACAATGATCTCTCACCTTATCCCCGGGTCTGCACGTAACTGGGATCAGGACATGATGTAATGCTGGAGTCAGTCTGGATTATAAAGAGGCAGCTGACATTATAAGCAAATCATGTTTTATCCTTAAAGTTGAATGAAGGGAAAAGGTAAAGGTTGGATGACTCTTGTAGTGCTGCAGTGCTCAGAGATTGTTCCCCGGCTCAAGTGCTTTCCTGTGTGCTACCAGTTCCTTTCTCCGCTCACTCTTGCTCTCCCTCTCATTTCTTCTCAGAGTGAGATCCCATGCTGTGCTGCAGATTGAAGACACAGCGTTTGGAAATCAACTGCTTGGCTAGGTAATTTGGCTAATGGACTAATCTCAGCTAAACTTTTGTAAATGAGGGTTTTATGAGGTGACTCTGAGAAAGAAACATTTTGCCAATGTCATGGATGATAAACATGCAATTGAGCAATCACATTGAGATGAAAGTTGTACCAAGACTGTAGGGGAATGAAGCTCCGTGTCATATTATTCCTTGGCAATAATGACTATATCTATTATATGAATATGCAATCTCAATTTGGCCTATGCAACACTTGTAAATCAGAGAAATGGTGTGCATATTGTTTTAGTTCTTGTAAAGGACACTTCAAAACTTTGAAAATATCCTCTGTGTGAGAAAAAGTTTCTTAGTTGCTGAAGTGCTTATCTAAGTCCTGTGGCACTGAATGTTTGAACAATTAAATCAATAATAACAAGTGGTTGTGATAGCATTTTACCTTAAATCAGAAAACCCGTGACTAGACTGCCATTATAAAGTTTATTTAAACTTCCATGCAAATGTTTATCTTGTCACTGATATAACACAACTGTGACCCCATATCCAATATAAGGCAGTGTTAAGCAATATTACAGGCATTTTTTTTTTTTTTTTACAGTAAAATGACTCCTTGCAATGTCATCATTGTAGGTCTCTTTCCACTGTGTAGTTTATAGCCAGCCTGTTGTTATTTCCTTGTTTGAGCTTTGTAAATTTCTGTATCGACCTGACAATAAGCTCCTCCTCTGCCTTTCTCTTCACCGGCTCACTGTTCCAACTTCATTCAAGGCTTGTTTGAAATCACACATTCTGTAGATAAACGCATTTTAATTTCAGAGCAGTCATGCGAGTGCCTCTATTTGTGCAGTTAGCAGTGCAGCAACAGAGACAGTTCATTCACAGCAGCTTACATTGTGGCTGAGAATCTGCAGCTTCACCACATTGCAGTTTAAGGACATCCTAGGAAAGCGGGCACTCATAGAATGGAAAGACGCTGCCAGTGATGAACTCCTCGTGGCTGAGATGAGACAGGAATATAATTCACATGTATACATAAAAGTCATAAACATGTGTTTTAACTTAAAAAAAATGAACATCTTTGTACGTGGATTTGATGTCACAGTGTGTGTTACGACCATTTAAGTCCTTAATATTTGAACCTTCCCCTATCTAAGTGAAAAACAGTTTTATCTTTAACATCTGTTATACACATTTTTGGGAGGTGGTTGCAGTGTGAAGTGGTCCTACACACAGACTCATACTCACACCTACAGATATGACCCAGTTCAGCCAGCCTTCACCTTGTGGCCAGTGAACAAGTCCATTGGAGCAGCTGGTAAGTGCCTTGCTCAAGGGCACTGGGATGGTCAGTTTTGTGGGAAAGCACTTCATGAGTATTGTGTATTTTTCTACACCCACACTTTAAAAGCTTGTCCAGTGATTTGAAACATTAAAGGTTTTTATCATATGCTACCCTAATTAAGAGGCCACAGTACAGAAAATATAAAACATTTTAACAAGTCAGTGTTAGGTGCCACCTCTGTCCTGTCCCTGTCAGTCCATTTTCTCCTCCCCTTGGGCCTCATGTATAGACTTGCGTGGATTTCCTACTAGAAAATGGCGTACACTTAAATCCAGAAAATGTCGTACGCACAAAAAAAATCCAGATGTATGAATCTGTGCGTACACATGAATCCAAGCGCATTTCCTTTGAACATCCCAATCAACGTGGAATTGAGCGCAGATGTTGGAGAACCTGACCCCTGACCTATTTAAATATGCAAATCATATTTAAATGAGCCCGGCACCTGAGATTGCACTCTCTGCATGATCAGAAAACTACAACCCTTGACATGAATAAGACAGAAAAAAGAGAAATTTTACGGAATGTGAATTAGAGACGCTCCTCACTGAAGTGTAGGCACGCACAAAAATGTACTGTTTGGCACGCTGTCCAACACGAAACACAAGAGGAGTGAGCAGGGGAGAGTGTGTGGGGCTGTCAATGCTGTGGGGTCGGAAAGGCGCACACACGCTGAATTAAATGCACTGGTTAACACGTGAATTCTGCGTACTTGCCTCTTTTATGTGGTTGAAATCAAATGTTGCTGGGCCGAATGGCCTCCCGGGTAGAATGTGCATTCATTAATTGCTTGTTAATTTTATACACCACTTACATGGATCTAGTTGTAAATGAATGCAGAAGTGTGCCGGGAAAAAGGTGAGGATGATTAAGACATTTCATACTTTATGCACGGGTTTATTAATATTATTTTTTTGGCATTTCTGCTTTAGGCTATTTGATAGTCATGGTGGAGGTCACGGGTCTATTGACATGAGTACTTTACACACAGAGACAATCAGAAAGCTCTGAAGCTGTAGTTTAGCCAGCGAAAAACAGCAAGTCACTAACTTGAACCACAGACTGGTATGATGCTGTGGAGACAGGATCATATTTGGGGGCGCACATGCTCAATGCGCATGAGGGGGCTTAATATTAGGACAATAAAACGAATAAATTATTTACTCACCAAGAAGCCACCCATCACGCACAGTGCCAGTTTGTAGTCTGCTCCCTCAGAATGTATGAATCGTCCGTTGAACCAGGCCACCTCGCCACAATGTTGGTTAATTGCATTTGCGCATCACATATGATCTGTACATTGATCAGTTTAAAAAATGCTTCCTGTTGACATAAACAAATTTACCTGTGATGGTGCTTAGCAATGTGTGTGTGTGTGTGTGTATGTGTGTGTGCAGTCAATAGCTCCGTTTACATTAGGAAAACCGGCAATGTCTTCTAATACTGCTAAAGCAGCCATTGTTGTTAACGGTATTTTCATCACTTTGACACGTGGGTGTATTAATTGTTCATCAGTTTTAATTGTTCATGTGTCTGGGACTAATTGCTTTCATATTATCAACAGTTTCCCAGCATCACCTCTAAAGGCTGAATTATGCTTCCGCGTAGGAAGAGCGTACGGAGGTTGTGCGAAGCTTACGGGGGTTGTGCGACCGCCGCAGAGCCTTGCCACGCGCCTCCCAAAAATTGTGACTACGCGGACCCTACGCAGCCCCACAAGAGCTGTGATTGGTCCGCCGAAGTACATCATTTCCGGCATTTCGTTGCAACCGGCATCACATCCTGTTGTTGTGCCGGCCGGCAGCGCCGTTTTTAAAACAACTGTTGTGTCTCGACTCGTTGGTTGTGTTTGAAAACTTTGGAGAGTGCTGGATCTCGCGGAAGAACGCCTGGCCGAGGAGGTGCGCAAGTACCCGCACCTATACGACTCGTCCACTCGCCAATTACAAAGACGTACAGAAGAGCAGCGACCATACGTCACAGGGTCTACGTTGGTGGGAGGAGAACTGCTCAATGTCTAACGCTGAAGCATAATTCAGCCTTAAGTGTCGCCAAAGGAACAATAGCCATAGAAACGCGCATACGCCAGCAATGAAGTTGGCGTGAGGCACCGCACATTTCCACGCTCATTTCACTCTTTATACATCTGAACTTTGCCGTGGAAAAGGGCATACGCCACGTTTTTGTGCATACGCACGCTTTATACATGAGGCCCCAGATCTCCACTCTTCGCCAGTTTGTCCTGTACCAATTGTGGTAACGTCCTGGCTCTTTTCTGTGATTTTTGCTCTACTCATATGCAACTTATTTTTGACTCTTGGCTTTTGTGCTCTGCCTCTAGACCCTGCCTGCCCCTCCGTGCCCTGCCTGCCGCGTCCAGCCTTTCTGAGGAGCCCTCGACCTCTTTTTGTTGTTGTGTTTTGCCTCACTCCGTTTTTTGTATTAAAGGACTTTGTTATTTCACCGTACTCTGCAGTGTGGGTTCTGTCAGTGGGATGAGATAACCCCAGTCTCTTTAACATTTTTCATTGGTAATTAACTTTTTTTCTGGAATTTTCTTGATTCAAATGTTATTTTTTATGCTAATGGCCTGATCAGTCTTATTCTGCCCAGTAACATATTTATGCTTGTTCCCAGAAAAAATTCCTGAGGCAAGTGAAAGTACATTGTGGATTATCTCATCCCAGTGGCAGTTGTTAAAATTTTAAAATATGACATGAAGTGAATTATGAAGATAGGTATTTTTCATAGGGTACCATTTCCTGTGTGCGATTAACAACATACAAACACAGTGTATAGTGTTAGCGGCTGTAAGAACAGAGAGTACACCGACAGCACTGCCTCTTTCTTCAAGGTGCTGCAGCAGCAATGTAACATAATAAGTGGTAGTCACCAAAATACATTATAAATTGGCTTGTTTCATTAGGCTGCCATTCTCTGTGCATGGCAGATTAGAGGTTTCTCTCATGTAGAGGACTTACAAATGACATAAGTTTGCAGAAATAAAATGATTAGGTTAGGTTTTTCAAGAATTTAAATCAAAAGTAAAAATGCAAATATCAAGTGCAGTGCCCAGTAGCCACCTAATAACTTAAAAGCCCCACGTCAGTGTACATGTAGGCCACTCTTCTATTTACCATATTTTTAGTAATACTTTTTTCTTACTTTTTTCTCCAGAAGTACATCGGCACAAATGTCATTTTTACATTTTAAGCAATTTCAGTACATTTCAATGCATTTAGACCAGTGTGAGAGAAAATATGGGTTGCAAGCGGTGGGCATGTCCATTTAATGTAATTTGAGTGCTTATTACAGTAATCTAACATAGGAGCACTCATGCATTTAATAGCAGTGATTTTTATCTGTACTGTATTCTTCTCATCCCTATATAATAATGTGACTGTTACGGCTCTTTTCTCAAACTATTTTTTGACATAGGACCCAGCATGGATGTGAACCCAGGACGTCACATTTATATGACATGCACCCCAGCCCACTGAAAGCACCAGGACACCTGATTATGGCTCTTTCCTATAGAAAACATTCACACACAGCCAGGCAAATTATAGCGTCACATTTCCCATAATTCTTTTTTACCCTTCATCCCATAGCACAGAAACCAATTTCAGGCAACAGCCCAAACTTTGAGGCCAACATGGCCACTGGATGAACTGACAGACAGACAATATGTCGGTTCTGATTAGCACTAACCGGCGGTGTGATAGAGGAGGACAGGGCCAGCGTGCTCTGCCGCACCATCTTCACTCACACGGCTGGAAGGAACTCCAAATTGTCTCACCCTGGAGGTCAAAGCACTCTGGATGCAAAGCTCTCTCTGCACACACACACACACACACACACACACACACACACACACACACACACACAGACGTCTTGTTTGCCTGCTGACTGTGGATATTGCAGATCCGTGTCCGGTCCTCCAGCAATGGGCCGGTGATTGGCAGGTAAGTGGCTGCTCTGTTTACAACATGGCCGTCGGATCCAAGTCTACACTGTCCTTGACCTGAAGCTCTACCTGAGCTGCATAAATTTGGATTAAACGTCCTCCCCATCAAAGGTACCCAGAGGACTCGACTCTTTTGTTTTCCATCAGAACAACCACCTCTGGCACATGTGGACCGACACAAACAGCGAGGTGGCAAATCGAGAGAAAAAGGGATGGCAGTAATGAGGCGATGCGTCACGCTCGGTCGGTTGCGCTTGCGTAAACGAATGCTACTCAACAAAGCCAAAATTTTCTGTTCCGCTTCACAATAAAAACAGTCAATTTCCTGCCTTGCAGCAAGTATATAATTAAGAAAGCACTACAGGTACAAGAAGCTTCATGATTATTATATCATCTCAGTCTAACCCTTTAAAATTTTATTTAAGTCATGCTTAATTTACTCTCTGCCTTGTATTTTTTTTTTTTTTTTTGTCTTTGAACACTGCTCCTTGCTTAATGCATATTATTCATCTGACAGCATTGCACAACAAGTGAGTGTTTGAGCTGGATACTCAAAGGAGTTCCATACAAGCCTTCAAAGATCAGCCATGGGCTGTTTATGAAAGGATTGGAAGATTTGTTTTCTTCACGCTTAATGCCACCTATGTCCTCTCTAGGTGCTTCCTGCAAGTAAACAGCTGAAACACTGTACAGTCCAATGGCCCGGACAGGGGAGGGGGTCTGCAGATTGGCAGTGTGTGGGTAAGAGCCTGAGGAGACCAGTGTGTGTGTGTGTATATGTAGGGGTGTGTGTGTGTGTGTGTGTGTGTGTGTGTGTGTGTGTGTGTGAGAAAGCCCTCTTCCTGCAGGTGGTGCTCTGATGGCAACTGGAAGGTGGATTCCTGCCACTCTACCCCCTACTACCTCACTGCCTCGAGGAAGGTGCTGAGTTTGTTCTGTTGCCCATGTTGTCTTTCATAAAGAAACAAAAAAACACACACACACACACACACGAAAAAAAAACCTGCCCCACCATTAGCATATGCTTACCTCATATCTCCAACAGTTAAGGTTCCTGGGACAGCGGCATCGTCCACCGCCCAGCACTTTTGCAGTTCTGATTTATTCTCATTTGTTTTCATCTCTGAATGTTTTTTTTTTTTTTTTTTTTTTTTTTAAAGCTGCATGCAGCTTTTCCTCTTGAGGCAGGAAGTGCTTCGTTAGTCCTGCCCTCCTCCCCCTCAGTCGGTCAGGCTCCCGCCCCAACACCTGTCACTCATCTTGATAAGCTGTCATCCAGCCCGAGGCCGAAGTAGCCGGCCTCCATAAAGCCTCTGCAGGCTTATTTCCTGCCGATCTCCAAGAATAATAAAAAAAAAAAGTCCAAACAAACAAAAACAGTGCTCACCGTGTTCCTGACCATTTGGCTCCACTGGCATTTCTTTGCTCCCTGCTCTCCTCCATTGTTGTTGCTGCGTTGACTTTCCTGGCCTTTGGGTGCATTATGTTGCACCATGATAGTCACAACCACCTCACTTGATGCACACCCTCCGGACATGCCCACTGGACATGGCAACCACCCCAAAACTCGCCAGCATCAATGAAAAGTCAGTTTTAGGCAAACAAAGGGTTCTGGCAGTAATAGACAGGATCACAGACACACAGTCTGAAATTGTAGAATATATTATATATTATCATTTATTTGTTGTTTCATTCTAATAATGTGTGAAATCCATTGCCTTTGATTGGGTTCACATTCACTTTTTTTCTTGTTCAGGACCCCCAAGTTGACTTTTGTTAAGCGTCACCCCCCAGCAGAAACTATAGTAATTTTGTACTATATACTTCGATATGAAAAGCTTTTTGGCTTGTACTCTGTATAAAATTTTGATGATACATGATAGATTCAAAGTGGTGAGATTAAAACAGAATGTCACTGACATTTTTTTTTCTTTTATGTATTCTATTGTATAGTGAATTACACTATTATGAAATTAAACTTCCTCATTTTGCTGAAGACAGTCTGGAAGCCCCTCGAAGAATCTTAACATGTGAAGCTCAGTTTTTCAATCTTTGTGTGTAGTCGTGTTTTATGGTTGCGCAAAGTTTTAAACAAATCAACTCTGTCTCCAGGCAAAAGGATCAAATTTTGTCATCAAATTTCATGGTAATGAAAATAAATAAATAAAATATGTCAGAAAAGCCAGAAAAATAATACCATCCCTCCTTCCACATAGGACTTTCATAGCTGCATTAGAGCTTGTTTCCAGGCAAAGAACAAATCTGGGGGCTTCCACACCGTCAGGCTCTTGACAGGCTACAAAACCGTAATCAATATCAGCATTCATCATACTTTCAATGCAGTGGCTTTTTTTTGTTTTTGGAGTATGATCCTTATTGATTTTAGGCTGTTCTTGGTTTTCAAAAATTGTCAGCTAGCTAGGAAGGCTGCTCTATCCAGTCAAAGTTGCTTTCGCAGGGCATCATGTCAGTGATTCATTACATTGTCCTAAGATGCATCATTTAAAAATTTTCTCTCGGTTACTGAGATAAGAATGTATTGATACAGCTTTCCCAGGATGCACCCATCTCCACACTTCTGCAGTGTGAAAATCACTGCTCAAGGCTACATCAGTGCCACCAAATTTAATGGCGATCCACCATCCAAATTTGGACATATCTGTACCCAACTGATGGACAGACTGACCGAATAACCGTCATGGTGACACATAGGTCCCTACTTCCTGCTGAGGCAAAAATAAAAAAAAAAAAAATAGGCATAACATTTCTCACAACAGTATATAGTAATCATAATGATAACAACAACAACACTGATAATAATAATAATAATAATTGTAAGAATAATAATAAATGCCACTGTTTGCACTGTGAGCTCAAAAGTTCTACAGTTACCTTGGTTTTAGCAGGTGCTTATATTGCAATGTTATGAAAGTCTTATTTCCCCTGCACAATAGCATTTTTCCCCTCAGGATACCAACAGATGTATTGCTGTAGAAAAAAGAAAAAGAAAGAAAAAACACATTATCTTCTGGTAAGTAGGCAGAGCAGACAAATGACTGGCATCCTTAAACAAATTATTTGGACAAAGTATCTCTAACAGAAATGCTATAGTGGTATAATTATTTAGCAGCATTATTGTGCTGAAATTACAGCACACAAAACATTAGACACCTCTTCCTAATATTAAGTTGCATTACCACTTTGTGCAATATGTGTGATAGTTGTCTCCAGGCTTAAACAGTCTTTTAACTCGTCTCCTCCCCTTCATTTCCTTTGTGTATTTAATAGCTCCAATGAATAAATGAGCTTTTTTTTTTTTTTTTTTTTACCAGGTTTGTCAGATGTCTTCATTGAATAATTAAGAGCAGGAAAACCAGAGAGAAAAACAGCGTTTGACCAGCAGAATGGAATACAAAGACTTATAAAGGTTGTTGTAATGAGTGTATGCAATCGAAAAATTGGTTTGAACAGTTGGGGTGTCAGACTTTAACCAAGGCAGGAGTAAGAAGCCATTCTCTTCTCTCTGCCTGCTGTGATGTGAGGAGACTGCTGGTCTGTCTGAGTGTTGCCATCTGAAAACACAGAGGCTGTGTAATTATGTTGGTTGTCTCTGTGTATACGGATGTGTGCATGTGTGTCTATGTGGTGTAACACATTTGAGCGTATGTGTGTCCATGTCTGCGTAGGCGTGCTGATATCAGCTTGTTTGTCTGTGTGTTCAAGTGGCACTTCTGTGTGCACATGTATCTTTACCTCTCTGTCACCATTCATTTATGGACAACCCTTTTATTCCCTTGCAATACAAGTGTTTTATGTATGGCATTGGCTGTTTTGGTGCTTGATAGGAACCGGTGGGCCTCCCTCTCACTAACAGCATTTGTCATCTGTGAGACTGGACTAAAGAAGCACATTCTACTGTAGGCGTATCTTACCTGACCACCACGCTACTAAAACCCACTCATTTACATTTAGAGTGAATGCCATACTGTCAGTAAAGCACCATGGTACTTGGACAGAGCCTCTGCAGCCTCTCTCTCTCCTACTTGGCAGTGCGCCGCAAATAAAACAATAGTCAGTCATGATGGGAGAGAATCAGACACACTAATTTGGCTTTGTGGTGAAGGTCTTTTTCCAGAGTGATAAATATTATTCTGTCAGGTGGATCGAAAATCTCAGCATGTCGAAATAGGTAAAATGAAACTTTTATTCTATGAATCTTAAAAAAGGAGATAAAGGACTCTATATATTTTAGGCTAAGGGAATCTAAACCTTTTCATGTTAAGAATCCCCAGATGAGGTCCCATAAGGTCACAGGCACACATTTGAGGACATTTTGAACCCCCTCCCCCTGCCCTGGCGCCCCCTAGTTGTGGCTTCCTGTTGCAGCAGCTCCTGTTGTATTTTGTGTTTTTCATCATCTTGTCACTTTATTCCTTGTTTTGTATGTCAACATTTTCCCATTGTCTGTCTGTCTGTCTATCTATCTATCTATCTATCTATCTATCTATCTATCTATCTATCTATCTATCTATCTATCTATCTATTTATCTAATGCAACCCGATGCAACCCGACAACATTAGAAAACTACATAGTTACTTTGTGGAAGGAGGGAACATTTAATAGACTGCCTGTTGGCATAAAATTCAAATCCTGATGAAGTTTGCTTTTGTGGTGAAATGGTTGTGACGTCTTCATTGGGTAACCAAAAATAGAGAGGCTGGACACAACTGCTTTGTCAGTGGTCCAAAGATATGTACAAGGATGGGAGATGAATATTGGGAGGATAATGATGGCATAGAAGTGAGGAGGAGGAAGGGACAAGAGAGAGTTGGAGTAACATATAGCCTAGAGGAATCAATGTAAAAAAAAAAAAAAAAAAGAAGAAGAAGAAAGAAAGAAAGAAAGAAAGAAAGGGAAACAGTAATATGGATGACTCTGAGACTGCATCACAAATCAAATCAAAAGTCTTTTCTTCTTTTCAGACAAATGAAGAGAACGAGCTGTTACCTGCTTGACACTGTGGCTCCAGTCTTCCTCAGAAGCGTCATCCGACGTATTGCTGACGTGTCATTTATCAGCTGATCAGACTCTGACAGGTCTGTCGGGCCGGCCACGCCCCCCTCTCCCTAGGTGGTCTTTGGAGCACAGAATCCCAGGTGTGTGAGAGGGTGTATGCCCCCTCGTCCCGGTTGATGGTGCCGTTTGCCCGCTTCCTGATCTCTATAGCCTCTTTTATCCAACCTTTGAATTTGTTGGTTTCCGATGTGATGATTTTCCCATTGTCCCAGTCCATAATGTGATGTGAAACGGCACCATCAACCGGGACGAGGGGGCATACACCCTCTCACACACCTGGGATTCTGTGCTCCAAAGACCACCTAGGGAGAGGGGGGCGTGGCCGGCCCGACAGACCTGTCAGAGTCTGATCAGCTGATAAATGACACGTCAGCAATACGTCGGATGACGCTTCTGAGGAAGACTGGAGACACAGTCGAAACTGTCAAGCAGGTATGAACAGCTCATTCTCTTCATTTGTCTGAATAGAAGAAAACACTTGTATATCGCAATAGGAGACAAAATGAACTTAATCAGTTAAATCACAAGTCATTTGAGATGTGTTGTGATGTCAGGAAGGTATGATCTGTCTTGGCTGTCCACTTGTGATCAGACCACCTGAGACAGATGTTGAAAACAAGTCTGAGCAGGGCCAAAAAGCCCTGGTGGACCTCTGACCCCATTTCAGGAAACACTGCTTTAGCAATTTTAACTATAAGAAAGTCATAAAACATTGATTAAGGAACATCAAACTTTACCTCTGTTTATCCCTTCAGTGTCACAACACCTCAGAATTGACAATGAAAATATCCAATAGCTCAATTAAAATAGAGATGTGTCATAATAAATAAATGCATTAATGAGAATGCAGTGGTACAGAAGACAGCTATAAACAGCATCATGCTGAACTGAGCAGAGACTTATTAAATTGTCAGTGTTGCCCCCAGGTGAATTTAGTTAATAACTTTACTTAAAAGCACACTTTATAATTGGCTAAGTATCACTGTGGATAATTTACTACTTTCTGGCAGTGGTTTGAAATTGAAGCTTGCTTCGCACACAAATGGTCCTTTTCCAGTATTGTGAAAAACTGAGTAGTCAAGCCATGTCTGCGAGTTCACCAGCTGAAAGGTTCAGGATTTTTTTTCTTGGAGTTAATTGTTGGTTCCATCTCAGAGGCAGAGACTTCACAAGTACCAGGTACTTATGGGAGGAGCTAACAGGGATTAACAGGCTCACTGTCCAGACAAATGTCATGGTGTTGGTGTTCAAGGTACTCTTTGACAAACTGGCAAAAGCCTATATCTTATGGGCCAAGCTAGTACTTATGATGCTCCAATATATTTTGGCATTAACCTTAATCAGAAAGCTGAAACAAACAAACAAACAAACAAACATAGAACAAAAACAGCATCTTAGATTTTCCTTTCATTCAGCCACATACAGTACTCCAAACCCAGAAGCACCTTGTTTTGGAATATTTGACATTTTGTACCATTTTTGTGGATGCTTTTGTTGTTGTTGTTGTTGTTGTTGTTGTTGTTGTTGTTCCAAATGTCATGGCAACCTTCATTTTCTTTTAGAAATCTTCTCATCTCTGTTGGCATATCAAATCTTTACAAATGAAATAACACAGAACAGGATGGTACTGTCAGCATCTTCTATTTTGCCAATGTTGTCTTTTGTTTACAGTGTTTACTTTGCTAGGAATGTTTCCAGCCACTTCTGCAACTTTTCTTGGCATCACCTCTGGACTGTCATGGACTCTTTTAGTGCAATGGAAATGGGAATAGTTAACCGATTGCTTGAGCCAACTTGTCCTGCTTTGTTCTCTCCAGTGTTCTGAAGGGGCCTGAAGATCCTGTGCAGTGGGAAAGGGCTGAAAATTGCTGCTGTTTACAGGCCTCCATGTTGCATCACCAGCTGCTGAAATAATAAAACAACTTTTCTTTTGTTTGTGCATCATCAAATACTATAACTTTCACCGGTTGTGTGTTCTTTGGAGTTGCAGTGAGGCACAGAGTACCAAGGATGCTCTGTCTTTGCAGGAAGCACTAATTATCCCTCCAAGAGATAATAACTATATTTATCGTCAGAGGTGTTCATTTTCTGAAGGGTTATTTATCAAATACCATGCTGGATTAGAAAATCAATTCCGAGTGTCACAGATTAATTTGCAGCCATCATCTCCCAGATTCCCATGAGACACCAAGCAGCAGAAACACCTTACTAACATGGATAATAATGCTGAAATTATTATTTTCCCCGCATATCTTACATATCTAATTAAGATTATTAATGTGAACCATGGTAGAAAGAAGAATAAGCATGTGTCTGTGCAAAATCTGCTCTATTGCAATGGTTATTGACTTAATCATCTTTTTTGAGCAAGAAAAACACAATTATAAAGGATTTAACATGATGATTCCTATCAAGCAGATAATAAAATTTATTCATGTTAAGCAATGAATTATAATCAAAATATTTATGTGTTTGTAGCCAAGTACAGTGTGATGGTTTTCTCTCATAAGGTTTCTCATTAGATTAATTAGATTAGATATTCTGACATTTTCCACTGCTATCGCAGACAAATGGATTTTGACTCATGCCACAGCATCTCTGTCATATTGATTGAATCCTGCAAGGTTGAGTTAATGTCTGACAGTCAGAGAATATTGCAACCTAGGAGATTACTCCTGAAGCTATAATCAATATATATATATATATATATATTTTTAAATGTGACACATCTTATGGATCATGAACATGCACATTCTAGTACTGTAGATGACCGAGCTGCTTCCACTTGATCGTAAACCAATAATTGTCCTCTTTCCAGCTTTTTTACAGGCTGAGAAATATTTGGCTTCATGTTACACGTGATGGGCTTGAACCATGCATATTGAGTGTCACCTTAAACAAATGGAGCTCATTGTCCCTCTGTCAGCTCTTCAACAAAGTTTAGATCAAATCCATTTTAAACCTCTGAATATTAGCCAGCCCTCAGCCATTACAGAATTTGTTAGTGCTTGCATGTGTTCGTCGCCTGCAGAGCAAACATCAAAATGTCTACTACGTGTTTGTCAATTCTGATTCTGAGATAAAAGAGACACCCAAACCTGAGTTGAATGGATAATCTGTTTATGTTGCCGCTTGAGGCAGTTTCTTTGAATTAGTGCTTTACTGAATAAACACTTGGGTGGGTGGGGGGCGCATTCTCTACCACTGTGTTAGTGGGTTGAAAAGACGACATCTGTCAAATGTTCCCTTGAAAATGGAGTCTTTGTGAGGGAAAAAATCCCTCAATTGTAATGGCTGGTGAAGTTCCTTGCAAATGACTGAATTGCACAGCTCAGAGACAGAATCTTGATCAAAGAACAGTCTTCAGAGGTTCAGTACACAGGTAGCCATATAGAAGATCAGGACCGAGGAACTCTGTAGGTTTTACTTGAGCGACATGAAATGTGCGTTAGAGTGAATCCTCATGGACCTGGAGAGCCTGAGCCACACAGCCACCGGATTGATCACTTTGGAAATGGGGAAGGGCCCCACATACCATGAAGCTAGCTTGTGGAACTAGATGCACATGGGAAGGTCCTAGGTTGACACCTATGTTTTTTGCCCAGGGTAGGTGGGAACTGGGGTTTGCTGGTGGTCAGTCTTCCTCCCGCAATAGGTCGAGCTTCTTAGGAGCACCTCATAGGTTGACTTCAGGTGCAGTGACACCAATGACTGAGAGCCTGAGCAGAAGGGACACTGATCTCCATCTCCATGTCAGGGAAATGAAAGGTGGCTCCTGGACTGACACCACATCCCTATGGAATCCATGCAAATGATAAACATGAAACAGTACTCCCTTATCTTTAGAGGAGGTGACCCCGTGACAAAGTCCAAAAAGATGGTAGACCAGGGAAGACTGGCCAAAGAAAGTAGGTGCAGAATACAAGGAGGCTGTGGGGAGACATTACTTCGGGTGCACAAAGGACAGGCAGACACAAATTTCCCAACCTCTTGCTCCATGGATGGCCATCAGAAGCTTTGTTTAATGAAGAATAGAGTCCACCATACTCCATGGTGACAAGACAATGAGAGGATGATAAGAAGATGATGAAAACCAGGGACAAACAGTGTGGGGGCCACCTGTTCAGTACTTGAGCATTAGTATATGCCTGTCTTACTTCTGCGTATGACTTCCTACAGAACAAAGACATAAGGGAGGACATTTGTGGGGGACTTTAGGGCTGAGTTAGGGTCGAACAGATTAGATTAGTTTAGTGTTTGCAGAGCCAGGACAGTAACACTGGGAAAAACTGAATCTATTAGAGAAAAGGGCTCACTTGGCTTGGCTGGCGTTGAGCCACTTGGTGGACCAGATCAAGGTTTTTGTGGTCTGTCCAAGTGAGGAAAGTATGCTCTGCACCCTCCAACCAGTAATGTCACTCCTCCAGGGCTATCTTGATGGCCAGCAGCTTCCTGTGTGCACACATCACAATTCCTTTTGGTGAATGAGAGTTTCTGGGAATGGAAGGCACAGAGATGGAGTTTGTTATCCCCTTGTGACCACTGTGAGAGGACAGCCCCAATGACCAGGTCTGAGGCATCGACCTCCACAATGAATTGTCGATGGGGGTCTGGGAGAGTGAGAATGGGTGCCAAGGTGAAGGTCTCGCTCAACATCCGGAAAGCCTTATCAGCCTGGAGAGACCACTGGAACTTGACACTGGGGGAGGTTAGGGCATGTAGTGGAGCAAAAGTAAAAGTGCTAAAGTTTCTCATAAAATGACTAAAAAATGACAAAGCCCAGGAAACATTTCAGCTGTTTTCTATCTGAGCGCTATGTGAGGATATCCTCAGCATATCAGCCAGGGCCTGAAACACAGTTTAAGTGTTGTGAGGGACTAATAATGCCCACTAGGAATGTTGAAGGAAGTTTTCCACTCATCCCTGTACCTTATCCTAACCAAATGATATGCATTTCTAAGATAAAGCTTTAAGTAACTCAAATGCAGAAGAGATAAGAGGGCACAGAGTCATATTTTTGATGGTGATGTCATTCAGGCCCTGGTAGTGGATGCATGACCGTAGTGTCTTGTCTCTCTTGTCATTGAAGAAGAAGCCAGCCCCAGCAGGAGAGGAAGATGGACGAATGATGGGGCCAAGAGAATAGAGGCGCCCCCTGGGCGGTGAAGAGAACTAGACACTTGGAGTAAAGGCTGGTATTCTTGACACTGGGTACAAAGACAAACTGGCACTGAGAGAGGAAAACACACAGACTCAATACACTGAAGATAATGAGAGACAGGTGAAACAAATCAGAGCGGGGCAGAATACTCACACTGGTGGGAAACCCACAAGATCAGGAAGTTAAAGGGGGCTATTATGCTAATTTCCAGCTCTTTTATTTATCTTATACTGGCCCCTTATGCAGCCCTTCAGTTCATCTTCTGTCAGAAACAAGCCGTTTTAGCTCCTATCTCTATAAGTCCCTGCTCCATCAAAGCCCACTGTCCACTGACATTTTGGGTGGTCATTTTGGCTTATTGGTTAGGGTTTGGGTTAAGATTAGGGTTGGCGTAAGCAGTGTTGGGACCAATTACTCACAAAACTAATAAGTTACAATTACTAATTACTTCTGTAAAAAAGTAATTTTGATTACTACTCAATTACTGCTGCAGAAGAGTAATTCAATTACTGGGGAAAGTAATTTTTATGATTACTTTTTTTCTTTTCTTAAATCCTCTTATTAATGCACATATTTTTGCGTTGCTGTTGCAGTGTGGACATTGCTGTCAAATTTCATCTATCATTGTCAGTGTTGGCCACGTTACTTTGAAAAAGTAATACATTTTAGTTTGAAGTAGTGATGCCAGTTAGTCAGGATGGGGAATTGAACCCGTGGTCTTCTGTAAGACAGGCGGCGAAACTATCCGCTCTGACGTCGGAGAACACAGACGATTTTTCTAATCTGTGCTTAGTTATTCTCCATGCATGTTGATAAGTTACGAAAAACTGCAAAGTCCGACCGGTTTGAAAATTGACACACCGCTTTTTCTCCACAAGACACACATTTTTCGAACAGGATAGTAAAATAATAATAATAAGTATTAGTAGTAAGTAACGGCGAGTAACGGCGCATTTTATTGTCAGTAACGGTAACGGCGTTACAACGGGGGAAACAGTAATTTCTTTGATTACTCGTTACTGCTAAAAGCAACGCCGTTAGTAACGCCGTTACTTTGTAACGCCGTTACTCCCATCACTGGGCATAAGTTAATTATGGCTTACATAAGGAAAAGGCTGTAGAGAATGAATATAAGTAAATAATAATAATAATAATAATAATAATAAATTGCCATCATACGGGAAAAAAAACCCTCCATTGTGGAGTTTCCGAATACAAACTGTAGCCCCACTATGCCTGCATTCATATTGAATACAGGCATGTTTTTTGTGCTCTACAACATATCCATTGCGATAGATGATAATGTTTTATTTCTATGTTTTGTTGTTTTGATCTCATTACTCTCTAGCTTGCTTGGCCACCAATATTCTCTCCATCACTCTCTAGCTAGTGTGCCCGGCTTGCTTGCATACTGTGCCTGGAGCAGGTGACCCTATAAAGAAATTCATCATGTAGAGGTAAGTGTTTCAAAACAAAACAATGAATGAATGAATGACATGAAACAATGAAAACATAACCTAGGGAGCAGGGCAAGACATCACATCAATCAAAAGAAATAAAAGCCAAATTTAGCAGACAAAAGACACTGGCAACTAATAGTGGACATACATCTCACTGGTGGTGACTGTTGCTGGCCTGGCTGAGTAACCAACAACATGCTTCTCTTCGTCAAAACCAGAATAATTTCAGCTGTTTTCCACAAAGAATGGCTCTTTTGAGTGAACGTTTGACAGACTCCCTCTTTTCTAAGCCACTGGCAAAGTCACAGTCTCGACGGCTTCGTCTATTCGATACTGCAGCCGTGTCAGGCATTTGGCATATAGCCTCACACTCTGCATCTGAGATAGTCTCTGCGACTTCTGCAGTTTGTGACGTGAATAAGAAATATCGTGTGCGCCCTACAGAGGACAGCTGAACGGAATCTGGGCTTGTCTTGCTCGGACAGGGGTAACAACAGAGCCGAGGAATACCATGCGCGTTGTTCATATCCAAGTCCCGGTGCTCGCTTTTCCTGTCAAAACCAAAGGAGGGAACCCCCCCCCCCCCCCCCCCCCCCACACACACACACACACACACACACACACACACACACACACACACCAAACACCCCCCAAATACATACACACACACACACACACACCGTCTGTGTCTGGGAAAGAGCTGTGCAGCTTTCAGAGCTCAGCATGAGAGCATTTGATATTCATAGAAGGGAAGAAGAGGAGAGAGTGAAACAACAGCGGGGACACTGCCGTACGCGTGATATTACATTGTAATTATGATTTGGATGCAGGCAACAGGAAAGCACTGGGAGTATACTACAGACTGCAAAAACACACGCACACACACACATGCTCAAACATATATTCACTCACACACACTAGCAAAAGAGCAAAAGCAAAGGAGTAAAAGCACAGTAATGACACATACTACTTAGACGGAGGCACTTCAAAACTTCAAACAGCCCATGCCTGCTCATCATCGACATAATGTGGGATCAGGCGCAGTGCGATGCATCTCTCGTTTGTTTTGAAAGCAGGGAGATGAGGTCTGCGAACAGGCTTCATACAGCTATCGACAGACCCGTTCTGATTGGTTTGTTTACCATCAATATTTGCTGATGTCAATCTGGGCGCCTTTGAGAAAATGGATTTTTCAGCATGAAGCAGAATGTTGAGAGAAATCATTCGTATTACCACTGCCAGAGACCGATGAAGAGAGAGAAAGAGAGAGAAAGAGAGTCAGAGGTGGGATGGGGGAGGTGAACATGTTTATGTGCCTGAAAATGAGGTTGATGTGTCTCAGGACAGGCAGACAGATAGATACCAGGCAGGCGAGACAAAAGGAAAAAAAAAAAGGGAGATTATAAAATAACCAATAATTGCCTGAAGGATTTGGTCCTCACCAAAACAATGATACATTGTGACTGTATTGTATTGGATAAAGGAAATATACCTATAGAATTGGTGACAGAGAGGAAACGAGACAGAAAGAGAAAGAGAGACAGACAGACAGACACACAGACAGACAGACAAGCTGATGCCAGGAGAGGGAGACAGAAAACCAAAGAGTGAGACTTTTGACTGTCCAATAAAACCCCACAGGAGTGGTTCCAAAAAATATATAAATAAATAAATGATAATTACAAATGCACTATGTTGCATTTTGGAAACATTCCTATGGGGTTTTTCAATTTGATTAGTAAAGGATTTTTTTTTTGTCTTGTCTTGAGGAGAGCGAGAGAGAGAGAGACAGAGAGAGAGCTGTCAGAGTGCTATGCTGGCACATCTACTCTACCTCTTTTATCAAAGATAAGTAGTATTGATTTACTTTGAGGCTGTAAAAAGTATTCGTCTTAAGAGCTGACATTTAATAATCTCCACCTAATCCATGTTTTGCTGGGAGCCTCTTGAGATGCTGGTGAGTCCTCTATTGTTCCACCACTTTCTCCTGCACCTACTGTATATCTAATGAAGGAGATTGACGCTAACCCGCTGTTGGCTTATAGGTGTACTTACATGAAACATTGCAGTCAGTGTTTGTCATGCCAAGGCTGAAGAAGCACGCTGACATTAAGGCAGATAAGCTCTTTGATCGACTTACTGTCCTGTGATGAAAAGATTAGCTGTGGTCCTGTTGTTTTGTGTACAATATTTACTTAGTTTCCTCATTCTGTGTGTGTGTGTGTGTGTGTGTGTGTGTGTGTGTGTGTGTGTGCGTGCGTGCGCCTGTGTGTGTGTGATATTACAAGGTAATTTTTCATCATCTCTAAAGCATGGTAGCAACCTCAGATGAAACTGAACAGCTAAGCACTTGGTTGATCAGAGATGTGTATAATCCTTTGAATAGTTTAAATTCGTACTGTCTTGTAAGGCCATTGCTGATTTTTGTTGTTGAAGGTGAATCATAATGACTAACACCATTAACATGGACATGAGTTACCTCTGTACTGCAAATAATGGGTTTTTATGCATTAGGAACAGAGCCATATGGGTTTTGAAGGCTGATACTGATACCGATATTTTTGGACTGATGCTGTTGCTAGCCAATATTGTCCATATTTTCACCCAGAAAAAGTTGAAAAGTTTTTGACCATCCTGGGACACTGAAACTCTACATCAAATCTAATCACATTCTTTTAGGTGGGTATGTAGCACCTTAAGGCTACGTAAGGCCAGTTTCATTGCAAACTTTTTCATTGCAGACTTTTTGCAGAGTAAGGGCTATGCACACAGCCAACAAGTCAGATTTTTAAAGAGCTGTCTTTTAATTGTTTGTTAGTGCAAACCTATGCCAGACAGATGTCTTTTACCTTGTGTCCTGTCTCATTGTTTTTAAATGCTGAGCGCTGCTGGCGTATGCAGCCAGTTGCTCACTGTTTTTGGATGGCATCCAATGTTGAGCTCTGCACCGCTTTTGCCCACACGCAGGGCCCATCAGTGTCAGTTTTAGAACAAGTGACCAATCACAAAAAGCGAAGGAGCACAACAAATATTGGTAAACTTACAGTCAAAAATGTCTAATCACAGTAGTGGTTGACAATTAAGAGCTTTGTGATTTAATCTTTCAGATATCAATTGTAAAACGTTTTCAAAGCTTGCCCGTGTTAAGGTTAGAATTATGGTTGGGTGAGGGCCGATATCAAGACTGCTTTAGCATATTTGAGCAACATATTTAAACATGCCCTCCTTACTAAATGTAATAGAGTCCACATGGTCCTGAGCATTCAAATTTGGCCAACCAAAGCTGTGTTCAGCCAATGACACCATAGGGCTCCTGCCCAAGCAGCTGTATTTGATGAGTTGGGAGTGAGACCAGCCTGCTCACTTAGTGGATATTTTCAATAAAAGGCCAACATTGGCCTGATTTATCAGTCTAACCCTGTTTCTTCACAAGTGGAAGTTGAATTGCCCCAGTTGTGAAGATATTGCCCACACTTCACCAACACAAAGAGACAAAGAAAACAGCCTGACTGTTGCGCACTATGTGTCTGTGTTTTTGTGTGTATACACCAGAGTATGACTGAAGGGCCCGAAGAATGGTTTCTCAGCAGGGATAGTAAATTCCAGGTCCAGCTCCTGTCCATTAGTGAAGCTCTGCTTTTCTTCGAGCTGCCCTTGGTGCCCGGCGTCTCAGCGGAGCTGCTCTGAAACACAACACACCAAATGAGATGTGACTCGCACCGCCATACTGTTCTATTTATACTGGACGGCACGACATTGAGGGAGGGATGCAAAAAAGTGCTCACCTGCTGCTTGATGAGGTCTGGTGGCTCTCCAAGCCCATGGAGGAGGCTGGGTAATTTTCACCCTCACATTGAAGAGTGGATGGGAGACCCCCCACACCCCTCTATCTTCCCCTGAAGGCAAAGAAAAACAGTACATAATTATCTAGTGTGAAATTTCATCACAGCCTGTGTCTGTGGTACTGGAGGTGTGGGTGTCACAGAACTCATATTTGACGGTGTTTTTGAGGACACACAGCACAGCTATTGTGTTGACTGCTGCGTTAGAGGTGCTCTGCCCTGGGTAAAGAGAGAACAACACAAATAATGACTGTTTCTTTCTTCAAAACAGCATCAAATAGACAACAGGAGCCTGGCAAACCCTGTGATGTTGAATAGATGTTTAAAACCTGCGTACACAGAGTGCCAAAATTAAAGTTAAAACAACATCTTAACTCCCCCATAGCGGTTATGCTTTAACCACTGCAAAATAAATAAATTAATAACAATAACAACAACAACAACAACAACAACAACAACAACAATAATAATAATAATAATAATAAAAACTTCATCTCCATTTCTTTCAGTCTCATATTTTCAGTCTTAAAATCTTGTTTTTCTTCAAACAAGGGGAAAAAAAATCAACTAATCAAATTGTTCCGGAAAGATATTTGTCATTTTCTTGATACCAGTGGGCTCATTTGTCTTATGCTGCCTTGTTTCAATATATTCATACCTGTTCACAGAATAGTTCCTGAAATAAGTGAGACTGCATTTGAAACAAGTGGTTATCTCATCCTACTGGCTTGGTTTTAGGAAAATCAAGATATTTGGAATGAACATAATTAGGGTGGATATTTTTGCTATGCGAAATCAGAATCAAGCTATCTTGATAGAAGTTCTAAATAGTTTCCAATGCTTTTGAACAATATACAGCAAGGCTTCAGTTTTTATCCCCAACCAAAAACAATATTTGGAGAAAGTATTTAGAGAAAGTAAAGTAAAACAAACAAAGAAAAAATGAATTTAAAGGCAAAGAGATTTTCATAAATAAATAAATAAATACATACATACATACATCAACAAACAACAGGGTATACTCTCACACAAGAATAACCCCTCTCAATCATCACTTATGACCCACTATAGGTGTGTGTTGGTGTGTGTATCTGCAGAGAGCTTGCCCTCTACTCATATTTTCTCGTTTTGCTGAGCTCAGGACTCTTCTGCGCATTGGCCTTTGGGCAGTGGGTGTGTAGCTCCCTGTAGCACAATGTCCAATTGGAATTTACAAAAATTGTGGATGCACACTGCAGACCATGGAAAACAGAAAAAATCGTGAGACAAAGCGTGTTCACCAGAAGAGAGTGAATTTGGGGTTGGTTTCATCCGCTGGTGAGCAGTGAAGGAGAGCATTGAGGATGAATAGCGCAGCAGTGTTGTCCTGTTTTCTGCTGGAAGGAAACGAGGAAACGAAAACCGGCTGGCGGTGGTTAGCATAGCCAGGGAGGGGCCAACGTTGTCTTTACAAACTGCAACCAACAAATCCTTCTCATTCTGCCTTTAATGAAAACAGCCAAAAAAAAAAAAAAAAAAAAATGTTTTGGCCTGCAGGCCGTCATAAGGAAAGTGTGTCCAAAGCTATTTTAATACAAATCTTTTACAGTGCCATGATATTACCCTCAAGTTCAATGATACATCACTCTCAAGTTCTCACTCAAGCTTGTGTGGGCTGACATTGAACTTGGCTGCTTCCTGCACATAAATATCATCTGAACCTCCATCACTCAGGTCTTATTAAGTCCGTGCCCTCACAATTTCAATAAATGCCAGATTTTGGCGAAAACAGAGAGTTGAGAGATGGTGGTGGAGTGAGCATTGTGTATGAGGAAGGCTGTGGCAGGATTAATGATCGGCGCGGCGAACTTGGCTTTCGCTTGCATCAGGTAATCAATGGCGTTGAGCGAGGCAGACGTGCAGGCCGGTGGAAGGGCTCAACAAGAAGAGCGAGAGCCGAGACGGAGCTTGTCTCATTTCTCAATAAGACAGAGGGCCGCTCGCTGCCAAGCAGACAAGGTGAAACACTGTGGGGACCCGAGCTGAATGGCAAGGGCTTTTATGCAGTTTAATGATTTTATTAATCCGATGAGTCAAATGCTCATGTTGTGCGTCCCCGTGTTACGTCATTTGTCTTAAGTGTCTGTTTCCACCCAGTTGTTTCGCCCTTGACTAGGATTAGATAGACATTATGTATTGTGAACGCTTACACACAGATTAAAAAAAAAAAATCGGATGCCCAATTCTTGTTACAGAAACACAAAGACGCTGTGACTGAAAGCAAATTAAAACACTGAAACTGTATTATTTTTTGCTAAAAAAAAAAAAAAAAAAAAAAAAAGACAGGGGTTATCCAGTAAAACCAAAATACATTTATAAATATGCTGGATCTGTTCTAAAGTCTTTAGTGAATTATTTTTTCTGGATTTCAAACAAACGGTGCTTTGATTGACGTATTGGTTTGTTCTTAGCGTTTAGTTGTATTTTCAAAGATTTCAAGGCTCCCGAGGTTGACTGGCTGTTGTGTTTATCATGTTGTGCTCTTTTCTTACCTGCCTTTGATCTGACTTGTCATGCTCTTGAATAAACGCCTGCGCTCATTAAGCAATTGCACTCTGATGTCTAATTGGGGATAAAAATGGTCTTGTGCAACTTTTTCCTTCATCATTAGTTGCAACCACCATTATGAGCGGCTCAGTAGTGTAGGGTCAGCCTGCTGACATCTTGTAACAGCATCCTGATGTTGCTGAGAAAAGCATCAACTGAGTAAAACAGTGAATATATAATAGCCATTATGCCTGCTATCATACAGTGCTACTCAATTATAGCTCAAGAAACAGTGAGAGCAGTTCATTCCTGTTGCAATCTGAGCAAATTGAATCTGAGCAGATTGAAATCTACACATGTGAAAGACTGTACACAACAAGTAAATTTCACAACTATTGATCCAATACCATATAACAGTTGTTCTGCAGTGAGCACAGGTCATGTTAAGTGTAAGACGCTTGCTTCTAGAGATACTATTCACCCTGGAACCAAAGATAGTGGATTACCAGATTTCCACAATCTTGTGAGCTTGAGAGCAGAGTTCAATTTATCAGACCAATGCAAAAGAGTGATAATCCTTCACATTGCCTCAGCCTGCCAGAAAACTTGACGTGCTCACTTTAAACATAATCTGTAGACACTCTCATTTATTTTGGCTTTTAAACAAGCTCTTAATATCCCCGTAAACACTGTCTCTTATGTGGGAATTTCTCTCTTTCATGCTGTGTTTACATATTCTGATTATTGTTTTTTCTCCTAATGTTAAGGTCACTGTATTGCAGTATTGCACAAAAGGTGCTATAGAAATGAAGCCTGATTTATATTGTATCATTGTATCATTAAAGAGTTCTGTATTTTTATATGACACACATACAGTGTGACTATAAATGTGAGGTACCTAGTTCTTTGTAACCTGGTAATTTATTAAGTAGTGATTTGTAAATGAGCAGAATACAATTGTTCAGTTCCTCTAAATCAGTGTTTATAAGGACAAAACTTAAAGTGATGTGTCAGTTCATACAGCGTTCCTATACATGTTGCAATCTTGCCATCCCACTACTTGACCTCTCACTCTCTTGTAAATCTGTAACTCTGCCTAGAAGAATAAAAGAAGAACGAACTGCAAGCAACTGTGGGAGAGGAGGTCAATCAGACAAAATCCTTTTAACCTTTGCTGGTTCTTATCATACAGCTAGCTGCCTACAAGGTGGGTCAGAGCCGTGATGAAGCAGCTATTAGCCTGAACAGTCTGACCTTACAAAGGAAAACTGTCACAAACTAAGTTCTCTCAAGTATCCAGCCCCCAAAATCGTATGATCAATCGAGCTGACTCAAGTGTTTTTACGAGTGCAGTTCTCAGTCAAGGGTGTCAGCGCGTGATTATACCTCCATCTATCATGGTGATGGGACTAAGTATTGGCTCCTCATGACAGACTCTGAGGAATAGGACTCGACTCCAAGACAGACTTCACAGACTCACTAGATCAGCAGTCTGGAGCATTCACAAGAGACGACAGGCGCTCAGCTTTTTCCCAATCCTCTCAACAACCTCTTAATTTATAGTCCAGGGCTTCCTTTTCTGAGAGGCTCCATTTTGTTGGTGCTGCTTTTTGTTCATCCACGCTGTGAACTCTCATTCTCCTCTCTGGCTTATATTGATGAAATAATCAGGAGAGTATTTCCCATTAAAGAGCACTGTTTGGTTGCATTCGGCAGTGCACAAGAATATCTATGAGATTCATGAGGATGCACCTATGTTAGAATGGCCCTATAAAGTGAGGTTATATCTCAATATACACATCAACAGACAAGGCAAGGGACTTTTTTTCTTATTCCCCCAAGTTGAATTTTGACCGGCCATATAAATATCTAACACAATCAAATATACACAGTATTAGGTCTCATTCAGAACACCCTTCAGAAAACAAGCTATGGGAGTGTACCTAAAAGAGGAGCAATGCTTGTTGCAGGGTCTATACCCTATTGGGATACTAATATTGTACCCTAAGGCAAGGTTCATATTTATTCCCTTGTTGCTTGGACTTCTAAAGGAACAATTATGTATCCCAAGTGACAAAAATGTAGTGTACTACCTTGTGGCAAAAATGTAGTGCGCTATAAAAATGTCCTTCTTGAAAATGTATAGATGTGTCCCCCAAGGGTCACCACAAGAGCAACTATACATATATATATATATATATATATATATATATATATATATATGTATATATATATACAGGGGTACCTTTTCTTCCAGGTATTGATTGAAGGATGAATTATTTCTGCTTCTTTCACTGTGTTTTGGGGAGATTTTATGGAAGCATTTTTATGGTTTATAAAAAAACAAAAAACAAAAAACAAAACAAAGCCCTTCTTCTAGTTGGTTCAATCTCCTTTTAATGTCTTTAATGCCATTTGGAAAATAAAACACACTGCCATGTTTCCTACTTTGATTAATGTTTGCCCTTCAGCTTAGCGATGTCTTACTGTACACTGAACAATAATTCTCTTCACTGGCCTTTTCCCATGTAAATTTAGAAATGTATTTCAATTTTGTGGCTGAAATGAGGAAAAACTGTGTTGGAGGACAACAGCGTTTCAGTATGTCCCTGCTAATGCTGAAATGAAACCTAAACTTTCTAGTTTGGGGGTGCGTTTGTGACACCTTCACCTTTGGGTGCAAAAATGGACCTGTGTTGTACCCTTGTTTCTGATAGTGTTGGATAAAATCTCAAAACACTCATAAACTGTAAATTCTATTTGTTATGGCATCCTGCTACCACTTTGGTTATCTGATTTCTTAAGAGAAATAAGAAACAATATTCTGAAGAGATGGAGAGGATGTGAATTTCCCCTGAAGAATTGAAGCTCATCAAATTAGCAATTCTCAGTAGTCTATTGTTACAATTACAAGTTAGTGAAGCTATTCCTTACATATCGGCAGCTGTTGTCTATTTTCCTTTAATTTGTTGTAATTTGGAAGGAATCGACTTAATGCCTCGTCCGACAAGAACACATTTTACTGATATGGATTGTTGCAAGGCAAGCTTAATTGATGCTGCGTGTAGCTGCAGAATTCTCAACGAAAAAGCAATGAAACAAGTAAATGCTTGACAAGCTGCCTTGGCTGAACCACTCCTCTTCTAGACAATAGTAACATAAGGTTATTGGAGACCCATGCTGATTTCAGAGGCATGATTCATGTTTGACCCAAGCTATTCTCTTCTATCAGCCATTAAGCTCTGTCACTCCAGACAGGTCCGCACTTGTGTCAAAGTCATGATTTCTATAGTGATTTCATTTGAATAGTAGGCTAGAAAAAGGGTTGAATACTCCACTCTTAACCCTAATATATTTCATTTTTTGTCTGATTAAATTACATGTTTCAGTGAATCTTAATTGCTTTTTTGTGAACCTGCTTATGTGATCAGATTTACAATGTGTAGCGGGAATGGTATTGTATTACTTTGAATATCAAGAAAAGTCAGACAGGGCAACATGCTTTTCACAATTTGCTCTTGCACTTTTAATGGCATAAAACATAGTCCAAAGGATTCAAGGATTATGACTGTCAAAGGAGAAGAGCTAAATTGTTCTCTTCAAAACAGGGCATTAATTTCATAGCTTTTTTCCAACTCAATTTACAGAAATGGGGAAAAAATATGATGGATGTTTTTTTTTTTTTTTTCTAAAATTGTATGCAAAGCCTCTGTCATGTGAGTAACATTGCGTTGTGATTTCAATGTCTCTTGCCTGCGGGATGTTCAGCCCCAGGTGAAGGTCTCTTGAATATATGGGAGCTATTCCAGTGTTCATCTGCTGTGAGATTGGCACTTAAAGTGCATAATCAGCGGTAATTAATCGAACAAAGTGATTAATCACATTTAGCTCCCTCTCTGTTTGCATGCAACCTGTCATAATCAATTATTTGTGGGATAAATCGTTAGTGTGGAGAAAGGGGTGGCAGGAGTGGAGAGGGGTGCCTGATGAAGACTGATGACAGGCCTAAACATGGGACATGACAGTGGGAACATGGTGGAGATTGAATCCGTAACCCTCCAAGCACATCATAAATTATCTCTCTCAAAATAAAATGATTGATTTGCATCGGTTCTCGCTGCACCTGGAATTGCTGCCCCTCGCAGGGACAAACCAGACAGGTGAACACAGCACGGCGGATATTTTACCACCTAATACTGTGAAAGAACACATTAAAAGGTGCGTTATCCAAGCTTGGTCTTGGTTCCAGTTTTGAGAAATGAGCTTATACCTGTTTGATTGACCTGCACATGTCTTATACCTGCACTATGATAATCATATTCTTGAAACTAATCTGTGATTTGGGGAGATCAATGTTCTATTTTAACTTGTAGCACTTTAAGATTATTAAATTAATAAACAGTGTGTTACAAATAAAATGTATTATGGC
The DNA here is from genome assembly GCF_902150065.1 of Myripristis murdjan. Taxonomy (NCBI): domain Eukaryota; kingdom Metazoa; phylum Chordata; class Actinopteri; order Holocentriformes; family Holocentridae; genus Myripristis; species Myripristis murdjan. Next base: position 27,247,066 of record NC_043982.1, on the reverse strand, counting down.
TATTATTATAGTTTTTATTTCTAGATGTAATGATATTCTCCAATAGCAACTCATATGGACCATGTTGCTGTTTTCAGCCCTAAGTCTGAAAAGGCAACGCTCTGAGTCAGACAGACAAAATAATAAGAAACATAACAACATATGGCACCCTGGTTTAGCTTAGCTACAAGCCAGAGCCTGGCAAAGTTTGTCACAGGCAGTATGCATTTAGCCAACAAAAACTGTGACTAAAATACAATATTCATCAAACACCCATTTTTAAGGAAATGATGATGATGAAGACTGACTTAAATACCTTGAAAAAAACAATAAATTCCTTTTAGTGAAGGTTAGGAACATAAAAAGAACAAAACATCAGTCAATGAATCAAGAACATTTTCTTTTGTAACTTGGTTTAATTCTATTGATCAACAACAAATGAAAGTTTACACAGCAGAATTTGCAACCCTGTCATTGGCCAAATTTGCTTTCTTTGTGATTGTCTTTTGCACGTTACAATGGAATAACATTCCCTCCAATTGCAGAATCAAAAATAAAATTTAGAATGATTTCACTTTTACAACTGACCAAAAAGGATCATCATCTACATTTACCTCACAGTAGGTTATACCATGTGGGTAAAACTTGCTGACCTAATTCTTTGTGATTTGTTGTGTCACACTTTTAATATCAATAACTTGATTGTTAAAGGCTGGAGTTTGGAGAATACTGAATGTAACACAAGCTAGTAATAAAGTGTTTGGCCTGTAACCTGAATGCCTGAATTATGACAAAATTAAAATTACAGTGACATCAGAGTACACTAATTTAATCATAGATTTAGTCAACCTAAGAGTAACTAGACTAAATCAAAATGGCATGACTAAAATGTGATTACAACTAGCCACACTGTGACAAATGACTAAGATTGGACCAAATCCAAAAATATGTTTCAAAATTAACACTGATCCTAGGTTTGCTTTTGTTCTGCTGTGCTGTATAGTTTTGGACGGGAACAGACAGGGAGGGAGAGTGGAGCAGGTTTGCCAAGAGTTTACATACAAACTTGTTGCTGCTCTCGATCTGGTGGTCAGATAAAATCACATAGCACACCTTTAAAGGACAAATAATGTCCTTCATGCGCACAAAGTGGGAGATGGATTTCTTAAAGGAGGCGGCCAGAAACAGACAGCCATTTGACACTGAAATAACTTGGAGGACATGATGTTGTATGTTCACGGTGATGGATGAGCCTACGCGTTTGACTTCATCTCTGATGACTCAGCCTCGGTTCTCATCTCATAACAAGTGTCTCTAATTTGTGCTATTGTCACATCAATGAATTTGTGGCGAGGTACCATAATCTTCTCATAATTCTGCAGCATGCAATCTGCATTTCAGTGGTGGTGCAAATTTGACAAAAATGTCTTGATTGTGCAGTCCACACAATGATAAGGAAGAAAGTGTAGGCCCCCTCCCCCCGCCCAAAAGTGCTGCAGACATTCGTTTACTATCCTTGATCTTCACAGGAGGATGTAAACATTCTGTGTCCCCTGGTAAGAAGAAGTGGACGGCAAGATAAGGCGAGACAGAAGCCTTGCGTTGGCACAGCCATCCCAGCAGGTCAACACTCAAGGCTCTCCACCACAGTCAAGACTGTCATTTGCTATCAGTACCTGTGTCTTTCTCACACTTCAAAACAAGCCCTCACACCGCTCTGGACCATCTGACACACTCACACACATACACACACATGTACACACACACACTCACGCATGTATAGAGACACACATACATATACACACTGCACGAATAGGATTGTTGGAGGTGAAAAATCCAGGGGGTTGATGGGTAGTTATGGCAGGTGACAGAGTGTGCTGCACACTCAGACAAATGGAGTCTGGCAGCTTCCCCTCAGAAAGACTAGAGGCTGTTTTTTTCCCCTCTTTTTTTTCTTTTTTTATTACTGCCTGACTGCTTCTTCCTTTTACCAAACATCCATTGTTTACCTCTGTACTGTTCAGTCTCACCTCAGATGACAAGCCATCCGTGGAGAGCCACTTCCTGTTCATTCTCTCCTTATGCCACCCCCTTCTCTTTCTTTCCTTCTTTCCTTCTGTCTTTCTTTCTCTATTTCTTTCCATGTTTCTTTGCTCCCTTCCTCTCAAAGCATTTTTTCCCCATCACAATGAATGAGTTTTAAGCTGACGCGGGGTTGGGTTTTCTCCCATGAAAGTTCACAGTTTTATAATTAAGTCTGGCAAAGCTCACCAAGAACTCGAGGGAACACGCATCTGATGGGGAATAATATCTGTCCATGACACTCTCAGCTAATCCTGCCATGTGTTAGATCAAGATAAAAAAAAACTACCTGGGATATCTGAAAAGTGTGAGATGCATTAGTATAGTGACTGATAGCGTTTGGTCACGGATTAAATTAAGCTTGCATTGATATTGTAACCTGTGTTATTATGAACACCCAGTTTCAAAATCAATGTCACCCTTTGCGTCAGCCATTAAGATGCATCTCATATCCGGACTGTGTCTAGATATAATTTACTCCGATTACATTTACTCCTGACATTAATATGCATCTCTGTTGTCCACACTGAAATTGCATTGCTTTTCCCTGTGCAGAAATCAGATTGCCTAGCGCATAACTTCCCTTCGTAATATTTACATCATCTTAAAAGATGTCAAGTGCCTGGGAAATTGCATTACGTGCACTTTCTCTTACTTTTCAAAACAGAGGAAGAAGTTGTCTTACACAACAGGTTTACTGTGTGGTAGCAGCATTAGCAGAGGGTGTTTTTTCCAGCCTTTACCATTACTATTAATAGTGTTGTCAGACATAAATGATAGCAGACGTCTGCTTGTACTTGCTCCCTGTCCATGAGTATCTTGACTGTCCATTTTTTTCAAAGTTACTATTTTCACTGTTCCTGGCTAGTATTAAGATGCCAAACAAGCTGCCTGCCTCCTCTTTGCTTTGCATGTGTGGCCTATTTGGATCCAAAGGCAAACATTTATTCCAATAAACATGGTTTTATGTGGATTGAAAGTACAATTGCATTTACATTTTGGCAATAATGTAGCTCGTCTCCAGTCATGTCCGGATGTGATTTGAGCAAATCTTTTCCTCTGATGCATTTACACTTGGATTTTTATGAGGTTAAGCTCTATCTAAATACCTTCCAAACACTCAAGATGCTCATACTGGATGTAGATGAAATCAGTATTTCCTTCTTGGATTGCTCCAACTGGTGTCACTAAAACCTCAAATTGCATTTCAGTGTACAGCCATCTTGCTGTATACTTTCCATCAGGGACCTCAAGCATATTGCAGATTTTGTTACATTTTTTTATTTCTTGTCCACAGATTATCTGGATCCCAGAGAAGGCTCTAGGTCCGAGAGCAGGTTTGTGTCAGATTAGTCAATGGGTTGACTGATTTATGTAGTGGTCTTCAGTCTGCCTTAAAATAAAGCTAAAACAACCATAACCACAGCTACAGCTGAGGCTACAGGCACAATGTTGGCTGTAACACCAACAAATCAAAGGATACATTGAGATACGTTGAGATATGTAGCTATGCAGCAACACATTAAGTCCTGCAATGGCCAGTGAACACAATGTCACTGAACTTAGACAAGTGTATTGATCGGTACTAAGCCTTTGGACAAACAAGCCATTCTTTGGGTTGTCAGCATATCAATACATGTAAGCAAGTCATGTTTACTTTCCAGTGGAAGGGAAGAATACTAGAAAACACCGCTGTCATTATCGATCCTATTAAATTTCCTGTTTAACCAGAGATCCTCTCGTGGTAGAAAAAATATTTTAAGGATGTTGGTGGTTCTGTTTGAACATGGCATGCCTTTGTTGTACCGCACACAAAAATATTCTGCTCGGACAACAAAATCTTGTTGGTGTGTAGTCATATTTTCCACCTCTCCACCTTTCTGTATCACAGACAAAACATCCTGCAAAACTGTTTTTGTCTAGACAAGTAGTGCAAATATTATATTATAAATATTTTACCATTGCTTGTGATTCATGTTTTTTTCACTTGCTGTGCAACCCTCAATTCACAAGGAATGGTAACATATGAAATGTAGGTGTTGTCAAATATTCAACCTGGTCCTCTTAGCTTCCTTTAGTGATTTCTAAACCTGTAGAGGGCGACAGCAGGAGTCTCATCTCACCTACCTGGCTAACCGATTAAGCTCTCAAGCAGGCTGCCTGCCAACAGTAGAAATATCTCAAAAGTAAAGCTGTTTTTATCCCGGGGACACCTGGAGAAAGTCCTCCATATTTTTTTTTTGTCATTTGGATTACTGTGACTCAGTCTATTCCTTTTTTACAGTTTGTGGAAAGTGTTTCTTCCCTCTTACAACTTCTCCAAAATGCTGCAGCAATGCTTGGAGGAGAAGTGATCACTGCTTCAGCTACCTGTGAGTTGTAGAATTGATTTTTTAAGATTTTACTTTCATGGCTCAGCTGGCTATGTCCCGTGGCTATATCACAATCCTTCAAGTCCTCTGTGAGTCGGCGTGCAGCTTGAGATCCTCAGGCAGAGTCCTTTTGGTTCTTCCAAAGTCTTGACTGAAAAGACAAAATTTCAATTTTCTGTAAACTAAATATGTGAGGAGTGTAAAAAAAAAAAAAAAGGTTTGTAATCAGTGGAGGCTGGAGAACAATGTCCTGTATTTTATTAAGCTTATGCAAAAGTCCAATGAGGAAGATCATCTCTTTCCCATTTTTAAATCAAATACACTTTCTCACACTGTTAAAGCGCTGCCTCTCATTATCCAATCAGCATTCAACTTGTAATCAATAGCATTCAATATATCAGCTGATTTCTGACATTCTTTCTCTGCAGCCTGAACACCCTACCCTCCTATTCTCCATCACCTCTATCTTAAAAAAAAAAAAAAAAAAAAAAAAAAAAAAAAGTCATCTGCAGTCACTCCATCACCAGCATGTTGATTCTGGGGGATCCAGTCCAAGGGTCTCCATCATCTGCCCGTTTATGCTCAATTAAATTGACTCTAACTAAAAAACTACTGTTCATTAACAATAAAACACCTTTCACCTTCATATTTGATCTGATCTTTTGCAAAAGAACTAGTGCTGTGCAAAAAAAAAAAAATAATAATAATACAACATTATAATAACCTTGTTGGTTCACCATGAATGTATGACAGTGTGTTGAAACAGCATATCATTTAAGTTGACTTAAGCACTGTTTTATCTTGAGATAATGCTCTTAGATAGGAATTATCTTCTTACTGGCTAATCTCATCACACTTATTTCCACGGGGTTACAATGGGCTAACAAGATTCGAACATGTTTTGACATTCCCCATCAGTGCATATGCAAACTTGCTGTCACGTGAACGCACACAGACTATTCTGTCATCTTGCTATATTCCTCAGAGCACATCTGAATTCATGGGCGACTCAACAATGTCCCCGCAGTAAAATAGAGGAAGGAGCTTTTTACCAGCCGCCATTGTTGGTGACAATTAATGTCAGTGGTGTGATGTGTCCCGGGTGCGGGGGAGGAGGGGTTGGAGGTGAGTATAGCCCGCATCCACCAACTGAGAGCTGGGGGTGCATGTCTGGCAGCAAGGCTGGCTGAGAGACCATGGACCAACGCCAAGTTCTCCATTAGGGAGCCCTGCAAGGTCACTCCAGTATGCCGTCCCTGTGCCAAGCGACCCGGGCTCCGCTCTATCCAATAGGGAGGGAGGGAAAGACAGAGAGACCAGCACACAGAGGGAGAGAGAGAGAGGGAGAAGGGTGGGCCACAGTCCAACCCATCTGGGATGCGCTCCACAGACATGCGGTGCCAGAGGTCACCGACAAAACCGACCCCATCTTTGTAGAATGTCTGAAGGTTCCCCGGGAGAAAATTAGTTTTAGGAGGGAATAAAAAATGCCAGCGGACTGTTCTAGATCCTTAATCAGAGCAAAGGTCTGCATGAAAACAAGGGTGTCGAAGCACAGAAATACTAATATTCCACTCCTTGCAGGACTTTTTATGGCACCTTGCCAGCAGGGGAGAAGGGTTAGACAAGACTGGACAGTAACTCTTTTGCCCTTCAAACAAAAACAAGTAATAGTTTTTTTTGTTGTTTTTTGTTTTTTTTCACTCCTCTTTTGGTGGAGAAAGCCTCAGAATGTTAATATCGGCACTCCCACGGGAGGAATGATTCATCCTTGTTAATACGATGAGCAGTTTTCAAATTATGTAGAAAAGGAGGACCACTTCACAATAAAAGCTGTTTGTGTTTACCACTTAAAAGTACCACTTGGTTGTCGCCCGTAGTGTTGATAGAGTCTTGTGAGGAAGCCTGCATGCTGAAATGCAAGTCCATTTAGAGAAAATTGGAGCTCATTGAGAGTGTATGTACGTGTGTGTGCATGCGTGTGTGTGTGTGTATGAATTCTGAGTGCACTGGCGTCGATACGCATGCACAGCTTTTCAGCCTAGCATTCATCGAAGTTGGTCTCCCCTTCAGCAATACTAGCTTTAGAGCTTTTAAATTGTAATGTGATAGGGTTCACCTGCATAGCTACCACAATGAATTATTAAGCTCTTCACTATGGATGAGTGAGTCTCATTATAGCTCCCCTCAGTACGGCAGAAAGATAAGCATGGCTGATTATTCCTGGGTTCCCATTGCCTTGCTTTCTAGAGTGCCACGGAAAAGGGAAGAATTCGCCGGTACAGCTGGAGAGAGATAAGATTTCGAATGTGTATTCAGATGTTCTTTCACGCTCTGGGAACTGGATGCAGAAGAAAAAGGTAAGGCAGCGCGATTCAACATCTCTCCCTCTCTCTCTCCTTCCCTTACCCTCTCTTCCCTCTCCCTCTCTCTGTCTCTCTCTCTCCTTACCCAAGCCAACAGAACAGGCTGTATGGTGATAACTTTTCAAAGCGAACAAAGGCATCAAAAGGATGGAGGAGACCCGGGGATTATTTAAATACTAGGTGCATTAGAAGTCCCGGTGTGCTTTCCATCCCTTAAGTCATCAACAAAACCTGCTCTACTTTTCTCACTCTGGCTGAGGAGCATGTATACTACTGACAAAAGAAGGCAAGAAGTGGATAAAGACACTCAAGCAACCTGGCTTATAAGTATTATCCTGTGTTATAGCAACGAATTGCAGGGCAAAAGTCAGTATATCCACGCCTCGATAAAAAAGATAGTGACCATAACCAGGCTGGCTACCTATGCGCCACAGTTTCAACATGTGATTTTTCCAATTTTCCATCCAGTTTTCACAACTGTCTGACAGAAGTCCTAGTGTTATAAAATAAACAAACAAACACACTAAATAAATGAATAAAAAAAACAGAACTTCCTCTTATGGTTGATTCAGGTTTCCGCACCATGTGGCCTTAAGACTACTGAAATATTGACTTGAAATAGTGTTGTCACTTCATTACGTGCAAAATGCGAGACAGGTTGAAAAGATTTGTCCAAGTGCCAGTCGGAGTAATACAGATTTTTACGATTTTCATATCAGCCTTTGATCAGCTGATACCAGGACATGACACCGTGTCGCAAGTGGGATCAGATCATGGCAGAAATCCCACGACGGGTTTGGCATGTTGTCTGTGCCCCTGGTGCTTCATTGAGTGGCGTATCATTAGCTCGGGCTGTCATCACTTCCCCCAGTCAGCACAGCAGAGTGCGGTCGTTGTGTTTCTACATGTGCATTAGGGCTTGGTGAAGTCTGCAGCAAATCCAACACTGATGTGTCTAATTTCTGTGCAGCACAATACAAAGAAACTTTTTTTTTTTAAGCTTAGCAGGACAGTCAGGTTGTCAACTTGTAGTTCATTTTCTTTTAGTGCCAAACATTGTGGGGAAAACAATACTTTATTACATTTTGTGTTGGTTTGGATTTGTTTATGTTCACGCTGCCCAATTACAAGAAAACCAGGGCTTGAAAACTAATCAGATGGACTCAAGTTGCTGGTTTATTGGACAGAGTTTTGGCGACTTGTCATCCTGCCAGGTTAGAAATTTTGGCAGCCAGAGAGCAGGGGAGTCAAAACAAATCAAATTCCAGAGGCTGTAACCTGGTTTTCATACTAGTTTAGAACACATGATGAAATACCAGAATATGAGCGTCAAGCCACACTTCAGTTTGTTATGCCAGGCCTCCAAACATGAGGAACTGCTGGCTACCAGATATCAACATCTGTTTCCTTATACCCAGAAACCGTTGGGGGTGTTTCCTGTATTGTGGTTGTTTCAGATTACATGCTCACCCCACAGAGATGTTCTCCATATTCCCAGTCTCACTGTGGTTATTTGGTGTGACTTAAGTTTGAGATCTCAGTTTGCCTGATCCTAATCTACTTTGTCCAATTAATCCAACTTGGTCTTTCAGTCACTGGTCAGAAACATATTGGCATTGGTGGGAAATGTCAAAAAAGAAAAAAAAACAACAAAACAAAACAACCAAAAAAAATAACAACAAAAAAAAAAAAAAAACACAAGCATGCATAAATCAACAAAATGTGGAGAATGTAGAGGCAGTGTCACAATTATGTTTGGTGATACTAACCTGAAGAGACTGTCCTCCAGCAAAACACGACCCCATAGGTTGTTTGTACAGCGGCTTATTATGACCTGTAGTTATGTTTAAAAGTTAAGCGCCCTCTAGTGGTCCTGTAAATAACAGCACTGTGGTTAACTTACATTTTCCTAACCTTAGCATTGCAACAAACCTTTCCCTAACCTTAACAATAACCTTTCCTTAACCTTAACCAAGTATTTTTAATGAGCTAGCTATCTAGAGCTAACTCATGTAGGGTAGCTGGTTTGCGAGCTCACGTAGCCAGCTAGCTCGCTCAGGAAACGCTCCTGTTGGTCATATTAAACGGTTGGATTAAATAACCTGTGTGGTCGTATGGATTGGAAAACTTGTTGAACCTTAATGAAGCCCCATATTTCCTTGTACTTCTTTTTTTACCAGGTTGAAATAATTAGGGGGGTTTTCTTTCCATTTTCACCTGCCCTTCCTTAGGGAGACTGTGAAGGAAAAAAATGTGGTTGGTGAAATACACAATATTCAGTCACACTATTGAAGGTAGTTGTACAGATCACTGGGGCCATTAACAAGTTGCATTTTCCTGTTCAAATAAAGATAGACAGACCACTGAGAAGATACTGTGAGTTGAGGAGGTCAAGCCTCCAGAGTTTTACTGAATAGCTCCAAACATGCTTATGAGCATCCGTCTTACACTATTGTTGTTTTAAGTCTGACCTCAGTATGTTCTTTTTTTTTTTAACTGAGGAAAATAAGAAAAAAAACAAACTTTTTATCAGGATTTTTAAGGTGTTTACTAAAAATCACCTCGGGCGACTATTATCTGTTTCTAATTATGTTTAAAGGTATAATAAAAATGTTGAAATGAAAGATGAACGACTTGTTTTTAGAGGCAAATGACTCAATACGACACCTTAAAAGGCATTAATGGCAGTAATACTCTCCGCTCCTCAATCGATGCTCAGCAAAATTAATATCGGAGAGTAAATCTTTCAGTTTCTTGATTGATTACCATCATTAAGAACATTGATCAGCGGCAAGATGAAAAAAAAAATACCTGTGTGGGTGGGAGAGTAGTCTCAGGAAGCATTAGATGGGGAAACAGAGGCACATCCTCTCCTCTCTGCTCTGTGTGGAACATAGATGTCAGAGGGAAATTTGCAACCGTCAGGGGAATGTTTTTGTTCTGACCTCCTCCAGCTAAATGAACGATTGTCCTTGATCATGGGAAATGGATGCATAAAGTACATGGAAGGAAAAAAAAAAAGACGAGATATGTGCAAAGTCCTCAAGGTTAATTTACTCTTAACTCTTATTAAGTGTTTGTCTGTTGGGGCTTCATTAGGGTGACATGCTAGTTGCGGCTGAGGACGAGATTAACCTTGTGTAGGCTTTCTTCTCTCCATCCTCCATCTATCCTCGCACCAGCCCGGTCGCCGTGGGAAAGCTGACGCACGTGCACGGCAAACATCTGTAGCGCACGAAGCATCTGGCATAACAAGGACAAGGAGGCAGGAACAGCAGCACCGAGGCAGCATGAGAAACAGGGGACTGTGGGTCACCAGCATGGATTAATTCGATGAGTTTGTGAATAAAGACAAGCGAATTTGTGAAATCTTGTATGAGGCGTGATTTTGAAAACATGCACACTCACACACACACACACACACAAAGAGAGAGATGCTTTGCTCTTTCAAGGCTCACTGTCTGGTCATATTTCAACTTGTTCCAACATAGATCCAAAGAAGTTTCCTCAGAAGAATTTTTAGGAAGTGATATTTTCCTCATAGGGGATTATACCCATATCAAGCACTCACTGCATGCTGCCTTCAATGGCTGATGAAGGAAATTTTATCAACACCAGTGTTGTGTGGTACATGTATGTTGTGTTTTATGGCTGATTAAATGTTCAAGGCCTTATTACCTAATTTGCACTATCTAAACATACATACACAATAACATGTGTTATTTGGTGTTCTTTCACAACTAATTACTTCCAACAGACAAAACCTGACAATAAAACCTTTCCTCAGCTGAAAAAAAAAAAAAGATGATGAACAAATTTTCATGACCTTTTCCCGGTTTTCCATGACTACAGGATCCGCGGACATGCTGCAGTGAGCTGATAGGTTGAAGAATAGATAACAACATTAAGAAGTGCTGAACCTACCAAATTTTCCACAGTTGGCAAATATAGGGGTCACATTTCAGCTTCTGAATTCCTTTAAACCTGGTCAAAGCCTTTTGAAAACAGCCATTTCCATATTGTTTCTCCCCTGGCTATTTAAATGCCTATAAATATGCAGGTCAACCCTTGATCTTAAAATATTGTGTGAAATGAAAAATAAATAAATAAATAAATAAAATAAATAACACCATCCGGAAACCTCGTTGAGCTCTGGCATCAATCCTATATGGTGTCGGGTGCCAAAAACGACACTTTTTTCCCCACCCAGGCAAAGGTGCTGATGCTTCAAAGTGTCAAGCCAAATCCACACTAATGTATTTAAGGTTATGGCTGGGTTTCAGAGTAGGTCACGATTAGATTAGTGGAATTCTGCCTTTGTTTATGACCATGAACTCCCCATCCACAACGTGTCTATATGCTGCATATATCCCAGAAGTGAGTGATTCTCCAGCCTCTCCCAGTCATTTCTCTCTCTGCTTGTGTATTCTGCAAGAAAATGATCTGCATTTTGCAGTAATAAAGATATAATTGACCCGCACACAGCAGGAGGCATGGGGAACTGGGATTGATGTCCCACAGAGAAAATTCCCTCTCCTTGCTGGGGGTTTTCTAACTCAGGCTTAATTCTGTAAGTATTTGCCTCCTCCACCCATCCTCCCACCCCAACCCACCCACTCCTCTCTCTCCTCCACCTTCTTATGTCACCATCAAATATTTTCCTCTGCTCTCAGGGAGAAAAGAAAAAGAAATCTCACAAGCAAGGTGCTGCACACAGTCAGATATCCAGAAGATGGCTGTACTGTTAAAAAATTACTTTTCATATGTTATCTGCATCAGGGCGGCGGAGACAAAGACTTACTTTCCTGTGGTAGATTGTAACCTAAAGCATTAGTTTTTCAGTTCTTGTAATCAATTACTAATCACTGTTTAACATCATAATAATGTTAATTTGTTCATTTATTGATTTGCTATTTATTTATTTAACATTGTTTCTTTTTTTAATCTGGTGACCCCAAATGTTTTGACAGAAAACAAAAGAACCACCAGATTAAAAAAATATTAAGAAAGGTTCATAAGTGTTGATTCATACCAGCCAGTCCACTGTCACTGGGATGCCTGCTTAAGCAACATCACCTGATAGGAAGTCATTTATCAAGTCACGGTTATAAGTGACAGCAGATTATGATTTATATCTTTGATCAATTTTATGGCTCGGCCAGCAAAAATAGTTCTGTTAGAATTAAAGATACTGAACTGAACATACCTAAGCAGTTTGACAGCCACAAATTAGGTTGTCTGCAGGTTTGCACCACAGTATCTGCTCATGGTACTTGTTGCCCCAAAATACAAAATAGTGAAATGTCAGAGTGCTGCTATACTGTATATCAGCACTCATGCAATGCCTCCTGTCCAATAAAGTTGGTCCAATGAAAGTAACCGACGTAAAACCAGATTTCGAGCTCTCAAAATAGCCAAGCTTATCCAACCACTCAATTCAACTGTGGGGAGAATTTGGAATGTGCCGAGTTCATTTGGAATAACGTCATCTTAATAAACTAACCACATCCACGGACCTAATGATTAGCTTTTACATTTTTTTTGTTCAGGTAGCCTCAGCAATGTAAGCTGTGTGTAATTCCTCTTAGATAAAAACTGCTTCTGCTTTCTCCTTTTTCCTCATCCTACTTGCAGGTCTTGTTGTAGCCTCTGTGTAAAATATAAGCTTGTCCTGTTTTCTATGGCTGTTGCTTGACCTGATACTACTTGTAGGTCCTTTATAAATTTCAAACCTGATATGTTAACCTAAGTTTTTTTTGTAGTATAAAATGCCACTAAATGTAATAAATGAAATGAAATGGAATGGAATGAATGGAATGAAATGCTATTTACATTACAGCTCCAACCATTTTGAAGTTAGGGTCATGGGCAAAGTCATCTACAAAAACTATGTAATGTGGAGTTTTAACCCACTAATCACTGATTATATTCTAAGTCTCATTTGGAATCGCATCAAGTAGCTGTAGGAATTACTGCGCGATAAGAGGTTCACTTGAACACTCTGAACCAGTCTGAACCTGTCTGTGATTAATTTTGGCCTCCTGCACTTTTGTATATCATTCAAAGAGATTAAGTGTGCTTCTGGCACAATATATTTCTCACCGGTGACCGGTACAGTTGCGGACAACTACCTCTCAGAAAATCTGGAGACACTGACTGCTTTAATGTTAATCCAATTTATAATATAAATTCACACTATTCAGAGGTGTGACATGTTTTTTTTTTTTTCTCCACAGAGACAGATGGTATTCAATTTGTCTCCACTTTAAAGTCACAAATACATTTCAAGAGATGTGCAGGAATCACCAACATAGTCTGTAAAAATCTGTTAGTGATTATTTTAATTTTATCCCATCACTTTGAATCTATTTGTCAGTGTTCACATATCACATATGGCATCTAAGTAATTTAAAACTTATGAAATACATATTTGGCCAAAAAACTTCAGATGGGTGTCGGTGGTTTTATGACAGTCAGTTTAGGGTTCTGAACATGAAAAAGTCTGAAACCTGCTGGTTTAGAAAACTAAAACAAATTTGATTTGATTTTGACCATTGTTAATTATAACATTCATAATAAAATAAAATTTAGAAAAATGCTAAACTCTTGTTGGAGTTGATGGTAAATGAGTCTGTCCATCAACCACCACAACCTCCACATCCTAACTGTCCATCAAACTATGGCCTTGTTCAGACTGCTGGCCAAATCTGTTTTTGGTCCTATCCAGACTGTATACAGATTGATTTTAGAAGGTCCGGACAGCAAAAAACCACAGAGAATGTGATATTTGCAAATCAGATTCTAAAAACAGCCGGAGGTGTTTTGAAATGTGATTCCAATCGCATTTCGACAGATGCATCTCAGTCCAGATGCTCTGGACACCCAGATAAGATTTCAAAGTGTCTGTTAAGTCATTCGCAATATGACACAAAGGACGACAATCAGTTCAAAGTGACAGAAGTGCATGCTAGCGGCTGCTGTTGCCATTGACACATCAATTAATATCAGCCTCCTCTGTTGCTGAATTTGTCTAATGCAAATTCTGCATCACAATTTGACAGCACGATTGTTTGCATTGCATGTAGAAACTGATGCTTACCTTGTTACCATAACAAACCAGGCAGATACGTAGGTCATGTCTGGGCCACACAAACCTAATCTGATCACTTGCAAATGACAGTGTGGACAGGCTGTCTTAAAGATGTGATTTGGTTCATCCCCCTCGTCATTTGAGAAACAAATCTGAAGGCCTATTTCTGGAGGACAGGATCTGTTGATTCTCTTCCGGTCCTTTCTCCAAGTCTCTCTTTGTGTCTATGTATGTTGTTAGTCTAGTATGTTTGTGTCCCAGCTTGTGATGTTCCAGTTCTGTCCACTAGGTGTCCAAGACTGTGTCCAGAATGACCCACAATATATGTACTGTGGTGTTTGCCATATATTGAATTAAATGGGCAAAAGTTCAACAAAGCTGTGGACACTACATGAGAAATCATTGCTTCACAAAAATGTGCTTGATATTGCTATGACACACCTGGACGTCGCTGACCAGCTGACCAGGACGTCCCTTGAGATAAAATCTTTGAGGGAGCAAAGACAGTACACCGTTACAAATAATATAACAGAATAGAGCATGACAAAAACAGAGAAGGGACAATTAAAAATAGAGCACATTAAAAACAGAGAGGGGGCACCAGATACATAGTACTAAATCCAGAGTACAAATGTATGTAGGTAGTATTGATTTAGCAAAGCAAATTACTAATTGATTACTGAAATTCTAATTGTCTGTTGCCAGCTAAGCAAGCAATAACCAAGCACTGCTTATATCAGTAAAAATGCCACGTGCATGTAGTTAGAAGGCTCCAACCCGTTCCTACAATCTTCTTTCACTAAAGCATGGATTGTTTCACTACGTGGATTAAATTTGTGGAATAATATATTTATTTACCTTGCTCAGGTGGAGGAACACAAAGTGCTAATAAATCAGTCTGGTTGTAGAGTTGGCTACTCATATCTGACTGTGTCTTTGGTTGTAGCCTGCCTTTTATCACCAAAATGTGCCATGGAGGGTGATTGCATCAACTAGCACTAAAATTTGAAATTTTATTGAAATAAAATGCTGCTTGGTATATTGGGTATACCAACTGTTCATAAAATAGGCTTCATCATTTTGTATCACCATTCACAGTGCAGTCATATGGCCTAAACAACTGTAATTTACAGGCTATACCATACAGTGATGTAATGTGTTCTCATATTAAGGCATTCACCATAGTACAGCTGAAAGGATTATTCTCCTCAAGATGAAGAGCTAGAACTAAATTAGCCATAAATCATTGTCTCAACCTATTAGCACTCACTTTAGAAAACCTCCACAGCAACTCAAAAGGATGATATCAACCCCAATTTCCCCCGGGCTAATTCCTCGCTGCTCCTGACCATGCCTGATCCTCAACATGCCACCAGGGCAGGACTCAGCAAGTCTTGGTTCATCCCCCTCGTCCTGGCTGCCGTGGTGGCTTTGTGTCCGGCCATCGTTCTGTGCTGTTGTGGATGTGCCGCCTGCCTCAGTTGAGGCCTCCTGCTGCTGCTGTTGTTGTCGTTATTTTATCTGCAAGTGTGTTTTTGTTTTTAATATGACTGTATTGCTTTACACTTTACCCAATGGGTCAGCAGCTGTTGCACATCTGTCTGGCCTTGAAGGGGTCTCCTCTCTCTGTGGTTCCTCTCAAGATTTCTTCCAGTTTTCACTGTTCCATCTGTGGTCTTTTTGGAGAGTTTTGTCTTGACCACTGAGGATGTCATCCTGTTTGTGGGTCTGTAAAGCCCTTTGAGGCTGTAAAAACTGATTTTGGCCTCTAAATAAACATAAACTTGAAGAGTCAGTGATTATAGTATCCATTTTCATCATTATTTGTATGTACTGTGTATTCTTGTGGATTATTTTTTTACTCAGTTATTCTTATGAGATGATTTTTCATGTTGCAAAAAAACAAAACAAAACAAAACAAAAACAAAACAAACAAACAAAAAGCATTTGCATGAGTTTCCTGGCCAGTAAAAATATGTATATCATACGCATGCATGTATATGTTGCCATCCCATGTAAGCCATTCCTCTTTAGTAAGGCAGGATTGTGTTACATTATGGTATACATAAAAACAATGTAGTAACCATCATTTGTTCATTATAACTTGCAATACATTGGGAATTTTATAGTGGAGTATACTGTATGAGATTTAATAAGAATTTGTTTCTGAATTTGTTAAGAATGTGGACACTATATCAAAATGACTGATACACTACATAGTGGACTATATAGTATAGTGAACAGTTGTGGACACAGCACCGGTGTTTCCCCCATTACTGCACATTGCAATCAACCAGCCCCTCTGCACCAGCTGATCTGCATAACTCATTACTTTTCAGTAGCACAAAGACTGAGCACTTACCCATCACTCTGCAGGGCCATCTCGTGTTGCGTCCCTCTGTACTGGTCTGCTGGTTATCTGAACTCTCTTGCCTGTCTGCTGCCTGTCTGCTGTGTTTGTCTGTATATTCGCTCATGTTCAGTAAAGAATTTAACATCATACATCTGCCTGTAAGTATTTGAAATTGGGTCCACACCACTTTGCCTGTCATAATTTAAATGTCAAACTACTGCCTGTTCCTGGTTGTGTCTCCCTTGTGTGATGCTGCCACAGTGGGGAAACAGATTTCCCTGCACTTTTCATGCATTGAGGACATTATTTACTCTTTTCACAAAATTTCATGAGACCAGGCTGGCGCTGTGGTGCTGTCTTTCTTCTACAACTCGTCATATCTCCAGCTGAAACAGGATGTTGGGACAGACAGGTTGAAAAGTGGGCAGTCTGGACCAGAAAATTTATGAAGATCAGTGCATCGTGCATAATCCTGAGCTGTCATGAATTTTGGATTCTTCATATTGAATGACATCTTGGGGAAAGGAAACCAGATTGTCACTGCCACTCTACTGTCACTTTGAAAGCTGTAGAGCTGCAGGTTTTATATGATGGAATGGACAGGAGAGCTGAAAAATCTGTAATGCTATTATTGGTTGGAATTGCTTTTATGCAGTAACCATTTAACATTTTCTAGGAATTGAAAGGAATGGAATTTTGATGGGTGGGGTGGGTGGGGCCTGTAAATTTTTGGCATGTAGGTTTGGCATATGATGTAGAAATTCAACCAAAAATGTGACAAAAATCTTTTGCATTCATTATTAGAAGACTTTCCCACTTAGGGAATATGTGTGACATGGTTTTGGGCAATGTGACTGTACAGAAACAGACACGTTCAGCGACTGTCTCTTCCATTACACAGGTACCACTGTAATCATTAATATGCATATGGTAAATGATTAAATGTGGGCCAGATAAAATGTGACGCACCATAATGAATGGAAATTTTAAAGCATATATTCAACCTCAATTAATCATTTACGACTATCATAACGACACGTTTATCAGATGGCTGCAGGAAATCAAAGGAGTGATGAAAAATTAAGATGGTGAAAAAGAATTGCTACAGCTCTCTGCCAGGCCCAATACAACTGTGCTCCTGTGCAACTAAAATATACGGCAATAAAAATGCTCAGGAGACAAATTTTGTGATTTTATTAACGAATAAAGCTGAATTAAGAGTCTGGAAAAGTACAAAGGAACAAAGTTTTTCAGAGTATCAAAATGGTCATAAAGAGTAAAAGAAATATGTCTAATGCTGCTTCTCAGAGGAGTGCTACTAGCAAAAATGTAAAAAAGTAAGAAAAATGCAAATGTTCATCATTGTTTGAGACAAAATAAAAACCATGATGAAGTATGTAACAACCATACAGAGGACAGAAATTCATCATCATTCACCATTACATATACATATATACATATATCTGTACACACACACACACACACACACACACACACACACACACACATATATATATATATATATATATATATATATATACAGTACAGGCCAAAAGTTTGGACACACCTTCTCATTCAATGTGTTTTCTTTATTTTCATGACTATTTACATTGTAGATTCTAACTGAAGGCATCAAAACTATGAATGAACACATGTGGAGTAATGTACTTAACAAAAAAAGGTGAAATAACTGAAAACATGTTTTATATTCTAGTTTCTTCAAAATAGCCACCCTTTGCTCTGATTACTGCTTTGAACACTCTTGGCATTCTCTCGATGAGCTTCAAGAGGTAGTCACCTGAAATGGTTTTCCAACAGTCTTGAAGGAGTTCCCAGGGGTGTTTAGCACTTGTTGGCCCCTTTGCCTTCACTCTGCGGTCCAGCTCACCCCAAACCATCTGGATTGGGTTCAGGTCCGGTGACTGTGGAGGCCAGCTCATCTGCCGCAGCACTCCATCACTCTCCTTCTTGGTCAGATAGCCCTTACACAGCCTGGAGGTGTGTTTGGGGTCATTGTCCTGTTGAAAAATAAATGATGGTCCAACTAAATGCAAACCGGATGGGATGGCATGTCGCTGCAGGATGCTGTGGTAGCCATGCTGGTTCAGTGTGCCTTCAATTTTGAATAAATCCCCAACAGTGTCAACAGCAAAACACCCCGACACCATCACACCTCCTCCTCCATGCTTCACAGTGGGAACCAGGCATGTGGAATCCATCCGTTCACCTTTTCTGCGTCTCACAAAGACATGGCGGTTGGAACCAAAGATCTCAAATTTGGACTCATCAGACCAAAGCACAGATTTCCACTGGTCTAATGTCCATTCCTTGTGTTTCTTGGCCCAAACAAATCTCTTCTGCTTGTTGCCTCTCCTTAGCAGTGGTTTCCTAGCAGCTATTTGACCATGAAGGCCTGATTGGCGCAGTCTCGTCTTAAAAGTTGTTCTAGAGATGGGTCTGCTGCTAGAACTCTGTGTGGCATTTATCTGGTCTCTGATCTGAGCTGCTGTTAACTTGCGATTTCTGAGGCTGGTGACTCGGATGAACTTGTCCTCAGAAGCGGAGGTGACTCTTGGTCTTCCTTTCCTGGGTCAGTCCTCATGTGTGCCAGTTTCGTTGTAGCGCTTGATGGTTTTTGCGACTCCACTTGGGGACACATTTAAAGTTTTTGCAATTTTCCGGACTGACTGACCTTCATTTCTTAATGTAATGATGGCCACTCGTTTTTCTTTAGTTAGCTGATTGGTTCTTGCCATAGTATGAATTTTAAGTGTCCAATAGGGCTGTCGGCTGTGTAGTAACCTGACTTCTGCACAACACAACTGATGGTCCCAACCCCATTGATAAAGCAAGAAATTGCACTAATTAACCCTGATAAGGCACACCTGTGAAGTGAAAACCATTTCAGGTGACTACCTCTTGAAGCTCATCGAGAGAATGCCAAGAGTGTGCAAAGCAGTAATCAGAGCAAAGGGTGGCTATTTTGAAGAAACTAGAATATAAAACATGTTTTCAGTTATTTCACCTTTTTTTGTTAAGTACATAACTCCACATGTGTTCATTCATAGTTTTGATTCCTTCAGTTAGAATCTACAATGTAAATAGTCATGAAAATAAAGAAAACGCATTGAATGAGAAGGTGCGTCCAAACTTTTGGCCTGTACTGTATATATATATATATATATATAAAATTTCTTTATTCATTTTTTTTTTTTTCAAAAGGAGCAAGCAATGCTTTTGTAGTATATTCTGACTTATCTCCAGACTTGGCTCTACCTGTTGTTGCCCACATAAAAAAACAGTGGGAGAGAGGCTTCCAAGGGGCACAGGATATAACCACAAAAAAAAAAAAAAAAAAGAGAGAGAGAGCGCACCTTGCACAAAATGAAATATTTATTCGAGCTCTTATAGCACCTAAACAACAAAAAGTGCATGCTAGGCAGTGATGAACAAGTAAGCCTTTCATGCACCTTTTTGTTGTTTGTGGTGCTATAGGAGCATAAATAAATGTTAATTTTCTGCAAGGAGTTTCCAAACTCTTTCATTTTTGTGTGCTTTTACCTAATTGAAGTTGCAAATCAATCTTAGAATTGTTTAACCTGCTGATTTGCACAGGTTGGCTTTACCACTTCTTGAAAATTGGCAGGCTGACTGGGAAGTTGTCTATCAGCAAGCTGTACATTGTACCCACCTGTGATTGTTTAACCTTCCAGGCACTGATTGCTTTTCCTCTTTCTTGCAAACCACACCCATCTGGGCTTCTGCAAGGCCTGTAGAGAGAGAAAGGCCAGCCAAGGCCATGGACTGCCATGAGACAGAAAAAAATAGTGCACTACTATTTTTTGGCCACTGGGGGCAGTGCTTAGTACTCCTCTACTATACTGTAGTACCATGTCCTCTACTATAGTATAATAGAGGACATGATGGTCAACAGAGCTAAATGCTGTAAAATGATCCCTACATTTGATTCCTAATAATTACCAGTAACTGGACCATAACTTTCATTGTTACACAGCCCAGCTCAGTAAAAAAAAATAATGATAATGAAAAGTAAATAAATAAATTATATCATCTATCTATCTATCTATCTATCTATCTATCTATCTATCTATATGACACTGAGAGAACTGACTTTATTGAGAGGTCCCACTGACCACTGTTCATTTTAATCTGCTTACTGCTTTACTCTGCTTACTTGGTTTGACTAAAACATAGTGGAAAATAAAATTTAACAAGCAGACTTACGTCTAACATTTATTTAAAAGCATTTATCAGATATGTTTTGGAACACCAACCCTGTGACAAGGTAGACTTAAGATGTAAAAAGGCCTAAATATCACTTCATTTCATTGATTTTTAAATATCATGGAAGAGATATTTTGAGGCCAGCAGTGTAGAACAGGGGTAGGGTGACGTATGACTGTCCGGGCCGGTGTGGATCCATTTTAGATATTTGTGATATCAACATTCAGCTGATGACTATCAGTTGAATAAAAAGCGAGTTTGTTTTTCTTGCAAAAAGGTCACGGACAAACTGGTATTTAAGACTGAAAGTGCACTCAGAGAGCAAACAAACCCAAAACAAACTCTGCATCGCAACTCACTGTGTACATTTTTGTGAAAAGAAGAGATCAATCAATCTCAAACATCAATATCTGTTTGCATCCCTTTAGCTGCACACGTTTGCAGACTAATGAAATCTGTGCATGGCTCCGCTGTTATCGATTTCAGAGAGGCCCTAATTTGCCGCTTGAGATCAGGCAGCTCCCACTCTCTCGCCTTTTCCACTCTATCTCTCTTTTGCAAGTACACACACACACACACACACACACACACACACACATCTCACCATGTGTAACACAGTCATGCCTTGGGCAGCGTATCGAGCGCTGGGCGCAGTAGTGGGGAAATCCTGTAGGGCAAACTGTTTAGTGCAGTATCTGAAGTCGTTAGATATGATTAATAATGTGCTGAGAGGAGCCTTAACCTGTCAAACAGCTCATCATAAGCACATATCAGCTGGTAACTACAGTCTCACATCCTCACACACGTTTATCTGCCATTTTGTGTACGCATATTCAAAGTATCTCACATGGACTTGAGCATGGGAGACCCAACTGTGAATCAAATCCTTAATCTTACAGGCACTATTGGTAAACACAGACACACAGACACACACACAAACGCACATACACACATACGCACACACACATAAAACAACTCATACAAAGGAAGAACAGATGGATTCATAGGGCCTTATAAAGGATAATACCTCAACATTTTCTGACGTAGAAATCCGAAGTAAAAATAAGTAACATTTTCTTATAAATAAAAGTCTTGCTGTTTTGCTGCTCACCTCCAGCAGGTGATATAACACAATCGTGATTCAACCCACACTAAAATCTCCATCTTAACAAGTCATTTGGTTTCCTAGTCAGTGTTAAAGTTTTGTTTTTCTTAAGACAAATGAAAAAAAAAATCCCACTTGATTCCAGTGTAGGTTTAACATAAATATGGTGAAATAAGGAAGAGTAAGGCACATCAGTCCACTAGTATGAAGAAAATGATGCATTGGAAACAGGTGGGTTTATCTCCCACTGGCAGATTTTCATCCCAGTTGTTAGAGAGAAAAACAAGATTTTAACCAGGTATGCGACTAAATCATTTGTTATGGACTATTTTTTTTGCAGTGCATATGCAGGTCATGAAATTGTGTATTCATTTACAATGCATTTTTACTATTATTTTTAGCTGCGAGTGTGTCAGTGTGTCAGTAATACTACAACTTTGAGTTTGAAATCATGCTTTTGTGATAAAGCAGCTCAGCCTTACACCAGCCCAAATACTTTATCAGATCAGGAAAGCAGGCGCACTTCCACTGTCACTGGTGAAAGAGTGGGAGTTAGGAGTTAGGCATCAACTGCAAGAGCCCATTTGAACATTTGTGAAGGGTGTCAAGGAAAAAACAAACAAACAAAAACAACAAAACTATGAGATTTAACAGCTCTTCCATCTTGACCTCTTGAGTCAAGAGCTTTTAGTCTGCAGGAAATCTGGAGAGAAGGCTGAAAAACTTTCTTTTGTGAAGCACACTTTTTTATTCATATTTCTGTGTACCTGTAAGTGCTGTAAAACCGCTAAGTAGATAATAAGAGCAGTGGATACATAGCCCTACATATAGAAGAGCCATGAGAGACAAAGAAACAAAAGAGAAAAAGAGAGAAATCAGAGAAAAGGCAGTATCATACGGCAGATCTCACCATGGGGAAATAACATTAGATACTGCAGCGTAATAGAGCATCAGAGCGCACTGTTGACTTTAATTAAGGTGGTGTTAAAAGCATTACAGGGTGTAAGTTTAAGTCCTTGAAAGACGGCTATATCGTACAGTGACATCAGGGACTGCCAGCTGCTCGCTAAACATGCCTGGGAAGCCCCCCTCCCCACCTCGTCTGCGCTCATGTGGGTGGCCTCCAAACAAGACACTGAATGCAAATTGGATCAAGACAAGTGCAATATCTGTGCAACGTGTCATCTTCAGCTATGGTGGGTTTGCATGCAGGACATGGATTGTGGCGAGTCGTATGGCGCTCACCCGTGTCAGTGAGTCAGCCGTGATGGTTAAAGTATCACATCTCACTTTCATAAAATTACCACAAATTGGGACATTGCATGAGCTTTAAGCCAGACTGTAATCAAAAATGGTAAGCAAGCCGGTCATTTATAAAGCAGTCAGATGTTAGAATTTCATGAAAACTTCACAAGGCAATAAAATACACCATTTTCATTAGCCTTGACCACAAAGTTGGGCTGTACCAGGGATTCCCACTAATTCAGTTTATGTATTGTGAACTAATGGTATCTATATAGTAAGTGGTGGGAAATCCTCTCCACATACATGAAACAATGAATCAAAAACAAATATATCCTGCAAAACCTTACGTAAATTATGTGCAGATGTCTATGATTACTATGATTAGTTTGGGAAATATTAGATTGAAACTGTGAAAATCCTATTCATTTTAGGCCTGTTCAGTTTATAAAATAGCCATATAACATGAGGACTTTGACTTTTTCCCCAACAGTATTATGACTAAAGTCCTTGTAAAAATGAACCTACTGTTGGCTGATCTTTGGTTCCAGGTATAAAACAAATAAGAATTCCTGTAAACAGAGAGAATCAAGACACATGCAGGTCAACAGCAAATGCTAAAGCTGAGGTCGGTGACATGCACACCTGACCATAAAAAGCTGACATGTCACTACATAGAAAATGTCCCTACGTTGTGCTCTTTGGGGCTGTAGCACCTGAAATTAAAGACAAACTGGATGAGTATGAAAAGCTATTTCAATGTCTTGTTTAACAAAGTTCAGCTTTCTCCTCCCAGCCCCTCTTGCTTGCAGAGATGTTCTCCCTAAAAGTCAAACTATCAACTATTGGGTCCCAGCTTAAAGTTTAGCAACATTACTGTTTCTGTATTTGCAAACAAATAGCAATGAATAATATTCATAAGATCAGTGTTTCACTCATTCAGTATGGTTGCATGACAGTTCAGCTCCAGTTCAGTCATACAGTCATCCATCCTGAAATAAGTGCACTGTTGTTTTGATGTCATGCTGGTTTACTCTAGTCAACATATTTGCCCCACACAGTTTTCTGTGAGGTTTTGGGAGGCTCCTGGTAATGCACTTTCAGTTTCCATTGTTTGAATATAAGCTAGTGGCTACTGACAAAGTAAATTATTCTATGTTTACTTTAGTTAGGAAGCAAAAAAGGTGATAAAAATGCTTTGGGAACATTTGCTGACAACTCTGACAAGGCCGGTGTGGCGGTGTATGGCTGCCACATCCCTCCCAGATTGCAGGCTGGGAGGATGTTTTATGGAAATAGTCAAAAGGTGATATTTTCAGTTACTTTATCCTGTCACTGGGCTCAGATGGAGCCGTCACAGAGAACTTCATATCCACAGTGGTGTACCAGGATTTACATAGCACCAAGGGAAAAGTTCTATTCTATCAGGTAAACAAGAATTCGGTGTTTTTTAAAAGCTGATGTACAACAAGTCAGTCCAGCACGCCAAGCCACTTACCTTGGGTGCTTTTTCCAAACTCAGATCAGTGGACACAGCTGGCTGTACTTGCATTACTGGCCTGGCAAGGTCATGCAGCCACTCAGCATCAATTGTGTGGAAAGTTAGATAATATAAGTTTTAAGGACCCTGGCAGCTGCATTCAGACCCTAGCAGGGGTCTATGATCGTAACACTCCTTTTCTAAAAACTCCTCTCTCTGTTACAAAAGTGCCTAACAGAGCAGGTGATACTCCTAAAAGAGATATTTATTTCATTATATGTAGCATTTACACAACTTTTAAAAAGGTAGCTTGTTAGCTTTCTCACTAACATCTACTTAGTCAACAAACTCTCCACAGCCAACAACCGGAAGTGAGTTACCATAACAATGTAACCAACTCACTTCCTTATTGCCATGGTGAATAAGGTGAGAGAGTAAAGCAGGCAACAACAGGCGGTGCCAGGTGACGTCAGCAGGTGGTGATGTCACCTGGCACCACAGATCAGCCTATAGCAGAAAGCAGTTTCAATAGTTTTCCTGATTATTTAGGGGTTAGGGTAATATTAGTTTAAAGTTATCAATATAGTTTTAATTTTATTTATATATTTTTATTTCAGTCTTAGTTTGTTAGTGTTTGAGGTTCAGTTTTAGTATTAAAATGACTAGCTTTAGTTTAGCTTGTATTTTGCATCAGTTTTAGCTGTAGTATTTTAGCCCTGCTGGGAAGCGGGGGGCCGAGTCAGTCAGTCTGACGGTGTGTTGGTCAACAGTTTGGTCCATTTAATCATATCTCATATCTAATTCATGTTTGCTAGAGGATGAAACCTGTCAATTTTGGCGACCCCATGACCTTTTGGTGGTCATCATTTTGGCCACCAGCTGGTCAAAACGTCGTAACAGTTGCAGTTGTGGTAGTGGTGGCTCAAGAGTTGTTTGTGATGACATTCATGGTGTCTAGACAACGAAAACTGCCTCTGGCACTACCAGCAGGCCCCAACAGGGCATCTGCATTAGACATAATTTTGTTTGTTTACTATATCTTGGGATTAAGTGTCAGTCAGTATGCAGTTTTACTGGGATACAGTATACTGCACTAAGACTGATCTTATACCTGCGTTGATGAATTTGTGTGATTAGTGGAGGATTATTCTCTGCAATAGTATTTTTATTAATTTATTTAATTTTTTGGGGGGGTATTGAACATTGCAATTTTGTTTAGTTTACTACTCTAGGTTACTTACTTTTCTGGTGAGAAAAATGTATTTTTCTATTTTTACCATTAGTTTTAGTTTTTGTGTGAGCTTTTGTTAACAAAAATAACACTGATATGGATTTTCGCTAAGTTACAATTTATGCTAAGTTATGGACCCATTGGGAGGGCCTTACTGACTTTATAAATATAACATCAACAAACACAAAATGAAAATTCTGTTGGCATGACTAAGATTTCTTTTTAATTTATAGATTTATTTACTGAAGTTATAAACACCACATGATCATTTACTGGTTCTTTCGTTTATTTTAGCATGTCTGTCCAAGAGCATTACATACAACATTTGCATTATGTGCCAAATGATGCAGGACGATAATAAACAACTAACAGAAATTATGCTGCAATTACCCAACTTTGCGACAGTGGCTGCACGCATCCCCTTTAACAATACTTTAAAGAAAAACAGTATTTCTGTTGAAATCGGGTCTTCCAATGGAATTTGTCACCTAGTGCCAATGTAAATATTCAGCTCATGATATGTTGCAAAATGCAGACACAAGGGCATCCTCCATATCAGTTATAAGGAACTATATGTCTAAAATGTGTTTCATATGCATTCATATTTGGTGAGCAGTTATTGAGTTGCACCGTTCACATGTGATCTGGAAAAGTTAGATAAGGTCATTCTGATTAGTTCTCATATGAAATGATTCTCCCTGTTGAGCACTACGGCGGCAATGCAGTGACAGTGATACAATAATCCGATGTTAAATCTCTCTCTCTGTCTATGCATATATTTGTGCACAACTCAGTCCTCTGGCTAAGAACAATCAACATAAAATCCAATTTCATTTAAATTTGGGCAGAGAAAAACGGACAATAGCAACCAAATTGATCTTAATGGAAAAGCGTTACCGTCTCTCGCTGTCTCTCCACCTCTCACTCCCTTTGTCTCTCTCTCTCTAGGGTATTATTGTCAACACTGTTAACAGCCATTTTGTTTTATTACTTGTTTTGTGTACATTGCTCATTCTCTCTATTTTCTACAGCTCAAGTGCTATGAAAGGAAATAAATTCTCACAGCACAGTGTGATTCTTTATAAAAAATGCTCAAATGTTTGGAAAGTGGAAGAAGTGCATGACTCAGTGTACAGAGAAGTATATTTTTGTACTAAAAAACATCCCATGGGGAGGAGATAACACAGTGAAAACCCTGTGAAAAACAAGGTAGGTTTTGGCCTGAAATACCCTGACACCTTGGCTGGAGAGTGGCAGGGGTCAGGTGTTAATAACGTGTTAATGCAACTCCCAGAGCTTTGACTTGCTCTTCTTGAAAAATCAGCATCACTAGGAGCGAGATGCTGGGTGAGGATAGAAAGAGGGAAAGCACAATTGGTTTTGGGACATGGAGGTGTGTACATGTGTGTGCATGTGTGCGTGTGTGCGTGTGTGTGTGTGTGTGTGTGTGTGTGTGTGCATGGCAGAGAGGGAGGGGTGAGCAACAGCAGGCAGCAACAGAAGGTTGAAGCTTTGGCATAAGACTGCATCAGGCCTGAGAGACGCTCCTGCGGTGGTGCTGGTCTCAGGGCAATCTGAGATTTTAAAATGAGAAAAGATCATGAACAGCTGTATTGTAGTTTATTTATTTATTTATGGAATGCAGCATATCATAAGATCAATCTGCCTGTATGTTTGATAGCCTTTGATAGCCTTCCAATTTATGGTAACTTTATACCCATAAGTTAGAAGACTGGTCCGAATACCTTGCTTAAATATAAGAATAATGCTTCTTACATCGGAGGGAACCAAACCGTAAGATATCTGCAATGAAACATGGCATTTTAAGTGACTTTTTGATCAGTGATACTGGTTTTGAAGCTTCCTAGCTGACTTTTGTCAGGGGCCAACTTCCCAGACTGAGAAAGCGTGAGTAAAAATACACAATAATTAACTTACTGCATCATTAACTCAATGCATTTCCAGAAATATAGTGAAGCACGCGGAGCTAGTTCAGGCAGCCAACTTGAGACATGTGCCATCCTTATAAATTTGCTGCCCCTTTGCAATAAGTTGGTGTATTTAAGCAGCCTAAGCCTTGCACCCTTCCTTGCTCTCCTGCTCTGCACTGCTGCAACTACTGCCAGTCCCTGCTGCGCCACCAGCCATGCTCACCAACTACGTTTACTTGGACTGCAATATTATGATATTAACCCAATGTGACCCATATGGCAATCCAACTTCTTGGTACTCTTTTAGTGATTTGTATGGTGAAATTGTGCAATCATGCTTTGGAAAACATCATAGACAACAAAAGCAAAAAATATTTTTGGGGTGAGGTGGAAACACACTGCATGCTAATTATTTCCTTTGATTTTCAGACATATCTTATGCAGATTTAGGTAAAACCAGACTAAATCAAGCTATGGTCTGTAGTATGGAACGGGAATGTGAATATAATAGCACTGATTCTTGAGAATTTGGATAAATCATGTCCCACTAAGAAAAATGCTATTTCTGCATTTTAACATTTTAATGAATAAAACGAATCAAGGGCATAATCAGGGGGTCCTTTGCACATTTGTAAGGTTCTTTTATAGATTTATTTTTAATTTGTATTAATTTAATGATTATATGTTGGCCCATGGCCTACAAAACCAGTTGTCCTCGGATAGGAGATAACCATTACCAACCAAACAACAAAAAGTAATAATTTCATTGAATAATATTTTTACCACATGAAAGAGTACATCATAATATGTATTAAAAACTACAAACGATGGGTTTTGAACAATATTTACTATTATTTTGTGGTTGCTCAAAATGTGTCCCAAATATTCGTCACCACCGTCAGATATTTATTTAAAAAATAATAATAAAAAAACTTCAAGGTCAATTACATTCCTGAGGACCTCTTTTCAAACCTTCAGCTCTACTGCATGCTTCAAGACCACTCAGGCTCCTGAAAGTTTTCTATTTTCTCTTAAATCTCTTCATATTTTTGGACACTGCTACTGTCACAACCATAAATTGTCAACACCGTCAATTCTGTATAAAAAATATTAAATTAGATTATGGAATAAATGTATACTTTTTAAGAAGAGGTCTGATGTAGGTAGCAACAGGGCGAAAACAAGCTGGCTAATGTGAACAACTCATGCTTATCATGTGAAAGAGCAGGTTTTTGTCACCACCGTCAGACGTCACCACCGTCAGGTTTTCTGTTCGGTGATGACTGAAGACTGAAAAATGTTTATAACAGAGCTCAGGATTGTTATTTTTTGTACCAAATAGTTAAATAAGTTGCTAGGCAAGAGGCCATTGACTTGAGTGGTATAAATTTTGGAAATGTATGTTGGTATGAGGCCACTGTCACCACCGTCAGATTAGTGTCACCACCGTCAGAGGCAGTTATATTTGTTTTAAATGAATATGCTTACAATATGTTTCTTTGGTGCTGTTGAGTTATTAAAGTAATAGTCTCTTTAATACAAAAATATGTTTTTCAAATTAAAAAAAAAACATTACAGTGACGGTGTTGACAAAAACAAAGTAGCCTAATAACTGGAAAAACCTATCTTATGAAAAAAATGCAAAATGAGGAGGTTGCACCGGTACATTGCTGAACAGCCAAGACCTTGGCCTATAATGATATACCTTCAGATTTTGTATTTTAACGCACTTTTTTTTTTTCAAAATTAAAACCTGTTTTATCCAAATTCCCAAGAATCAGTGATAGCTGTATCAAAGTGATGCGTGGATTGCAGTTATATCCACGGGCAGAGCTGATAATCCACGGATCGGGTGGTTTGAGTCAAAAAAATTAACATTCTGATTAATAGTGGATGGCTTGCAGGTGGGTGAAAAAAAAATGCCAGTTCATTAAATATTTGCAGCAATCCCCCTGTAGCAGAAACGATAACTGCGTCTTGCCATTAAGAGAGAGGCTATGGGTACTTATGCACAAGGCACGACAGTGTTACTTCATTGATTATTTTAATCTCCAGACATGCTGACAGAAACGGTCAGGATATGGTGTTAACTGATGTCCTGTGGTGGGTGTCCTTTCACTCCCTGCTCTGTTCACATAACTCTGTAGAGCACAGTGAGTGACATGGTCAGAGCCTTGATGCCAAACAAGTATTGTATTCATCTGTGCATGCTTTCCAAAAACTTTATGCTAGGCTAGAGCCTTAAAAATATCTGCAGTCACCCTATGCACCAACTCTCACAATATGCATCCAATGGTTTAGCATACTCGACATACTAACGTGATAAGATAATTTTTGACATTTATGCTTCTTGTCGCCAACCAGTTTAAAATAATCCCACATCGCAGGTGTTTGATTTATTTTTTCATCTTAATCCATGTGACATCATGCAGAACCTCCCTCTCCACAATTATCCAAATATTGAGATTATATTTGAATAGCAACATAACAGGTGATTGATGGAATTTTTGGGTATGTGGGACCAGGCTAACTTCATAATCACCAGAGTTAAGATTAAGATGAAGATTAAGATTCCTTTATTTGTCTTTGTACAACAGGGCGCAATGAAATTCCATTAGACTCCCTCCACTGAAAGACTATACTAATAAAAGAACTAAGTTAAAAAAGTTAAAAACAAAAAAAAGTTAAGAATTAAAGAATTATTAAAAGTTAAAAACAAATGTTAATATTTCAATGAGATACATACATCATATTCGCCTCATGAACCTCATTAACAATCATGCAGTAACTGAGAAGCTTGACTCAGTACACTGATGTTGGAGTTTACACTGAATCATCTGCGACTGATATTGATACCTATGACAGTTCTCCATGTCATATTTCAGGGCTCTTTCAGTGTTCATCCTGGCCTGATGCAGTTGATCAGCACGGTGTACATTTCTAAGATGCATATCTTTTGTGGCATGTTGTCACTGCAACACAAAACCACAAATATAATCACGATGTGCACTGGTTAACTCCAACAAGATCAAACAGAGTCGGCGCTGAATGTGCATTGCAGATGCAGAACAACAGGACAACATCTGGCTTACCAGACGTGTCAGAGGATCTTTAGCCTAGCTTAAGAAGTTTGGACTTCTGTTTGACTCTGAAAATCTGTTTGACGTCTGAATACAACACATTATTTTCAGGATCTGGACACATTAAAGATCCCAAATATGTTTAAGTTTGGATCTTAGCTAATCGCTGCAGAAAATCTCCTTGTTAACAAGTCAGCCTTGCTTCTACATGCTTGTTCCCAGGAAATTTCCTGAAGTAAATGAAATGTCATTGGAAATAATTCTCTCGTCCCACTGTGAGATTTTTTCACTTGGTGTAATAAAAACATCTAAACACAGATTATAAAACTAAATGACTACCAAATGACGCCAGCAGTGCTGCAGGCCGTAGTCTATTCATGGAAAACTGTGGTCACCCAGTCACTCATTTACTCATGGACGACCTGTGAGGGATGTTTAGTGGGATATGTGCAGTACATGACACTGTTCGTGCACAACAAGGAAATGCCAAAGCAGCAGAAGTTGTATGTCGTATTGTTCATGTGAAGAGGCCATTTCAAGTTGGTCTTGTTGAGTTTTGGAAAATAACGGATATGTACACCGTGGATCTGGACGGTTCTGTGCTTGTTTTTTGCTCGCTGTCTTGCCACTACCCAGCTAAAAGCAAGCAATTGGCCTATGTGTGCCTCATCACCTGGCCTGCACCCACATCCTGACACTTCATAATGTAGGCCCCACATAATTCTTGACAACCAATTTTCAACCATCAAATTTCAAGTTATAACAGAAAACTTATAACCATGAAGAGGCAAGAAACCTAAAGCCATGAGTGAAGCCATTACAGTGAAGCCTTGTGGTATTCTCTAGTACAAGAAATTTAATCTAACTACCCTCACAGGATTTAAGTACAGTGAGCACCTACGGGGAACGCTGATTTGCATGTGACCTACACTGACACCGCATGTACACACACATTGGGCTACTCAGAGATGGTGGTATTTCTGATGATACAGACCCACAAGTATGGGATGGCTAGTGTCCAGCCCCTGTAGGACTGGATCATAGGACACTGGGGCCCTGGGGCACAAACTTAATGTGGGCCATCTCCACCGTGCTCACAGTTAATTAAATGATGTGTATGCACACAAGTAAAACAAGAGGTTCTGTACATTTGTCAGTGACTCAAAAAACATTCCCTAAAAGAAATTAAAATGAAGACCATCTCCTGTGAAGAGATGAAGAGACCATCTCCTGTTTGCCTCCTGCAATGTATGAAGAACCCCCTACTATGGCTACTATATTTTCCGTCCACATTCATGCAATTATTCCAATACACATAAAATAATGCTGCGGGTTGGTCTCATGGTTTCACGCTAACTCTGAACCTCCGTCGGAGCGGGTTGTTCCTCAGGTTTAAGTTATTTTCTTCTGTTGTTTAAATTGTTCATATTTCTATTTTTTTCTATATTCCTTGTTTATAGTGTTTATATTGCTTTTTGCTATTTATTATCTGTTTATACTGTTTATAATGTAAATTATGCTTCACATTTTGCTATCCACTTTGCTGCTGTAATGCTTGAAATTTCCCCACTGTGGGACTAATAAAGGAATATCTTATCTTATCTTGTTGCCTAACATAAGAAAAAAAGACATGAAGAGACTAAGTAAATTTTAGTACAGCTATTAGATTAACTTTATCCAAGGATCTTAGATATTCTCACCTGTAATGAGACACTTCTTTTATGCCTTTATTTTTCCCATTTGGTGTCTAGCTCTCCATTATATTGTAACAGTATATCTTGGTATGGCCCACATAATGTCCCAAATTTTAAAGAAACTGAAGAGATAACTAAACAAAGTTCTTTATGTCTGCACCCCATGACATCTCAAAAAAGATTAGTCTGGGTCTGTATATTGTTTAACTGTGCATTTAAGGTTTACACATGACCACAAAATGCCCAGACAGTGAACAGCTTGGGCTTCTGGTGATGGACCTGTGCCCCATGTGCCCAGTCAGTAATCCTGCCCAGAGCCCTGTTGTGCTTGCACCTATTAGTTAGGTGAGTGTTTTATGCTATTGCAGTGTCATACAGCATTGCCAAGTTAGATAGCCTGGAAACGGGGAGGTGCACCTGGCCAACACCAAGAGGGTGAGAATATGTAAATGGCCTGGGTTGCAGAGGTTATTTGGTATTTGTTAGATGAATGCATTTCTCCCCTCTCTTTTCCTCATTTCCCCTTTCACATTTGTGTGACTAGACTAGTTAAGTCCCTGTCACTCAAACTGCCAAGGTCTATGGGGCACAGAAGCGAGAAGCAGAGTAATATGAGAGAGAAAGAGATAGAGAAAGAGAGTGAAGGAAGGTGAGAGAAATTGGGCCAGGGATGATTGCAAATTGTCTGTCTAATGGCTGCCACCCAGGAAGCCATTTCAGGTGACTTGTTATCCGTCATGAGAGAGGCAGACCTGCCAGGATTCCTCTTCTCACTCTCCTTCTCAGTGGGCCGCCATAGCCAAGAGCTTCAGGCTATCACCAGTGACCCCACCACTTAAAACTCCTCTGTCTCCAATTTTAGATGCCTTTTCTCTTCACTCTCTCTCTCCCCGTCTCATTCCCTATGTCTCTCCCTCTCCCACTTTGCCTCATCCTCCCTGCAGTGCGTCTCTCTGGCTCCTGCTCAGCAGCTGTTGTTTAGTGATAGATCAGTGAAGCAAAAAATGATGCGGGGTATAAAAAATAGATCTTGAAGCAAAGCACTGCCTCCCTATTCTCCCTACCTATTGTTCTGCATTAGCTGTGAGACTTTAGGGATTCATTCAGAGGTAATCATTTGTTACTCAGGGGCACCGTGTCTTTCAGGCACCATTGATGAAGTCACCTCTGAAAGAGCCACAAATGAGAGAGAAATCACTTGCTATCTCCTTGTGCTGGATAACCATTGATTAGATGGACTAGAATGGAAAAAACCTCCCATATCTAAAAGTCATTATTTACTGTTTTAATCTCTCTCTATAAAACAATGCTGGTGCCTCTATAAACCTGAAATCAGTTTTTTTAATTCAATGTTAAATATGCAAAGTTAGAAGAAATATGCTTATTATTACCAAGGTGAAAATAGCACTGATCTTTTCAAGGATTCAGATTGACATTACAGAGTAAATTGACATGCAAACCAAGCCCGCTGGAAGTTAATCTGTATGTGCACCGTATAACGTGGATCACAGCTCGGAGGCAGCTAGCATTAAAAGGAACCTGTCAAGCTAAGTGCGCTTCTCAACCTTTCTGCCATTACTCTGACATGTTTTGTGACCCGTGAATTGAAGTCTTGTCAAGACCTGGTCATTTTACCAGCTCTCAACACAGATGGGAGGGCTCCTGGTAAATCTGCCCCTCTTAAAAACACTTTCTGCCTCTTGTGCACAGCAGGTGGCACCGATTGGCTCCTGAACACATCCCTCACTTGTCAACTTGTTTCCGTGATGGCTCAAGGACTGCCCAAGGAAACCTGGCATTAGCCACTGGCCTGCCAATAACCTGGTGATGGAGGGAGACACTATCAGGAAACTGTCAACACATCTGGTCAATTGATCTGGCAATTTATTTCTGAAGGACTGTTGTGGCTAATGGTTAGAGTCATGCTTCAGTGTTTAGTGGTCAAATGCTTTTACTTAGTGTCTGTCTTTTTCTTTATTATATAAGAGTGAGAGCTGAATGAAAGAATGGATTGAAGATTTGAATTTTCCAAGAAACAACTGGGCTAGGGAGACAATCTCACTGGCTGCCGTAAAACTCATTGAGTGGAGACAAGAATTTTTCTGTTTAAGTAATGCAAGAGTTAAGAAAGAAACCATCATGAATACGATGGTTATGAATACTGCCATAGAGAAAACCTGTCATTATGCCGGCTTTGCTTTTTTAACACTGACCCAAACAAAGCCAGTATAATGCTGCCTTAGTGTGTGATTACTGACATCATGCCTGTGTTGCTTTCAAACAATAATGATTGGTGAACTGAGTGTTGAGAATTAGTAGCGTCTGCATCCTTTTGCTGTAAGTTAGCTGCTAATTGTTTCTAGCTGTTTTTTAAATACTGTAGTGGTGAGTCACACACATCGCACGCCATCAAAATGTCGCACCCCCGTCCTGTCCCCGTCCAAGCTTATCACTGGAACCACAATGCCCTCACATTACATGTTTTTTTAGGTTTTATACAGAGCCGAGGTGGAATAACGGCACCACATTCCCACCTTGAACAAGCTGTATAAAAGGAAATAAAAACAAAAGAAATTATTGTCATATATCAGACAGTTTTGTAATTCATGGAGACTGTGCACTTGGAAGCCATCTTTGAAACATCCCTTGGTAGTAAGATCGTGGCTCTTTGAATGGGGAGATGAATTTATCTAACATTCTTGCATATGTAGGCTAATATCATTTGCTTTTCATATTTCATATTTTCATATTTATGAAACTGTTTACAATATGGAATGATAAAATGTGTCCGGACGGATGTTAGTGCCACAGTCATTTTTGACTCACCAAGGCTTGTACGCATGTACCTGTTATCCTCAGCCTCAAGAAACAGCTAGATTACCACATTCTGCTTTGCAGTTGCCCTTGTCGTTGCCATGGTAACTGTAATCAGTCATGTCAGGCAAGTACTCAAGCCACAGAGATTCTTTAACAAACGCATACATTTCATTTGGACCTCTATCAATTCCATGGTGCACAGCGGGCCAAAGATTCCTTGCCTCGGCTTGTCTGGACTTGCAGTGTTGTTGTTGTTGACCTGTTTCCCTGAAATTGTATGATCTGTTGTTAATATCAATGGTATGAGGCTATGCAAAAAGTGTGAAAATGTGATTGGCTGATAGTGTGTCTTAAGTTTAAGCTGCGACCGTCTTATAGCATTTCAAATTTTACTATTGCAAACTGATGAAGTGCCTGTCTCCTAGATTAGAGCTGTATGTCTCTGCATTTATTTTGACCACAGTTAGCCAATTAGCCAATCTGGAAAAGATCTGAAAAATGGTGGTTCTTCAATGAGAACATTTCTGCCTCTGAGAAATGTTTCTAAAACCAAAATGTCAACTTGTTGTTCACTTGTTTGCAACTTGAAAAAGCCCAAAAGACAAATCTGGAAAACAACATTGTGTTGGAAAAAAATAAAATAAAATAAATAAAAATAAATAAAAAATAAATAAAATAATGTCTACTACACTCATCATATTCCCCCAAACCATCAACACCCATCATACTCCACATAACCATCAGTACATCACACAGACACACACACACACACACAATCAGCCTTCACCTAAAGATCGTTTCTGGGGGGTTTTCAAGCCGGCTACACAGTGCCAGGCTCTCTGGGGACGGTTGGACAGCATGTTTTGGTGCTTTAGGGCTCTCCAGGCATCAGTCCTGTGGAGCCTGATTGCCTCGCAGCCCCTGCTCTGTGGAGAAAATTAGGTTGAGGTGGGCCACTCGGGCCTCTCCAAGGCACAGAGCCATTGCAGTCGAAGTGGAGCCCTGACCCCCAGCAGATTTCTAATGGATTTTAGGAGTCACAGGCAAACACACAGCTGGGTTCCAAACAAACTCATCAGAACACCCTGGATTTGTGGCTCCCCTGCCAGCCCACGCACCCACCCACCCACACAACTGCTGCCACCCACACTCTCTCTTTGTGACAGGCAGTCACTGGCTCTGGCCAAGAAATCGAGTGCACAGCCACAGCAATGCATGTAATTTGTCGTGACATCTGTTTATTTTCAATAAAATCAACTCTTTGAAGACAATTTTTCTGTATGTATTTCGTGTTTTTGTGAAGTCTATCTCTCGCTCTCACTATATCTATATCTATATATCTATATTTCTATATACTGTATCTATATATCTATATCTATATTTATATCTATATATTTGTAGGAATCATCACCAACAAAGACTTTTTCATGTCATAATTTCGAATGTCACACCAAATTATATTGTGTCACACCACTGGATAAGCCGCACCACACCACAATTTGTCAATGAAAAAACAGTTTATTAATTTAATATTCAAAACAGTGAAAGGAAAATCACACAAAAGTGTGGAACATTGTGCCACTGAACACTGTACAGCAAACATTCATTTATAACAGATTTAAATAGCTTTCATTTGAAATTATTTAATTTATTACAAATGTACATGAGGAAATGTGTTAAAGAGCAATTCAATCTTTCTTATTTCAGCAGAAGATTTTGTGTTTGTGTGATGAGCTGCAACAACTATCTGCCCCCCTAACCTCCCCTGCAGACACCCCCCCCCACACACACACCCACACCCCTTTCTCTACCTTTTTTCTTGTCACTCTCTGTTCTACTTTTTTCTCTGTTCCCTCTCCTACCCTGTCTCCCCATCCCTCCTCTCTACTCCTGTCCTCTTCCCCCTTCCTCTCCTGTCCTCTCTCCTCCTTCTCTCCTTCTATCCTTTTTCCTCTTCCTCATCTTTCCTCTCCTCTGCTCACTTCTCTTCCTCTCCTCCTCCTCTCGTCTCATAAGCTAGTCATATTTTAAGAGTGTGGAAAAC
The DNA here is from genome assembly GCF_902150065.1 of Myripristis murdjan. NCBI lineage: Eukaryota > Metazoa > Chordata > Actinopteri > Holocentriformes > Holocentridae > Myripristis > Myripristis murdjan. The sequence continues at coordinate 27,209,955 of NC_043982.1, read as the reverse complement.
CAACTGCATGGCATAAGTTCTGATATTCCACAGACAATTTGATTGAGATGATGACAAATGCAATCTGGTTTGTTTGGCCAGACAAAGGCATTTTTCTTTCCAACTTGTTGCATACAGTTCACCTAAAGCTCCTCCCCACCATATATCCCCATGATCTGTCCAACATATGGCTTGTCATCCTATTTAACATTAACAAACTGTACCTTGATTTATTTTTCCTGTTCATCGGAACTTGTCTTGAGGCCAGGTTGATGTTACTTCTTCTGACTGGAATTGGGGCTCTCGAGTGGGAGAGGTATAGTGGCTTGACTGAGCACACTGAAGGCCAAAAAGGACAAAACATACATTAAACTTTGCTATTAGTTCTAAAATATAAGAATAAACTGTTAGCTAAAATGAATAATTATTATATATGTACAAAAATATAGTTCATATAGAGTGGCGAAACCTGTCACACATACGACGTAGTGTTACACCCTATGAGGTTTCATGCACTAAGCACAACACTGGGCCTTGAGAATATATGCCAGCATGCCAAGAGCACACCCACTGCAACATGGTAACTAAGATTTAAATGTAACAATGACAATGTAACAGGGTTGTTTATCTTTGGCACTTTTATATAAAAAGCATCACACCAAAAACATTAAAAAGGGTACTGAAGTGCCAAAAACTGCCAAAAAGATTTGATTTATTGAAAAAATGACAAGAGACAACTCACTTTGTAACCCCTCTATAGGTCCCTCTATAAGTTTTCTGTACATCCAAATTGAACAAGGACCCTTCCTCCCCAAGGGTTTCCAAACAATTGTCTTTTTAAATTTCACAAAATTGTGTCACACCATATGATATCCATTTCTGGAACAAAATCTCTTTGACCAGAGCTGACTCAAAATATTATGCCAGGACTTGGAAAACACCAGACTCATACATAGACATCTGTATTATCAATCTGTGCTTTAGTGAGAAGAGTTGCATTCATCTTTTTTTTTTTTTTAGTTTTATTCAAGTTTAAACTTTGTGAAACATGCTTGGGACAGTCACACCATATGAGCTTTTTCATATTTGGTTGAAAATTGTGTATGTAGTTTGCAGTATGTTCACATAAAGCAGCATGCTTTAAACAATATAAAAAAGTTTTTTTTTTTTTTTACAAATTTAAGTTTTAATTATTTGTTTTTATTATTTTTAGAGAGATAGATAGATAGATTTTTTGTGGGCTTTCCTTATGTTTCTTTTCTCTCTGCTTCTCTGTGCCTTTATGTGTGTGTATTCTTACTTTTGCAGGATCCTCTATCGTGTTCAACTGCAGAGACCGACTTTGAGTTGACTCTCAGAAACTCAGAAAACAATCTGAAACATCAATGCAATAATCAAAGGAGCATTCAATCTCAACTCCTTGCATTTCGACCATTCGTGTGGTAAAGACAGTCAGTGTTTCGATTATACTGAATGTCAACTTCCTGAGTGGACTGAAATTAAAACGAATTGACATTATATGTGCTTTTGTCATTGTTTTACGCTGATCAGTACAGCCGATATTGTGTGTCAGAGCTTTTGCCACACACGGCAATGTCATGACTACATGTCCCTGGCAAAGTGGCTCGTGCTTGGCAAGGTCTTAGCTTTTGTCTCATAGAAGTCAGGGGGTATTGATTCACGCTTGAGGTGTCTCTCCCTGGAGATTGGCTTGCTGTGCTGGCATTATCTTGGGTGGCTGTGTATTCATAGTGTACTGAACAATAGGGCTGAGGGACGATGCGGCTAAATTGTTCTGAATGACTTTCATAAGCAGCAGGGGCCTGCGAGTTGCAGAAGAGAGCGGGGCTATACACTTTAGAGGGTACTGAAGACAAGGAGACCTTTTCATGCTTTAACTTTCTCCAAGTTCAACTTCTGAAAGTGCCATCTTGACATCCTTTATCAGCCAACATCACACCAGTTGCCAGAGTAAGAAAAAAAGAGGCAACTGCTTGAGTAAAACTGATTTTTGAGTGAGGATTTTAAAATACCCATACTGTTGACTTTTTTTTTTTTTTTTTTTTTTTTTTTAAATGGTGAGTGCTACACTGGGTCAAGATGATGGTGGCAGTGTGAAGATGAAGAAGAAAATCTAACAGGTGCTCTTTAGGGCAAAAATATCTAAGATAGGGCAAAAAACTGTCAAGCTTACTCAATTAAGAAAAGTCCTCTGCAATCTCAAAAACTCTTAGGCACTCCGATGCTGTAAAAGAGTTTCATTTAGTCATACATTTTATATTCAGCAGTAGGCAGGCAGAGTCATCTTATTAGCAGACTAAACATATTTACCTCTGCTGTTATGAGATGAAAAATGTATGTATGTGTGTGTGTGTCTAGAGTGAAAAACACTAGACAGTGACATGGCTGATTCAGTATGAGAGGTGAAAGTAAAAATTATGAGAGGAAACATACATTTTCAAGGTGCACCATAAATATGATTGAATATATCGAATTATCAATTTAACTGGACTTAGACCAGAGTAAATTGATTACTTTAGTGGTCCTCTTTGATGTCTTGCTTGATTTCTGTGGCAAAAATAATGAAGTCTGATCCAGGTAACAGGCTCCACACATGCAGCTGCACCAACTTGAATCCAAGAAGATGTTTAGCAAAGTATATACCTTCCCTGTACAATTATGCTTTGTTAAGTTGCTCAAACTAGAGTGTTTAAAGCAAGGTTTGGCTCTCTGCCACTGCAGAGGGCTGTATAACTTGGTGGATGTGGTGGATGTTGCTTTTCACTGACAAGTGACTTCACACTGGTGCAATGTAAAATTTAGAGCCGTCACTTCTTTATAATGTTATTTTACCATATCAACTGAAGTTGATGACTTACGTTTTAATTTGTTTCAAGTTCCCCAATTTTAATTATCTGGCCACTCAGAACCTCACAAATTTCTTTATCCATAATTTATAATCAATGAATGAGAATCATTTTATCCCCATTCTGCCTCTATACTCTACTTTAGAACTGACCTCCTTCTGGCAAGCCTAACATGCTGGAGAGTGATGATGACACTAAAGACAGTGTTTCTCATAAAGGATAATCCAATGATTTCCATCTTATTAACATGTCTTCATCTCCGGAACATTGCTTGTGGGCTGCCTTAGGCAGAAGAGAATCTGTGTATAAAACCAGCTCATGTGAAATTAAAGTTGTTTTTTTTTTTTTTTTTTTTAAAGTTACTTTACCGACCTAAGTGTGCTTACCAGGATATATATATATATATATATATATATATATATATATATATACACACAAACATTTGTACGGAACATGCATTTGTGGGATGAGCACCTGATTAGCATGGGTCCTGCTACAGTGGTCAGTAGGTGTCTGCTCCAAGAATCGGCATGCCATGTTTGACTGATCTGGATAGGGCCCGTGCGATAGGGCAATTTCAAACTGGTGTTCCGCAAAACCAAGTTGCGGCATTATTTGGAGTGAGCCCTAGTACCATCTCCAAAGTGAAGGCCAAGTTCCACATAACGGGGGATGTCAGAGACAGGCCGCGGAAGTGGGCGTCCTGAGAAGACGACACCCCAAAAAGACCGTTTCCGTTCCGACAGCCTACAGTTACCGTAGGCTGTCTTCTACAGATTTGCAGTCAAGGTTTGCAGGACAATATGGCTGACAGCTCTCTGCCCAGACAATCTGGAACAGACTGCACGCAGCCAATCTCTGGTGTCATAGGGCTGCCAGGAGGCCTGCCATGACTGCCCTTCACCGTCAGGCCTGTTTGCGCTGGTGTCGGCAACACGTGCACTGGAACCTGAACATGGGAGGAACATTCACATTCTGACCAGATTCAGATTAAATTGCCAATATGTCTTGTTTCTTCAAACCTCAATCATCAAATCCACCAAACACCAAACAAGAGTCAATGGCAGAATGAGCTGTTTGGCAGATTTGGCAAATTTTTCATGGGCGCAATCCACATACTCAGCTCTGCTGCTCATCCCACAAATGCATGTTCCTTACAAATGTGGCACCATTTAAAAGGGAAATAAACAGGCTTTCCAACAGTAGATTTATTGCCAAGAAGCATTGTTACAACAAAGAAATAATCTACCAAACACAAATTTCCTTATTTTTTGTGTGATGTTTATATGGTGCATCGTACACAGTCCATTTATTAATAGCAGCTAAATGTTGAAGGAGAGACAGAACAATTTACAGGTATTCTTCAGTTTCCATGAGTATTGTCATTGATTTATGCTATTGTGTTGAAATGGAATCATGAACAGTAGTTTAATATGGTGAAAATAATCTAATTATAATGGTAAAATATCAATATCAGCCCAATACTGATCAAATAGCGTCCAAAGTATTTCAGCATTGACAATGATAAAGAGAAGACACAAAAAGCAAAATCACCATAGAAACAGATGAACTGCTCAAGGTGAGTTTCTCTCAGAAAAGAACAAGAGAAACAATGATTTGTGGAGGTGGAGAGCCAAAGCTTTTTCTGAACCATATGGATGCTTAACCATATGTCTCAGATAGCCTAACGCTGAAGTTCAGTGTTTTTGAGCATCCTGACTCGCTCTTAACTGTCTATAAATTGGACACTAATCCAGAACTCACAGCTATACCATGCCACAAGGCTCGGTAATATACACAAATCTGTCCAAGTAGACTCCTCCTGCAGACAGGCTCATGCCACTGGAATTACAAACAACACTAAAAATATAATTCACATATTCTAAGCTTCTGCTGTTTTTTAACCTCACTGAGCCACATACATGCCAATACCCTGCTGATCTGAGATGTTCTTTCCTGCAGGTTGAATCTAGTGAGTTTCATTCTTTCTCCACCAAATTTGTTTTCACTTTGACATCTGTCTGTAAAGCCTGAAGCATCATATTTTACAGTGCCTTGAAGTCACAGAAACACATGACACTATTATAGCTAACCAAAACAACTTAAAGGCATGGCTGCAAATGCTCAAACCATTTCACAGATCATCCACCAAGGTATGAAAGACACAAAAATCATATTTTTCTCTGTTTAGCAATTTCTTTCAGTGGAAGATCCATCACACTGTCACTATTTATTTCATAAAACTAACACGTAGCCAACAGGCATGCACCATGCAAGCTTGAAAGTTGATCTAGGTAAGGACTGTTTAGACTCAGTTGATAAAAATTGTGAAACAAACATGTACATGTCAGTGAGTGATTTCCAATGTGGTCTTCACATCTATGTAACGTAGTATTTGTTGTATTATCAAATTAATCATTTATATACAAGACATACTTCCATAATAATCCTGTTTTCAACTTCCCCAAGTATAAGCCTTGAAATTTGTAACAAGAAAAACAATGGAAAAAAAAAAGAATGTAGAGCACATTTCAAAATACCAAGGGCTTCACAACAAAATGCAAAAAAATAAAACTGAAAAACAGTGCTATACATGTAGATGAACAATGAGTAAAATAAATGACAGTAAAAAATACAGAAAATGGGAAACATAGATAATAAAAATACAAAATTCAATATGATGAAATGGTTAGTATGTTTCAAAAAGCCATTTACGAAAATGACACTGACCTAGCTTCCTGAATTGGATGTAAGAAGAGAAGTGTTTGACAAGGTTTTGCTTCATATTACATGGGCAGTATCCTGTTCACACATTATCATTTTAGGGTACTGTTACCATAGTTGCAGTTATATGCCAGGTGTTGAGACTTGTGTAGTTTGGCCCACATTGTCTACACCAGGGGTTTGAAAAGAAAAGAAAAGAAAAGAAAAAAAAAATGTTTGGGCTCCCCAAGTTCATTTTAATTAATTTGCTGACCCCCATTTCAAGTAATTTTGCCAAAAGCATTTTTTTTTTTTTTTAATCAAAACATGTTGTAATGAGTTAAATTATAGTGAAACTGAACTATTCTTATGTTACTGAGTCACTCAAAGTCTCCTAAGAGCTCCACACCTCACACTGAATATACCTGATCGAAGCTTTTGGTACGATGACTGACAGTATGACTGAACTGAGTGAGTGTCGTTACTGAAACATGAGTTTTTTTTTTCCTTTTGAGTTTTGTTAAATTGTTGTATAGGTATACAGTTCTTAAATTCTGCTATGACAGTGAGCTGCAGCAGTAAATCTCTTGAATTGTTGGCAGTGAAATGATCGAGTCATAAAGCCTGCTTATTGCAGTATAACCTTCTTTGCCCTCGCTTCTTCTTTTCCTGCAACTTTGATGTCGGAGCTTGGTTCATACAGGAACATCAACATCACTGAAAAATTACTGGGAAAAAACAAAACAAAAAAACACTGAGCCATGACAAAGCCTTGATGCCTCCTGATGACTCTGTGGATGTTTGCTTGTTTAATTAGCAAAGTTCAGCATCATCAAAATGGCTGTCCAATGTCTGAAGTCAGAGAGGTTTTGCTTCAGGTGGCCAGAAATTGAAACATTATAAACAAAGCATCTGTTTTAGTTTTTTTAGTTGTTTTTGCAGGAATCATGTGCTCATTTTGCTGTAGAAATGAGATCACAAGGGGAAAGAAGCAAGTGGTCATTGGAAATGTGAAAACAGTGAGGTAATTAAAATGTTGTTTTTTTTTTTTTTGTTTTTTTTTTAACATAATTATTTCATTTCATATGGCTTAGCTTATCGTGCCAATAGTAGAGAAAAGGAAAGAAAGCTCTTGGAGGGGAGAATTATTCGCTTCATTTTGACCTGAAAACATACTCGGTTTCATAGTCATACACCTGCAGAGCAGTAGATGGGCTTTTTGGAGAAGCTGCAATGGCTTTTCTGCCAGAGGCCTCATATGGGACTACCTGGCGATAGAATACACTGCGGCTCAACAGGGATCTGTGGCTGCAAAATCATTACGGCTGCAATCCAGTGGTGACTATGCAATCCAGCTCTTATAGATGGAGTTTTAAAACTCCCAGAAGATATTTTGTTTTTAGCCTTTTAAAATGGTAAATAAAAGCCCTGATCAATACATGTAGTCTCAGAGAAAAAAAAGGTCTGGAAAAACAGACGCTGAAGGGCCAGAGGTGTGGAAAAGTACTAAGTATATTCACTGGATCTGTCCTAGCCAGACACAGCAACAACACTGTGTATTCTGAAAACAAACAGACGTATCGCTACAAAGAGCAAAGCGAATTTTCAACAAAACAAAAACACACACACACACACACACACACACACACACACACACACACACACACACACACACAAGACAAAAGACTGTGTTCTGGGGAAAGCCAAAGCACTATTGATTGACCTCAATTCATATGTAGTGCTCATATCTATGCATAACATCCTTTCACTGCAACTTATAAAGGACTTCACTTGTGTCTGACAGTTAAAACCTTTACCCTTTAAAGGCTAGATGCTGTGATCAACAATCATTTGTAACAAAGCTTAGTTGCATAAAACTTCTTGGCATTATCCTGTGGTTTATGAAAATATATTTTTTTATTCCAGTAGAATTTGGAAAAGCAATAAAAGCTCTGCAGCCGAAACTTCCATACATATCAAGCCAGTAGCACTGTGAATGAGCTTGATGAAGATGCTATACAGTACCTTTATCTTCAGTATGTATAATCTTAAATATTCTCTATTTGCTGTGTTATGTTCAGAATTGTTTATTTGTTCCACTGACTGTAATTTCATTCACATACTATTCTTTCTGGATCAGACATTGTAAACCAAAATCCATTCAGTGCAATCATTCAAAATGTACAAAATGTACAAATGTGCCAGCTTTGCTGTTTGGAAACAAAAACAGGGAAGGGGGTTCCTTTAGATGGGTTCCCAGCATTATAACAGGTTGCTCAAATTCTGCCAAAATCCCAGAGAAGCAGAACAGCTTTGTCTGCTCTGAACTTGATGTGTCCCGGTATGTCCATTTATGTGTGAAAGCTGCCACTACTTTAATCAGTATATTCCCAGTAACATCTCCATACCTGCCTTAGAAAAATGACTCCTGGTTCAGTATGCATATTGTCAAATGCACTTGAGAACAGCATGCTGAGATTTCCAAGAACCTACACAAATTTTCTGATCTCCTAATTCAATCACATTAATACTTAAATAAGTGAAAGCAATATGAATGCAACAACAGTGAGGAAAATGAAGCACATAAAGGCTATAAAAACCCATCCAGCAGTGTGCCAATTATGTTTGTTTAAACCCATTTTGGAACCTTTTTTTTTGTATGGTTTGATCTTGATTTTAATCAGGAAAACAGACTTGCCAGGCTGGGTTGTTTTGCTAGTTGAAATGAAAAGGGTTATCGCATTTCTAATTGTAAGGTACTTTAATCCAGCCAAACACAATAGCATTGATTTGAATACTAGCTAGACTTGAGAGTCCAGAAATAGGCAGAATTTCAAAAAAAGGGAGGTGAGTTTTGTGCAAAAACCTATGGAAATACAATATGAAAACCACAGCTGCATCTTTTTATATACTGTTGGAATATATTTCATCATGTATGTATTTTTGAAAAATTGAATTTCAAAAAAGATTTTCATAATAATTTCACTATTTATGTCCTTCTAAATAATGGCAAGAGGATAGAGTTTGTCTTGCACATGCTTACAATAAGATGGTAACATATCTATCTATCTATCTATCTATCTATCTATCTATCTTGTACATCTAATGCTCCTCTTTGCATCTTACTAAAGCCTTGAACATGTGCTCCTCTCTGCATCTTACTAAAGCCTTAAACATGCCTATATCAAGCAATGTATTGGTCTAAATATAACTTTCTCACTGACTCATAGCCAAACAGATATTTGAAATATGATCAAAATGTGGAAGGACAATTAAAGAAGAAGCTTGATCAGAAGGTTCCGGTTTTCGCTCTTTGCCCACTTGAAAACATTATATCTTTTATGGTTAGAATCAGAATTTATGAATAAAGCTAAATTATAAAACAGGATATGGAAAGTTTCCTCAGGGTCTTGGTGAGCTAGATGAGCTACTCTTGAGTATATTTGACAATTTGGTTATTGAGCCCTGGGGCATTTTCCAAGGCAAGTGTTTACACATGCAGACGTGCACATGTTACTAAGCAGTTACCCATCAATTTGGCTACATTTTCCGATGCATAATTTCATGAGCATGTACAAAATAAATCTAACCAAGGGCTGATACTCCAGTTCCTTGTTGGGGGGACAAAAGACAGAAGAGTTTCCCCTCAGCAATTCTTGGGGGGACACCAAAATTAATGCCCAAAGCGCCCCCTATTTGCCACATTTTCACCATCAGCAATCTGCTACTGCATACTACCCATGGAACCTGAGACTCCACAGATAAGCTTATCAGTGTCTGACTCATCACCAAAATCACTGAACTAACAGCGCAAGAAGAGCAGATAGAAACTGTGCTTTATTCGACCATAACTATAAATGATGTCACACCTTTACAGTCTTGTGATCAAAAGCTCCTGATTGTTAATCTATTTTTTTTCTGAGTTGAGTCAACTTCTTGTCAATTTCATGTTCAAACGTTTAAAGAATTATATTGACAGCAGTGTTGTCCCTCAGTGTTTTATCTATCTATCTATCTATCTATCTATCTATCTATCTATCTATCTATCTATCTATCTATCACACAGTAATGTGATACATGTTAATAGACACTGAGGTCCTTAGGGGTCCTTTAAGCAAGGTGCAGGCAGCTGCGCCATTTAGTGTAGAGACAGCCTGCGGCTAGCAGTGTGGTTGCTGATGTGTGTGTGTGTCTGTGTTTTCAGGTAAGCAAAAGTGGCATAAAAGTGTATAAAGGTAGCGACGCAAATGTAGAAGGTTTATAATTTGCTTAAGAAAATAATGTAGCCGTCTGACTAAAATATGAGTTTTGTGAATGTGCAGAATATGGTGCATGTTGGGTTATTTTGGGGAATGCGTTTTGTTTTCTGGGGTTGATGGAGTGTAGATACATGCCATTCAGTGTAGAGACAGCCTGCGGCTAGCAGTGTGGTTGCTGATGTGCGTGTGTCTGTGTTTTCAGAGTAAAGGAATGGTAAAAAAAAACTCATGCACGCCTGCTAGTCCAAGTGTGCAACATTTGCATACAATTTTGTGTGTTTTATTCAACTTTTGTACACACTTGGTGTTCCCAGTCAAAAATGACCGGTCATTAGAAATGAATGGGGGAGACTACCATTAGTGTAAAAAACTGAGCTCAGGTACATCCTCATTTGTCAGATGGACACACGCATACACACACACACACACACACACACACACACACGCACACACGCACGCACATGCATGCACGCGAGCGCACACACACGCACACACACACCTTGGGTTCCCTGGAAACCACTATGGGAACCTTTGCCTAGTAGAGGCTCTCTCCCATGGGAACAACACCTGTTGGCAGTAACTCATAGACAGTTGCAAAATTGTTTTTGAACTTTTCTCGTAGCTTTGGTATGTAAAGCTTTTTTGAGGCCTTGCTCACAGTTCATTGCGTGGCAGCAACATGGAAGCTCAATATATCGTAAGTGCGGCTCTTGATTATATATTTGATCACCACACTGGTGAGGAGGAGAGAGGCCAGGAAACTGACAGTGAGGATGGATTAGAGGAGGAAGTGTCAGAAACTGAAGATGACACGGAATATAATCCAGACCAAGAAATAACTGATGGGGAGGAATCAAGTTATGAAGACGATGGCCATGCTGAGGCTGCTGTCACATTCAAGTCAAAGAATCGGAACTTATCCTGGTCTTCATCCCCACCTGAGAATCAAGGTAGGCTTTCAGCTGAAAATGTCATCAGGATGACCCCAGGACCTACAATATATGCTGTATCCCGGACTGATGACATCAAATCCTGCTTTTAGCTGTTCCTGAGTCCATCAAAACCATAGTGGTAAACATGACCAACTTGGAGGGGAAACAGATTTACAACGACAATTGGAAGGAGGTAACCCAGACAGACATCAAAGCATACATGGGTCTTGACTGGTTTTGGATTTTGACTGGTGTGTGCAGCTCCAGAAACAAATCTACCAGCAGTTTATGGGATGCAGAGTCTGATTGGACAATTTTTCGGGCCACCATGTCACTCCGGAAATTTCACATGTAGTCACAGGTGATTCGCTTTAACAACTGTGATACAAGATCAGGCCGTCGTCAAGTGGGTGGAGCGCCTGCCACTGCACATATAGTTTAGGATGTTGTGCATCCCTGGGGACAATCACTTTGGATCTTATATAAACTGTTTGAGAAATATAGCTTTCGAAAAAAAAGTGGTTTTGTGGCACAACTTGCCCCCGGTGCAGGGTAAATTGTGCCATTAGAGAGAATACACTGGGGTAAATTGTGCCATTGATAAATGAAGTAAAACAGATCATTTTAATCTCACAAATGATAATGTTATATAAAAGCAAAACAAATTCAATACAAAATTATTTATTCAACATTTATTTATTATTTTAACAAGATCACAGGCCACTTTTCTATAACAAGAAGACAATGTACAATAACAATAAAATACAATAAAGTAATATATAGTATATAATCACAAGTTGTGCTACTGGCACAACTTACCCCAGGCCCTTTGGCACAAATTACCCCAAGCCCACCATTTTGAAAAAAATGCATCCCCCAGCTGTTTTGAGCTAACATCATGCTTACTGTATAGGCTCATGGTGTAGCTTACTAAAGCACTAAAACCTGTGTGAACTGTTTTCAAAGTTTTCTATAATTGTTCAAACACAGCAATCAAAAAACCTTGATCATAGAAGTTTTACTTTGGTGGGCAAAAAAATGTTTTTTGAACTGAAATGTGCTTACCTCTCAAGCCATGTGTCTCCCTTCTTGGCAGGATAAGTGAAATGGATGCCTCTTCAAAAATATGTGGTCATATGACCAACTTCTTCTATGGTTTTCTTGATAACAGGGGTGGCACTACTTGCCCCTTGGCACAAATTACCCCACTCTCCCCTACTGTTATCAGGCAAAAACACATCTGATAGACTGATGAACATTGTAATGTTATTTTTCTTGTTAGTTGTTCTTTAATGTATTAAGACAAGAATATTGCAAAATTGTCAAGTGTAGTTTTGGGATAATTTCCTTTGTACACAAATAAAATCTCTCTGGTCACTTTTGACCAGGAAGATTAATGTAAGAACCGCCCACCTCATTAACATACGACACAGAAATACAGAAATAAATAAATGTGGAAATGTAGAAATACAGAAATAAATGTAGGAATAAATAAATAAATGTAGAAATAAAAGAAGGAATAAATAAATGAGTAAATGTAGAAATAAATAAATATATAAATAAATAAATGTAGAAATAAATAAATATATAAACAAATAAATGTAGAAATACACAAATAAATAAATAAATGCATGAATAAAAACAGAAATAAATAAATAAATACATGTAGAAATATGTATTAATTTAATTATTTATGCATTTATATATTTATATGTGTATTTATTTATTTATTCATTTATTTATTGTTTTGTCATTTTTCGTCCTTCATACAGCTATACTTTTCTAATCAATCCAATGACCAGACTTGCTAAATGTCTAGATGACATTAAAGGTTGGATAGCTCATAACTGTGTGCAGTTAATGAAAACAAAATGGAGATCATATTGTTTCACCACCTGAGTTCCTCCAGCAAAACTGCCCAATCCCTCAACCAGTTATCCAATCACATCACACCCTATGCTCAGAATTATATCCAAGATCAGGACCTTTTTATCAGCTAAAGATTTCCACACAATCATTTATACTGTAATATCCTCAAGACTCGATTACTGTAAGTCCCTATATTTTGATATTAAACAGGTCTCTATTCATCACTTACGACTGCTACAGAATGCTTTGGCCAGATGCCTATGCAAATGTAAAAAAAGGAACATATTACACCTGCACTAGAATTTCTGCACTGGCTTCCTGTCTTGCAGCCCTGCATGGCCTCGCCCCAGGTTATGACTAAACTTCTCTCCTCTTACAGTATACATAGGCCCCTCAGATCTACAGATCAAGAGCTGCTAACCATCCCATCACTGCAAACCTTCTCGAGACAGAGCTTTTTCAGTAACACCACCAAGACTCTGGAATAGTTTCCTCAAAAATATAAGAACAGCAGAATCTCTTGACTCTTTTAAAAGGTGTCTTAAGACCCACTGACCCACGTCAGCCCATTTTGACAGAGGAATGTAGTTGACTAGCTGCCTTTTGTCTTTTAGCAACCCCCATCAGGTGTTAGCAGCATGTTGTCTCTGGATCAGGTTACCTTAGGTAAGCATGGTAACATTACCATTCTGGGATTCCAGGTTTTGCCAAGTTCTAGTTTCACCCTCAAGTTGCTGTTGTGCACTAAATGCCATGCTTTGTACAGCTGTAGCCATAAACATACTGACTGGGCCCTTTTTTGCATTTCCTCTCCAAGGTGTAGATGGTACTACAACAAGAAGTGCAAGAGCTGGAGTGTCTGCAGCCTGAAGAAGATGAAGGACTACAGCTCCATCCCAGAGCAGAAGGCCACATACAAGGCTGATGTGACTGAAATGAAAGAACATAACCTTATGAGACCGTTTTGTTATATATTATCTAACCACAAGTTAACCAGCCGATATTTTGATGTTTGATTTTTTGAAAATACTTTCTCATATTTTGACCAAATTAAACATGTAAGTATTACTTTTGTCTAGGTGGATATGTGTGTCAGTAATGTACATGTATGGATAAAAACTTGACTCTAGGTCTCTTCTCAGCTAAATGTCAGTTATGTGGTTGTTTTTGATTCCATGTGATGAAACTGTTTGTCATTTGAGAGGATTCAAGGTCAGCTTGTAGATACAATATGCAAGAAAAAAGGAATGACGCAGTAGACTCTTCATGTCATTTTCCACTCAGTTTAGTTTCACTTATCCTTGCTTTGGTGTATAGAAAGATTTTTTTTTCCTTTTCCAGGGGGTGGAAGGGTGGGGGTTCAGTGTTTCTCAATCTCATGCCAAGTAGGCCCTACACCTTGAAACATTGCAATCTTGTAATCCTGTCTCAGCTAACTTGAGCTAGCTTCCCCCAGCTTGTAATAAATGCACAAAGTCTCGAAGTGACATATCAGCTTAACAGTATTGAAAGGGTTAAATGATGACTCGGATGTGGAAGTAAAGTTGAGGGCTGTTTACTTGTTTGTCTTCATCAGTTGCTTTCAAACAGTGCCTTTCCATACATTTTGTTAAACTGATATTAAAATAATAAAATAAATTAAAAAATTTTTTCTTAATGTCATTATAGTCTAGAAATGCATATATGTGCTTAACACAAACTAATGTGACATCAATGGGTGCACGGCACATGGCAAGAAAAGAATTAACAAAGTGACCGTAAAAGTCCTCTAATATAAAATAAAACTACAAAATATGCTTCAATCAAAGCTTCTCCCAAGATCAACTTAGCTGGATACAAAGGATTGAACATAAAGAAATCTTGAGCAGGTTACTGTCTAAAATCTCAAAACAAAAAGGCTGCTCTCCAACTATGACCCATGCATCTGATCACAAATGACCAATAGAGAACATTTATCATTTAAACCTACAACACATTCAGTCAATCTCAGTCTTTAAATCAACCATTAGTAGTCACTACAATGCTCCCCACCCACATGTAACATCACAAGGACAATAAATTAAGTGCACACATGTACAATGACAAGGTAATTCAACATTATTACTCTATTTGACTCTACAGAACATAGTATATAAGGAGGTCCTGTGTTGGAACTGCCCTTGTGTATGCACCACCATACATACTATCACTGACTCAAAATTAATACATTAAAAGATATACCAAATGCATTTCTTCCCCTCTGACCCTGCAATCCAGACAGAATGGCATTAAGACAAGAGGGCGAAGACATGCTAAGGCATTATCATAGAGATTATTACAGTCATCATGAGTATGCTAATGCTCCCATATATGTTGTGTTAGGGCAGGGTCTGCTACACACCCTGGGCAGGACAGCAGCCATTAATAATTGATACCTACTGTTTACTGCAAACCCAGGTGTGTTGCAGGAAATAACAACTGACCCAATTACTGTTTGTATCCAGCAATGCTTTGGTTAATTTGTGTAAAAGCCATAATTGCTCTTAGTTTTATAATTCATGAACAAGGGTGCACAGCACTGGCAGAGCACCAGCATCTATTACTCAGCCACCCATGACTGCAGCCTCACAAATACTGTACATGAATTGAAAACAGAGGCGTGCATGTGCACATAGCAGACAAAACACAAAGCCTACGACTGCACTCAGGATAAATAGTTACAGATGTTAGCTTTATAAATGGCAAAGATTGTGAACTTTATCTCAGGGTTATGCCACTCGTGGAAACTATTATACTTTTTTTCCCCCTTTTTTTATTCCCTACAATTGCTGAGACCATAAAAAAGAAAAAAAAAAGGAAAAAAAAAAAAACATGCCAGCAACCATTTTAAATATTAAAAACTCTTTGCATTGACACATATCCACTGAAACAAAACAACAAATGTACATGCCAGCAACCATTTCAAATATTAAAATTGATTTTTCTATGTCTAGTCCTTCCCTGAATACAAAATAAATAAATAAATAACTGTATCAATCTCGACACCAATCCTGGAATTTATTGACTATTTTGTATCTGCTTCCATGGAACTCTGATGTGAATAAATGAACTGTCCAAATTTATGTGATTTACGTGGTCAATGTCAAGCTGTGTCAGTGGACTTTGCAGACTCTGACTATGAAGAAAAGTTTTGGACAGAACCGACGCCATCACTTCTCACATGCCTGATTATCTTGGCTGTAGCCAAGTTGATCATATACACCGCACTGAAAGAAAAAACAAGGACGAGGACAATAGGGGGAGAGGGAGAGAAAAGGCGAGGAAACGTATAAGGGAATTTAAAGACTCATTTGTCTGGCTCCTTAATGAGAGGAAGCGGAACAAAGACCCCGGCTAATATTCCGAAGGGTCTAATTAAAATTAGGTGTGATCCGATGGTGGAAGGAGCCACAGAGGTGATTTTAGTCACAGCCCAAAAGAGACCAGCTAATTAGGGAGAGTGATGGCCTTTACTTGGAAACCACTGGAGATTCACAGGGCACACACATTGTCCACGTCCCACTAGCCTGGCATAGAGATTGCTGCCATACTAGCTACCCCAACCAGGGCAGAGAATAAAGGACGTTACAGGGGATAAGAGAAGAACGCTGGGCAACAACAGGGATGATGGAGTCAGGGGGGTTATGGACTATGTTTGGACAGGAAAGCTCTGATGAGCTCCATCTCTGCCATTTCTCATTTTCACGTACAGCCTGCTGCTCTATTTTCAGTCCCCTCTTTTTTTTTTTTCTTCATTTTTAGTCAAACAGGAGAATGAGACTTCAGCTCAAGGCTAGAAAATGTTCCTCAGCTGCAAGAAGTAAATGATAAAGTAAAGGAGGGGCCAGATTTCACTGCCCCTCTTGTTTTGAGGGAAAATAACACCAATGTCTGAAACAAATTCATTCGACTCATCCTTGCCAAATTTTAATATAATTTCATTTCAGTGCTCTATTGGGATCCCCTCCAAGCTGTTTGAGCTGTGTCACTCCCATTGATGAAGATACATCAGTAGCTATTTGTCAATGTACTGCATTATGCATATGAGTTATTGGGTTCTCTTTAATTTTTCCCAGTGCCTTGTACATGTTCATCTTACCTTTGACATTGAGGGAATGCCATTGTGTTGTTCTTTATGACACTGTGATAGCACTTGCCCTAATCTTAATTGATGATGCTGTGGCTCATCTGCTAAAAGCAGCCTATATTTATCTGCTAGGACTATATGTGCGCACTAATAGCAATTGCTTTCTGCCGCCTGTCCTTGGGAAGCTGCCAGGAAGACTCCAAGAGGGCCAGAAGTATCATCTTAATGTCTCAACGCCAAAGTATGGTAAATCACTCTGGACATAATAAAGACACATATGGAGAACATACAGGTGCAGAAGCCCACACACACACACACACACACACACACACACATCATACACATACCTCATACTTCACATACATACTTTTTAAATTCCCCACTCTGCTAAGGGTGATTACTTGGTTGTTTTAGCTTTAGGCTTTCAATCCAGAGCGATCAAGTGAGAAGATACGAATCTACCCGTCCATCTAATGTGGACAATTTATTTTAACATTACAGGCATGAATTTGTCAGATGAAGGGATGATGTGTTAATATATGTTCATATGTCTGGTATTAATCGCCTTGGTTCTGTCTAACATACAGCAGAGTACAGCAGGTGTGACTTACAGATGAGACCCAAGACAAAGAGTGGTTTACAAAACAGTACATAAGAACTGTTTTTAGGTGGTAAAGTGGTAATCCATTTCTTTTTTAAAATTTGTCTCAATCTTCAATGCTAATTAGTCTTTTCTGTGGTGTTCTGTCTTGTTTTTTTCCTCCTAAATTGTCTCCATAACTTTGTCCGAGCAGTTATTGCTTATGCGTGGTTCACACTAAACGATTTTAGCCCTGATTGTCCACTCGCCAGCGGTTTTTGGAGATTGCAGAAAAAAAGCCCTAGATCAGAGGCAAATCAGCGTTCACTCTGCACTTGCAAATCGTCACTTTGTGTGCCGATTAGGAAAGGAAAGACATGAGCTGAGACACTCGCCGCCACGTCGCTGACATATCCCAGATATCTAGCAGGCTAAACACAGTATCTGGATATGTCAGTGAAGAGCTACAGCCAATGAGAGCACAAGACATGGAGCTCCTCTGCTGTCCTCTGCACCAGCTCCCTGAATCTGGCCTTATCAGTTTTCTCTCAGTGTCAGTATGTCTCTGAATCTCTTTCTCTATGTCTCTATGGCTCTATACAGTAACCTTGTTGTCTTTGTGAAACCACAATCATCACCCCACTCATTTCTGATGTCACTTCTTGCATGTGTTTTCATGTCCAAACATTGGAGACCAGACAGATTTGTCTGGGATTCATCTTGGTGAAAGATCTTGTAATGTGTGACCCCCTGTCACCACTCAGTCTTGTAAACCAAAATGGCGTCAAAATCCAGTACAGCAAGTTGTGTTATGCGAGTACAGTGATCTGACAGCTTTGTCAACACTGTAGTGTGAACTTTATTCTGTGGTATCTGTTAAATTTATCTCAAGTTTTAGTAACAGTTGTTGAGAAGTCCATCCCATTTTCTATTAGAAGTAAACTATTATGTGCTCATCATATGATGTGATAGTTAGCAAAGTGAAGCAGTTTAATACTATGCAAAGAAGCACTGCATGAAAACCAGTCACATTCAGGCCAAAAGCTAGACATGGTAGGCGTTAGGGTTACTACTGTAAAGCTAACATACTTTAGCCACTAAATTCAGCTCTAGTTACTTTAACTACTGATCGACATGAAGAATTTCAAGGTACTCAATACAGTTTGTGACCACTTGTAGTGCTATAGTGCAAGCTAAGAGAACCATGATCACATATTGTTTGTATCACATGTTTTTTCAGTATGCCAGGAGCACGCGGTGACATATTATAGATGTAAACAATGCATATGTCAAAAAAGTTTTTAAATGTTCTTATTGGTAAGAAATGAATTCAGCATGTCTATTACAGTAGATCTTAAGGACACACCCAGTGTATTCTGGTGAGAAATTTTGAATATAAGTAAACTGGGTTGCAAGTTCACAAAGAGTGGAGCAGCTGACAGCACCATCAATTTTGCGCCAATTGTTACTGTTGTGTGCATTGTTTTATGGCCCGATTCACTTTGCAGTAATGATATGACAGCACAAACATACCCACACAGTTGCAGTGTGCAGTTTTCCCCTATTTAGGGTCTTGCAGCATGGGGCAAAGGTTAAATGTTGCCTTTTAGAGCTAAAACCACAGTAGAGAAAACAATGGTAGAGAAGAAAACAAAAAAATGAAATTTTCAAACTATGACCCAGAAGTGCTAACCAACAAGGTGCAGAAGAATTTCTGAAAACTTCAAGCAAGGAATTTAAATGCAACAGAAAGAAATCATATGTAGGACTTAGTCTGTCAGTCTTGTAAATCCACCAACTGAACAGCCTCTAAACATCAATGAGGAAACAACACAACAAACCCTCAAGTCCGAGCAAGTAACTGGCCTGCAGGAAATAAGCATGTTAATGACTCATTTTAATTTAATTTAATTTAATTTAATTTAATTTGTTTTATTACAATTTCCTCCTAAATTCAAACAAAATCAATAACATATATATGTATATATATATATATGTATATATGTATATGTATATATATATATACATATATATATATATATACATATACATATATATACAGTACAGGCCAAAAGTTTGGACACACCTTCTCATTCAATGCGTTTTCTTTATTTTCATGTCTATTTACATTGTAGATTCTCACTGAAGGAATCAAAACTATGAATGAACACATGTGGAGTTATGTACTTAACAAAAAAAGGTGAAATAACTGAAAACATGTTTTATATTGTAGTTTCTTCAAAATAGCCACCCTTTGCTCTGATTACTGCTTTGCACACTCTTGGCATTCTCTCGATGAGCTTCAAGAGGTAGTCACCTGAAATGGTTTTCCAACAGTCTTGAAGGAGTTCCCAGAGGTGTTTAGCACTTGTTGGCCCCTTTGCCTTCACTCTGTGGTCCAGCTCACCCCAAACCATCTCGATTGGGTTCAGGTCTGGTGACTGTGGAGGCCAGGTCATCTGCCGCAGCACTCCATCACTCTCCGTCTTGGTCAAATAGCCCTTACACAGCCTGGAGGTGTGTTTGGGCTCATTGTCCTGTTGAAAAATAAATGATGGTCCAACTAAACGCAAACCGGATGGGATGGCATGTCGCTGCAGGATGCTGTGGTAGCCATGCTGGTTCAGTGTGCCTTCAATTTTGAATAAATCCCCAACAGTGTCACCAGCAAAACACCCCCACACCATCACACCTCCTCCTCCATGCTTCACAGTGGGAACCAGGCATGTGGAATCCATCCGTTCACCTTTTCTGCGTCTCACAAAGACACGGCGGTTGGAACCAAAGATCTCAAATTTGGACTCATCAGACCAAAGCACAGATTTCCACTGGTCTAATGTCCATTCCTTGTGTTTCTTGGCCCAAACAAATCTCTTCTGCCTGTTGCCTCTCCTTAGCAGTGGTTTCCTAGCAGCTATTTGACCATGAAGGCCTGATTCGCACAGTCTCCTCTTAACAGTTGTTCTAGAGATGGGTCTGCTGCTAGAACTCTGTGTGGCATTTATCTGGTCTCTGATCTGAGCTGCTGTTAACTTGCCATTTCTGAGGCTGGTGACTCGGATGAACTTGTCCTCAGAAGCAGAGATGACTCTTGGTCTTCCTTTCCTGGGTCGGTCCTCATGTGTGCCAGTTTCGTTGTAGCGCTTGATGGTTTTTGCGACTCCACTTGGGGACACATTTAAAGTTTTTGCAATTTTCCGGACTGACTGACCTTCATTTCTTAAAGTAATGATGGCCACTCGTTTTTCTTTAGTTAGCTGATTGGTTCTTGCCATAGTATGAATTTTAAGTGTCCAATAGGGCTGTCGGCTGTGTAGTAACCTGACTTCTGCACAACACAACTGATGGTCCCAACCCCATTGATAAAGCAAGAAATTCCACTAATTAACCCTGATAAGGCACACCTGTGAAGTGAAAACCATTTCAGGTGACTACCTCTTGAAGCTCATCGAGAGAATGCCAAGAGTGTGCAAAGCAGTAATCAGAGCAAAGGGTGGCTATTTTGAAGAAACTAGAATATAAAACATGTTTTCAGTTATTTCACCTTTTTTTTGTTAAGCACATAACTCCACATGTGTTCATTCATAGTTTTGATTCCTTCAGTGAGAATCTACAATGTAAATAGTCATGAAAATAAAGAAAACGCATTGAATGAGAAGGTGTGTCCAAACTTTTGGCCTGTACTGTATATATATATGTATGTATGTGTGTGTGTGTGTGTGTGTGTGTGTGTGTGTGTGTGTGTGCGTTTTACAACTGTCATTGTATCCTGTGACAAAATAAATCATTTCAAATGGAGCTGTCCATGGTGTGAATCCTGAAGTCAAAGTAATGGTCATGTGCAGCACGGCGCAGTGTCAGCAAACAGCACAACTTTCATGGTTTGTGTGGTTGAAATGGCAAGAAATGGCACTTCAACCAGTCATCATCTGTTTATCCAGGACAGCTGCAAGTCACGCTGTAAAAATTTACAGGTGCACAGCATGGCTATCCAGAATTTTCCTGGAGCGCTTCCGGGGTTGTGGGTGAAACATCCGGTTGACTCGGGCGGAACGCGGAAGTAGCTATTTGTTTACGTTGCGGTCTCGTCTTTTACAACGTTAGTTAGCTCGCTACTTTGTGCTCAGCTCTGCCACCTCGAAGCTGAGCTCCACCACCCCGGAGCTACTACAGTGACGCACTGCAACCCACAGGATGGACCGCAGGTTAATGAAGCCCAGGGAAGACAGCAAAGATGTCTCTTAAACCGATGATGTCGGCGCCGACAGGATTCGGCATGCCTACTTTACATATCGATATCTCCTAGACCGTTTATGACATACAGAGAAAAACAGCGGAAACCGGAGAAACACACTGGGATTAGACAGTCGTGAGACAGGTTAGTTTTACCCTACTGATTTTACCCTACTGCCACGGTAACTCCGTAGGACTACTGACATTTCTACCGTCCAATCACAGAAGAGTCCCCGGTGTGTCACATGTTTGTAATACGAGCTTCTCAGTACCGTAACTCCTGAACCAATGGTGAGACCGAAAAAAATCAGACGATTTCTTTATCCAACCACTAACATTAAATCCATGAAACGAAACTTAGAATAGAATAGAATAAGACTTTATTAATCCCCCGGAGGGGAAATTCAAATTGTCACAGCGGCAAAAGTAACAGATACAAACAAGACACCATATACAAACCGGACACACAATCACAGTAGCACTGTGCATGATAAATAAATAAATGACAACAGTATGGTCACAGACCATAAATAAATAGGTAAAAGCACTATGGTGCTGGGGGCCTGTCCCTGTAATTACGTGTGTACATGTATGTTTGTGTGCGTGCGTGTTCGTGTGTGTGAAGCGAGGGGGTGTTCAGGCACTGTTGTACAGTCTGATGGCTGTGGGTACAAAGGAGCGCCTGAACCGCTCCGTCCTGCACCTGGGGAGAGTGAGCCTCTGGCTGAAGGTGCTCCCCCTCAGCCACAGCTCCTCATAGAGGGGGTGGGAGGGGTTTTCCAGGATGTTGTTCATTTTGTCCCTTATCCTCCTTTCCGCCACCACCTCCAAACTGTCCAGCTGCAGTCCAACCACCCGGCTGGCCTTCCTCACCAGCTTGTTGACCCTGTGCCGCTCTCCCTCCTTGATCCCTCCTCCCCAGCACACCACAGCAAAAAACAGAGTGCTGGCCACCATGGACTGATAAAACATGTCCAGCAGCCTGCTGCATATATTAAAGGACCTGAGCCTCCTCAGGAAGTACATGCGACTCTGGCCCTTCCTATATACAGCGTCAGTGTTGTCCCTCCAGTCCAGCCTGCTGTTGATGTAGACCCCCAGGAACTTGTAGGAGTCCACTATCTCCACCTCCTCCCCCTGGATGGTAATAGGGGTTGGGGGCTTCCTGCTCCTCCGGAAGACCATCACCAGCTTTACCAAACGTAAACACCAGTTACCGCCAGCCAGCTTGAATCTTTTTCTGCCAAAACTACTACTTCCGCTGGCGCACCGGAAGTTTGGAACATAATTGTTGATAATGCTTTCCCCAGCAACTCCCCCAGGAAAATTGTGGATAGAGCTCTATTTTGACCTGTGTTTAGTTCAGCACCATACAGGTCATAATCGTATCATTCTGCATTTTGTGCCGTGGACTGTGTAGCGAGCATAAATCAGCTTTTAACAATGAATGAGGCCAGTGAATTGCTATTTTCACAGTGTGAAACTGTTTCCATGGCATTTTCTTATACTTCTTAGCATGTTTTTTTAACCTGTTTTTTTTTTTTTTTACCTTTTCTAACAAAAGTATGCATTCATTAGCAAGGCTGATTCTTCTCCTACAACTCACTTGCGCTGTAAAGCATTTTATAACCTTTAATTATTTATATAATTTTTATTTATTTATACTACTATTACCTTTTT
Source organism: Myripristis murdjan (assembly GCF_902150065.1). Taxonomy (NCBI): domain Eukaryota; kingdom Metazoa; phylum Chordata; class Actinopteri; order Holocentriformes; family Holocentridae; genus Myripristis; species Myripristis murdjan. The sequence goes on along the minus strand of NC_043982.1, from coordinate 27,186,748 downwards.
AGTTGATTACCATTTCAGCTCCATTTGTGTTTATTTTGGATTTTATTGATTGTCTGGTTTTATTGAGTTATCTGATTGCTTTTGTTATTGCTCTTGTTTGTGAAGCAAATAATTTCAGTCTTGGTTAAATCAAAAAGTGAAATTCTCCATTATGCCTGGCAAGACAATGTCTTTGCCTGGCTACAGTCATAGCTGCCATGTTCATTGGAACGTATGGGCATGACACCCCTTCCAAATGCACTTCAATTACCGCCAACCCACTAAAGATGCTAATAATTTCACTCAGACTGCGAGACAGTATTAGCGCTGATCTTTGTGAATTTGACTATCTTTGAACAAGGCTCATCTGCATAGAAAGGGAGCAATTTAGTTCCACAAGTATGCATAGTAAACCAATCTAAATATGCACAAATATCAACAGTGCACTGTGATGCTATTTGCTTGGCAGCACAGTAAGTTATGTGTCTCAGCCTTTGTAGATGCTCTGTGCATCACACGGTTCCTTCTTCTCTTCCTTTCGCAGGTTAAATGGCCACAAAAGTCTCACAAAGCTTTTGTGAATTCACCCTGAGTGTGTTTACAAAGAATATTGAGGCTTCACTATTAACCAATTCTTTCAATCTTTGGTATAAATAGGGGTTGTCATTAGGCCCCAACCTATTAATGTTCGTTTCCATGGCTATAGTATTGCATGAATAGAGCAATAGTGCAAGATTTTTTTATTTTTTTTAATTTTACAAAAACTATTTTGGTGAAAGCTCCTAACTGGTCCAGGTCACTCACACACACACACACACACACACACACACACACATAAACATACACATACATACATATATGTATGTATGTATGTATATGTGTGTGTGTGTATGTGTGTGTGTGTGTGTGTATACACATATATATGTTGACATTGATTCTTGTCATATCATCATATCATGGTACTTCCCAGAGATCAAACAAACACTGTGGGTGGGACTTGCATGTTCTGCTGATGGCGCTAATGTATTTGATGTTCTTTCCTTTGTCTGTTTAGTCATGTTGGCTATTACTGCTCATGCTAGCTACCCCTCTGTTTGTTCCAAATTAACAGTAGGGGAGAGTGGGGTAAGTAGTGCCAATTTTTACTTAAAGTGCCTTTAAAGCGAGGAGATTACAGTAATGCCTCCAACTCAAATATGCACATATAGTTTAGGATGTTGTGCATCCCTGGGAACAATCACTTTGGATCTTATATAAACTGTTTGAGAAATATAGCTTTCGAAAAAAAAAAAAAGTGGTTTTGTGGCACAACTTGCCCCTGGTGCGGGGTAAATTGTGCCATTAGAGAGAATACACTGGGGTAAATTGTGCCATTGATAATTGAATTAAAACAGATCATTTTAATCTCACAAATGATAATGCTATATAAAATCAAAAATTCAATACAAAATTATTTATTCAACATTTATTTATTATTTTAACAAGATCACAGGCCACTTTTCTATAACGAGGCCTAGCGCCACATGAACACATACCAGAACAAAATAAAAATTCCAAAATGAGCACCTGAAAATCATCATCATCTGAATCTGAATAGTTTTAATGATCAAAGGTAAGAAGACAATGTACAATAACAATAAAATACAATAAATATAATCACAAGTTGTGCTACTGGCACAATTTACCCCAGGCCCTTTGGCACAAATTACCCCAAGCCCACCATTTTGAAGAAAAAAAAAAAAAAAAAAAAAAAGCATCCCCAGCTGTTTTGAGTTAACATCATGCTAACTGTATAGACTCATGGTGTAGCTTACTAAAGTACTAAAATCTGTGTGAACTGTTTTCAAAGTTTTCTATAATTGTTCAAACACAACAATCAAAAAACCTTGATCATAGAAATTTTACTTTGGAGGGCAAAAAAATGTTTTTTGAACTGAAATGTGCTTTCCTCTCAAGCCATGTGTCTCCCTTCTTTGCAGGATGAGTGAAATGGATGCCTCTTCAAAAATATGTGGTCACATGACCAACTTCTTCTATGGTTTTCTAGATAACAGGGGTGGCACTACTTGCCCCTGGCACAAATTACCCCACTCTCCCCTATACGTAAAAATGAGGCATCGGGTGATTGGAGCAGCAAATGGAAAAGCTTGCTAAAACATTGCTGAAATCTCTGTTTTGTCTGACACCGAAAGAGAGACAAAGAAACATTTATTGATATAAAAATGTTTCCCTCAGCTAGTAGGCATTATTTTCATTAGATGCCGACAGTAGCACAGGGCTTTTTTTTTTTTTTTTTTTTTTTTTTTTTTTTTTTTACAGCTATTCAGTATATTACCATTGACCTAGTTCCTGTAACAGTGCAGAGTTTTGGTCTGTTTACTGTTGCCCTGGGTTTCTCTGACAGTATTTCATGTAATTTCTAAGTTGTCGATTCAAGTCTGTTAAAAGGCTCACTGAACTGTGTTACATTCTGAAACCAGTCAAGTGGGACCTGATGGGCCCAATGGCTGGGATCTGACAGGCTGCAGGAGCCACAGTAGGTTTACAAAGACCTCCGATGAGAAATTGATCTGACAACCATTCAGGGGGAAAGTATTTCCACATGTTAATTACATTGAAAAAAAAAAAAAAGAAAAAAAAAAGAAAAAAAAAATTACCATGGCTGAAACTCCATCTGTGTGGAGTGCTGGAGCCAGGTCTCCACTGAGTGATTACCAAGATTCACAGACTGAGCACAGGAACTGCTGTGTTTGGTCTTTGCAGATTATTTACAAAATTAAATCAAGGGTTTTTCCAATAATTTCATACTTCCATTATGGGTATTTTTCACATTCACTGCTAAGGGAATACACCAGTTTTTGGGGAATTTAACAGTACGGTCACTTATGCAAGAGAGTACAGGAATCAAAATCATCCCCGTGGCTTTGGTAGATAACTCTGTATTCTCTAAATACATAAGATACATGCATGCTAACACCTAAGTAGTCACAGGCTATAACACTTATTCCAGCCTTTCCTTATTCCCAGGGCTTCAAATACCATAACTTCACGCCCCTCTGCAACTGATTCTGACACGAAAGCCTGCCTATGGGGCGCAGGGGATGGTAACGTATCATAAAGATAATCTAGTATAAAGAGCGAGAAAGTCCACAAAAGGAACGAAGTCTGAGTTTGATTCCCGTTTCCGGCAAGACCTTCAATGTGACACTGAAATGTCCAGTCTCACACATGTCCAGTTTCCATTTTTTTTGCCTAAACCTAACCTTTCCCTAACCTTAACCAAGTGGTTTTGTTGCCTAAACCTAACCATGTGACACTGACATGTGATGGAGGTGAGAAAGCCTGATGCATCTCATCTTGACGCCAAAGGGTGTCTTTAGTGTCAGTATCAGACACGAAAGGGCTGTGACCAAGCTCTGGTATCTGACGACTTGGGAATGAGAATGTGATGCTCATTCCTAGCAGAATGAGATGTGAGTGAGGGAATGAGGGGAGGATAATTACAGTGAAAATGTCACTGACATGTCACAGCTGGACCACACCTCCAAAGTGCTACTACTGCCTGGAAGCTGCATTGGAAATCTGTGTTGTTCCTGCAGGGGATAGTAGAGATGTAATTATATAGAGAGGCATATCTTTGAAGCAGAGAGGTGTCTGCCTCATGTTTCCAGCACAAGTTACAAGGACCTAAGCAAAAAAGAAATGCGGGTGGAGACTGCAAATATTATAGGTGCGTGTAATACAGATAATATAGATAGCAAAAAGGAAAAGACCACAAAATGTGTAAACTCCTAACCAAGGTGACTGGGTTCTGTTTCTGTGACTTTACACTATAAAGGCAGGATTATGTTTCTGCGGACACTCGATGCAACGCGCACGCAGTTGCCACGCAGGGCGTGTGTGTCCAACATACCTCTGTGAAACACGTTAAGCAATTCTCTGACAAAATGCTATGGGGCGTTTTTTTTTTTTTTTTTTTTTCTGCAGACCTACGTAGACCCTGTGATGTATGGTCACTCCTCTACCTGTTGTGGTGCCGGCAGCGCTATTTTTAAAAGGAGCAGCAGTAGATCCAGATCCAGCATGATCCAAACTTTCCAAACAATTTTAAATTAACTGATGAGTCAAGATGTGATCACAACAGCAGTTCTTTTAAAAATAGCGCTGCCGGCACAACAGAACGTGATGCTGGAGCGGCGAAATGCTGGAAATGATGTAGTTCGGTGGACCAATCATAGCTCTTGTTGTCAGTGGGAGGCCTGCGTTGGGGGCTACGTGGGGTCTGTGTAGTTACAATTTTTCGGAAGTGCGCGGCAAGGTTCTGCGGCGGTCGCACAACCTCCATAAGCTCCGCACAACCCCCATACGCTCCGCTTACGTAGAAGCATAATCCAGCCTTAATGCTATTAGAGCCTATCAGGACACTTACCAAGACGATGTCTTCGGCCAATCATGTCTTCACTTCTGGTGTATGTTAGGTTCTATAACTGTGTAGTGTGAGAGGATTTGTGATACAGATGCTACTGTATTTCATTCTATGTCCTGATACATAACTTCTGAAAAGAAAATATCAATCTTGATCATTAGTGAAGTCCATGTCTGCCTATTATGCCTGTTCTACCAGTCCCTTAAAAATTCTGGCAGGTTTAGATGAATAAAATTACCCCAGCAGCTGTTCTGAAAAATCTTAGTATATATTAATGTATTAATAACCTCCATAATGCAGGTATACAGTAAGTTAGTTTTACAATTTACTTCTGTGTACTTTGATTGCAGTACATTTTGCATCTTTTTTTTTTTTTATGAATATTAATGAAGTAAATGCCTCAGATAGATAGCATATTTTATCAAGCCTGAGAAAATTAAGCCAGACCCAAGCTAAACAAAATAACATTATGTATTTTTTCACTCTTTACACTGTACCATCTTGATCTTAGCCAGCCAATTTACACATCGTCTCTGATTAGATTTGTGCACTTTAATAAAACCATGGGTGAACTTCAATCTCCTTTAAGTGACTTTAATCTACTCAGATTAGTCGATTTGTGCCATGTGTGAGCATAATGCAGTGAGAAGGGATGCATTTTTATGGATAAGTAGTCAATAACATCAGCATGTTACTGCCGTAGTGCCGCTTGGCTGGGAGCCAACCTGTTAATACCATTACAACAATACTGGTAAAAGGCCTGTTGGCTTTGCAAATGAGGAGCCACTGTAGGCTCGGTGGGATCTGATTGGATTTTCCCCAGTCCTGCGGCTGGGAACATGTGTTTCTGCGATCCCCAGAGCAGCTGTCAGTTTTCTGACAGGGATGTTGCTCTCCACCAGGGAAGAGCGAGAGAGAGAGAGAGAGAGAGAGAGAGAGAGAGAGAGAGAGGAAGGGAGGGAGGGAGAGAGAGAGAGAGAGAGAGAGAGAGAGAGAGAGAGGGAGAGAGAGAGACAAAAAGAGAAAAGCAAAGCACCCGTGGCTATTTACAAAACATTCATTGTTTTGTCTGCACAAGGCAGTCAGAGGCCCTCCCACAGTCCTCTCCACCTCTCATTAATCAGTGACAAAGCCTTATTTAAGTGCTTGTTGTCCTGACCTATTCATGACTGACGCTGGCATTTAAGAAATACCAGCGAGGAGCACCACAGTATCGGCAGGGTGGGTGGGACGGGAGGGTCGGTGCGCAGCATTTTTAGTCTGAAGAGGAGCCATTAATATTTTTCTCCTCAGAACAAGCTGTCAGTGTGGCGACAGCCCCCTTCTCAGACTCATCAGTCAGGGGGTGAAGGGGGCTCACTCAGGGCTGATGAGCTCAATGGGTGATCACCTTCTGTAATGAGAACGATGGGGAGATAGTACAGAGAGGCAAGCAGAGAGAGAGAGAAATCACCTGTTTGGAAAGATAAAAGGAAGCAAAGAGAAGGACAAAAAAAACAGACTGAATGGGAGATGGAGAGAGAAGAATGAGTCACCTGTTCACAAAGACAGAAGAGAGCAAACTAGCTGAACTAGGTGAGAGAGGTAGGAGAAGAGAAAGGAGGAGGAAGCAATGAGCTACCAAGAGACTGTCATGAGTGGGCAGCATTTGATGATGATGATGGTTTTCGTGATGGTGATGATGATGATTCACCACCAACAACAATATATTCCACCGCACAAGCAAATGGTGTCATGGCGGCCCATGATGCATTCGGTTGATAAAGGTCAGCCCTTCACAACTTCCCCTCCTGACTCCTGTATCTTTGCACATCAGTCAGCATGGCTTCATCATTAGCACCCTTGCTGTCAAGGCTTTATCACAGGTCGAGTCCAATGGCGCTCCTGGCAAATAAAAGCACTTCATAACTCACTCCGTTTATAAGCATGACTGAGTGATTGACAGTGGCATAAGTGATGAAGTGACAGCAGAGATGGATGGGAGCAGGGAAGAAGGACGGAGATGAGTGAGAGGGGGAGAGGAAGGCAGATAGGCAGATAGACCACAGGAGATATCGCTATGTCATTTAAAGGAAAAATCCACTACAAAACAACACCTAAAATACAACTATTGGTGATGTAGCTTACATAAATGTGCCCATTTTTATGTTTGCTGGTGTATTTTTCTATTCTTGTGAATAGGTGACCAAACATAGGTGATGCAAGGTCACTTTAAAATGATACTTTACCCATAATGTATTAAAGTTGTATAAAATGCTCACTGTGTGCTGCCCTCAATCCCAGAGGAAGAAAGTTCACTTGCAAGTCTTCGTAGTAAACTTGTGTTTCAAAAAATTTTAGCCATCTCTGGTCTAGTGGAGAAAAAAATGGGTCCATAATTTACAGCTTTAAGGCGATCAGAAGTTCAGTTTATAAAGGTCATACTCTTCATACTGTATCCAATTCTCCGGTATCCAGTTGTGTGCTCAGTGCTTCCTAAACACATGTATTTTCGCTCAAATCTTCCACAAAATCCTCCCATGTGCGGTCATTAAGCCTGCATGCACGAGCGTGTGCATTTCACTGGCTGAGCAGCTTGGACAGACGCGGAGTGCTAAATTCTGATGTGAGTGAGTGAGTGGGTGAGTGAGTTTCATTACTCGTAAAGGTCACAAAAAATTCACATCACAAAAAACTCTTTAAATGTACTGAATAGCAAATTGATGGGATATAACAGTGTAACAGTATCCAAGGTTTTCCTAGATTGCACCACTATTTTTTCTTTGGGAATTAACAGTCATTCAGTTCAAAATTATTACCTTCAGGGTAATTTTCTGTGTGTTGTAAGTAAAACATTCTTGGTGCAGTGGCTATAAAACCTTTTCAACTGCACTGACTCATTGACGTTTTCATGTCCTATAAAATTTGCCCCAAAAATGTGATTTATTTATTTAAAATTTTAATTTAATTATGACTTTTGGTCTATAACTTGCACAAATTACAGTTCTTCATCAAAGAGGGGTAGGAATTCAGAAAATGAACTTTGTCTAATATGTATTCCACTGATGGATGGCAGTTTGTGTTTCAAAGTTTTGAGTTTTGAGGAACAAGAAAAACTACTATCCCTAGATCCCTGTATATATGTGTATACATAAAACAGTACAGCTAGTTAACTATCAGAGCACTTTGTATTTTCTAATCCTATTATAAAAGCCAATAAAGAAATTTGCTTGGAAAAAAAAAAAAAAAAAAAAAAAAAAAACTTGAAAGTGTTCCCTGTGTGCAAGGTGGGTGAATTATAGTCATTGTATCCGCAACCACAGCATTGCAGTTTTGCAATTCTCATATCTGCACCTTAACCGCCCCAGTCCACCCCCCATCACCACCCCCCAACCAATCCCACCACATCCCACCCCTGACTAAACCTTGCCTATTTCTCTCCTAAACCAATAATCCGGCCCCCTTCCTGCTGGGTCCGCTCCCTCACTCTTTTCCCACGGATCGCTACATCCCACATGTTGGTATTTGGAAACCCTGCTTGTCATCTAAGACCTATCAGAGCAAGGCAAGTATTCCTGCAAGAAGTGAATATTAAAAAGATGTAGGGGAGATGGGGAGGATGGGGGTGGGGGAAGTAGAAGTGCAATGAGAAAGACAGGGATTGGGGATGGGGAGGGTGGATGGGGTAGACACAGAAAGCGAGGTGCAAGAGAGAGGGCCTGCTAGTGTCAGGCAGGCCGAGTCTGAGGATTCAAAGGGGGATTTTCACATTATGATTCTGCAACAGTGTGTTGCATACTTCAAAGACCTTATTACAACGTCTCATTAGCATTCATGGTGCCATTCACATCGCTAGTCCAACACCTGCATGGGAAACAGGGGCAGGATTTGCAGCAAGCGGACTAGCTGAGGATCGCAACACAGAGGCAGATGACTTGGAGAGCGAGATGCTTTCACAGAGAGAAATTATAAGACATGAATTCTAATTAATACCATTGTATGAATCTTTGCATAACCACAATGCCACTGAAAGAGAACATAGCAAACTCTTAAGGTTTGCGATATTGCTCTCTCTAGATCATTGCTGGTTTCTCTCCCCCTCCATGTATTTCTCCGGGGCCTGGAATCAGTACAGTGTCTTAAAATGCAAATACATATTCACATAAAAAGAGTCTTCCCACCACAAATACAAAAGAAACATGCCTCAAAACAGTTAGTAATGTGACAGGGGGTGGTGAGGTATTGGATACGTTAGGGGACTTTGGTTGGGTTGGCAGATACATTCAACCTCATCTCCAGCAAACTGGGATTGACTCTCAACTCATGTTAATTGTCTAATGCTTTGAGTGAAGTCCTAACTGGGGGTTGGGAGCCCTCCATGGGTCTCTTTTATTTGAGGTTACCAGATGATTTTGACATGAAAAAATTACGATACAACATTTTATTGTTTCTTTCTTTTCTTTTTTCATTTTTTTTTGGGGGGGTTTTTAACTTAAATACTGAGTAGTTTCAAAAGGTGTCTCCTACTCCAATAATTAAGCAGATGAAACAAGTTCACCACAGTTCACCACTCTGCATAATGCAGGCTGAGACACAGGATCACAATTAGGCTTCGCTTTATTTTGGGGTCACAAGCCAAAAAGTTACAGAACCACCAGACCAGACCAACTCTTCAGGAAATTGGAACATTGGCTCCTTCTGGCAACCAGAGGATTAGCAGACAAAACAAGCACCAGGCCAACAATGCATTATGAAAAAAAAAATAAAAAAAAAAAAAATCTTCATGCATGCTTGTGCCTGCAGGCCCTTAAAGGCACCCAGTGTAGTTTGTGACCACTTGTGGAACGATAGTGTGTACTACGAAGACTGGGTCCCATAGTACTGTTTATAGAACATGTTCTTCTAGCATGAGCATGGGAGCCAAATATAACACATACTAATGTAAATTTTCGAAATATCCCAGAGTTAGGCTTTGCGAGAGTCTGCAAGAGAGGTGGAAATGCATTCATCATGTTTATTAGCTCTTATGACAGAATAATGTGTTTTGATGGGAAATTTGTACTCTAAACAAAATAAAGGACGTTTACAAGTAAAACTACAATGCATACCTTTAACCTCCTTTATGCAAATCTGTTAGCATGTGTTTCTGTGTATAGTCTGTGTATAGACTGTCAGACACGCTCAATGCTGTTCGTATCACCATGGTAAGAGCTATCTGATCGTTGGAACTTTTAGTTTTTTATATACTACCGCTGCATTAGCATCTTGAAGTTTTGCTCAAGGTTTTGTTCTACTCCTGTGCTCACTGAAGGTCTTCTATGACAATTGTTATATAGCACCTGTGGTAATATGATGCAAATAGAACAATAACTAACTGTAGTGGCATTAACATTCTATTATCTCTAGACTTTCCTGACAGTTTTGAAACTGAGACTGTTTTTACTGCCATTGTTTTGTTTTTATAAGGAAATAAAATTGTACTTTGACTTTTAAATATCAAACATGTTTCACAAGAATCCAACCAGTCATCTGCAGCTTATTGCATACTGTCTCTCTTCTCCTTAGTCAAAATCGTGCTCATTTCAGCCTCAAAAACATTTACAAGTGTTTTTTTTTTTGAAAACAGGAAACTCACCACATGGTCGCATCCATCTTGAAACTGTCCATATGTGAGGCTATGGCCTGTGATTGCCTTTATTTGTTATTAGTTATATTATGAGTTGCTGTATTTTGATTTGCTTGCATGAGGTCTTAATTTTATATATGTATGGGTTGCTGTGTTTTGATTTGCATGGACTATTTTATGTTTAGTTTGTTTTGGCTGTAACTATAATTATTCATTGAGTTGTTGTTTTCTTGATTTTTGCATGTATTGTGTTGAATCGTTTTGTGTCATTGTCATTGGTGCACCTTGGGTGCCAAAAACTTCAAGGCCATGATGGTGAGTTGAAATATGGTGAATAGAAGGAGCAATTGCAGGGCCTCTTAGACAAAAGGTTAGGGGGTCACTAACTGGATTGGCTAAAAGACAAATCAATGTTTTAGATGAGGGTGAGTGAGAAAGAGTTGCTAAGATCATTGCTGCTCTTTATAACCTGTACGTAAACAAAGCATCTGTGTCTGCATTAAGGTCACAGTTTTTTGGATGTGTGCAGAAGCCCGAGAAGCCAGTGCAATCCTATGTGCTGCGCCTGAAAGAATATTGTATTGCAGGCTTCAGCAGCACAAAGCAGAGAAAGCCCTCACTGATAGCCACCTGCAGGACCAATTCCTACTGGGCCTAGAGGTGGGCACTCTGCTCCATGCACTGAAGAGGTTTGTTCAGCAAAACCCATAAGTAACATTTGCTGCAGTACAACAACAGGCCTCACTGTTGGAGGAGGACCAGAGGTAACCTGTGCTGTGGTGGGAGGGTCTAGTGGTGTCAGGTTTCGCCAACAGGATTTGGCCTTGAAACAGGAATTAAAGAGGGAGATTGTGGAAGAGCTGAAAGATCAGTTGAGGGACTGGGCACGGGAGCTGATTAGGCACCTGAAACCAAAGAGTCCCCTGTACACCCCTGCACAAAAGCTTAGTGATGCTCCCCAGGTCCGGCTTCCTTATGCGGAAGTGTCAAGAGGAGGTGTGGCACTCATAGGACTGCTAGATAGAGGTTCACAAGTAACTCTGATGCAACAGAGCTTATTGACTAGGCAATTCCCTGAGTATAGTTTGAATGATGTTCCATCATTTATGAAGCTGAAGGTGACCAATGGCCTCAAGATCCCATGCATAAGCTACGCAGTAATGGACTCTGAAATTGACGGGCTTAAGATTGATAACTGTGGTGTTTTAATTGTGAAAGATGATTCCTCTTCTAACCCTTTCATCATTGGCATGGAATCATGGTCCCAGCCCGGAGTGAGGTGATGGTTTGAGCAGAAACAAAGAATGTCCCAAAAGGAAAAGACTACTGTGGCCTGGCTGAAGCCCTTGAAGAGCCCAATGCTGTCTCAGTGGCCAGGATGCTGGCTGTAGTCAAAGACGGTAGGCTACCAGTTTATTTTGCATGACATTCCTGTCTCCATAGGGCACTACCAGAAGATTGGCAGGCTCTATAAAGTGGATAGTGCACATTTCCATGGTGCCTGTGACTTCAGCCTGATCCCTGATAATGATGGCATGGTAGAGTAGTGGTGCTGGTAGAGGCCAGTAGTGAACCAGAGGGGAGCCCAGACTTTGATGTGCAGGAATTGGTGGACCAGCCTGACCTCACAGAGGAGCAACTGGTAAGCTGGCTGCACTGCTATATAAGTGGGAACAAGTTTTATCAAAGCATGAGGAGAATTATGGGAGAATGGATGCTGTGAAACACACCATTCCTGCAGGTGATGCCTGCACCATAAAGGAATGGTTTCAGCCCTTACCACCCCTCTTGTATAAGGAAATGAGACCTCTGTTGGCAGACATTTTGGAAGGGAGAATCATACCTGAGAGTCCCAGCCCAAGCAGCTTTGGAGACATGGGGCTCTATTTTCGCAGACCAGGCGAGGCGGGGGCACAGCGCAGCGCCAACTGGGTGTGGCCAAGTGGATTTTGAAATTTTGGCACTCCGTGTGCCATGGCGCAACTACTGCAGCATTCCTCCTACCGGCGCAAGTGAGGAGAGAAGGCGTGGAGTGGGTTTGACACAGCCGATTCACATTTAACCAATCAAATGTAAACGTAATGAACGTTTACACAATTGACATGGAGGAAGAGAGCAGCAGCATCACACACTCAGGACAATGAGGCCAGTCTTGGCTGCTGGAATGTTTCTGGAGCTACCTGCCGTACATCTGTCCATCCATGCATCTATCTATCCTCACATTCGTCTTCCTCAGTCCCCTGTATTTCCATTACCTACCTGCCTCGCATCTCTCTTTTCCAGCTCTGTCACCGTCTGTTAAAGTTATTGATTTTTACGAGCAAATACAAATTTAACACTGAAGCCCCCATTTTTAATGAATGTTTTTACATCAAAGGATAATCCTCGCCATATTCATATAAATACATGTTTGTTTTGCAACTTTCGACTCCATCACTTACTGATGCAACAACACACTAGAGATTAAAACAAAATCCAGTTCATGAAAGCTTTTACATTTGCTGTTCTAAACGCCCAGTGCCTGGCAAGGAACTGATGCATTTTACATTTTCGATATGTGTGGAATCAGGGTTTCCGTTATCAAAAATTGGCACCGGACAACGTGACCGGCAGGTTTTCAATTTACTGGACAAATATTTGAAATTCCGGTCAAATATTATCTGAGTTTATTGAGCTTAAAATTATATGCAGACTATATAAGAATGGTATCAAGGCATGTCAATTTATAGCGTAATCCTTTTATTGAAAAGTAGGTTATATCAAATACAGTGAGTGCTGTCCATTGACTCACGTGCGTAACTTCTAAAATAAGTAAATAAATATTGTACAAGCCTGTGCTCTTTTAACATGAACATTGCATACAATTGCAAACAATTGCAACTACAATTTGCAAACAAAAAAACTGGCTCATACCATTTTAATAACAAGGCGTGTTGCCAACTTGAAATCAAATAGGTGCAATAAAAACTTAATTCAGCAGCTGAATTAAAATCAAAAGTCTCAAGTGTCTCTCCGCAACGTGCAATGCGCATCAGTCTTGTGACCTTGTTCTCCCCCAGGCGACTTCGCTGCGCTGTTTTGATCCGGTTCTGCAGAGAAAAACCTCTCTCTGTCTCTCTGGTACACTGGAGACATGGATCACGCAGGCTATTTTTAAAAATAAATAAATAAATAAATAAAATTACGTGAAAATTGACTGTTTTAATAAAATTCAAATTGTGCTTAGAGGGAATATTTTCAACGGACATTTAAAAATTACCGGACTTTGGCAGATTTTACCAGTCAGAGTCCGGTGATTACCGGATAACAGAAACCCAGTGTGGAATATTTATATATATGGAAGAAGAACTGTGTAGTTAACACGAGCAGCGCCAGACACCATGACTGGAAAAAAGACATCACCGTACTGGACACATTGTTTGACTGACAGGGGATCAGGTTGGGTTTCCATGACACATGCCAAACGGTGCCAATCTCCTTTGATCTGACATCAGTTGTGACGGGACAGTTGATATGGAGATACATTTATCTGCTGATTGACATTATAGCATTGAGTAGTGTTTTTTGTGGGTATTTATTGCGTTGTTAATGTGTCTGACAATCTGTGAAGTTTTGGTGACGTGTGCGCACTGCCCGCCGGTCAACCAAAATTCCACTATGCCGGCCCCGCTGCGCCTTGTGCCGAAAGTAGACGTGGTTTCAGATGGCGAGCTTTATGGCGCACCTCGGTGAAGCATTTTGGTACGAAAATGTCACTGCATCAAGCTGAATCTGTCGGCACCTCCCCCTGCTAAGCCGTCACTCCCATCTCGGCGCACCTCGGTCTGCGAAAATACAAAACTGTGCGCCCCTCGGGTTCCACTGGTCCAAAATAGCTCTGCGCGGGGTGCGCCTCATTGCGACACCCTGCGCTGCGCTGGGAAAATAGAGCCCATGGTCTGAAACTAAGACCAAATAAGTGCAAGATGCTGCAGCAGCAGGTAAAATTCTTAGGGCATGTAGTCTATCAGTCCGGGGTTATGCCTGATCCAGACAATATCAGACACTGGAGCTGGGAGAGGATTGGGAGGCCTTCCAGGTAGCTGACCCAGACATCCATGCTGTGAGAAGGTATGTGGACAATGGCAAGGACCCAAGTGGACCAGAGAGGAAAGCCCTCCCCTCCACTGTACGATTGTTGCAACAGCTAAAGAGACTTTGTATACAGAAAAGGATCCCCTGCGCAAAAGTGACTGACCCCCACACAAGTAAGCCACATTCCAGATGTGTTCAGCTTCGAAGTGCCATGATTTGTGGAGGCGGTGTCATGAAGCAGCAGCCCATTTAGGAGTGGAATTGACCCTTGCCATTCTGAGGCATCACTTCTTCTGGCCAGGCATGGAGAAGGAGGTACGTGGGTTTCAAGCTTGGTGTGTTTTCTGTGGCCTAGAGAAAGACAGGGTGAAACCCCGAGCACCACTTAAACCTGATGTGGAATCTTACCCCCTAGAGGTAGTGACTCTTGATTTCCTTTCTTTGAGTTGACCCATCGATGCTTACCAGAACAGCCTAGTCATGACTGTTCATCCACAACTTGTGGGCCATCCCCACTCAAGACCAAACTGACCAAATAACTGAACAGTTGAACTTGGACAACAGAGTTGCATTCACTTCAACCTGGATATTGTATTTTCAGTTTTGTAAATTTATATAGCTATATATTATTTGATGTAGTGGTTTTAACTTTCCTATGTAAAATTCAATACATCACACACTGGGTCCGATTTATTCAGGTCTTGTACCAGACATTTGTCAGAGTTGTATCCATCTAGTTGCTTTTACTTTTTTTGTCCTGTAATCACAATTTCTCAAACAGACCCAAGGTTATTTGCAACGAGCTCCCTGTTCAATTTTTCTTTATAACTCACTTTTGCTTTACTGACTTCACTCCTCCCATATCTTCTCTCCTCTCATATCTGTATCCATATCTGTATCCATATCCATATTTAATACTCAACATAAATGAACCTTTAGACAGTACATCAAATGCAGTACATCAAAGGCATCTTTTTTAGGATATGAATTTCTTTTATTTTGTAATTTTTTGCTTTGTTTTGTTTTTTCGTTTTGTTTTGTATGTGTATTTCTTTTCAGAATCGGAGTGTAAAGATGGGAGTGTGAGATCTACAATTTCCATGTCTTTACAGATAAAATAGAATGAACCCTGAACCTGGTATTGTCACATCATTTAATTTAATGTGAAGAAATAATGCCAACATCATTTTTTGTCCTTAATAAGCATGCTCTGCAATGGACTGGCGACCTGTCCAGGGTGTTTCCTTGCCTTCTGCCCAATGAGTGCTGGGATAGGCTCCAGCAATCCCCCGCGACCCTTGTGAGGATAAGTGGTTTAGAAGATGAATGAATGAATGAATGAATGAATAAGCATGCTGCATTTTAGAGTTTGAGCTCATTTCAACCTTTGATGGGACAGTGTTGCTCTGTGTGCTGGGGTCCTGCTTTCAGTTCAGCCACAGCCAGCAAAAATAGCTCAAAAGACATGTTATTACTTCTATCAAAAGGAAAGCTACCATATAGAAGTGACTGTGATTCAATTCCACAGTCAGTATTTGGGTGGAACCTTTGTTGTGCACAGTCTATTCTTCTCCAGTGCAACGCTGTCTGCTACTTCTCTCACTTTGACTTGTATACATGTCAATGGATTATGTCTGTTTTCCAGCAGCCTTAGGATAGAGTTTATTCACTTAAGCGTGCTCGAGCCTCCGATGAAGGGCTTTTGATGCAACTGCTCTCGCCTGCTACACCCCACAAGCTGTTTGCTGTGGTTCATTAGCTTTCTGTTGAGTTGACTGCTAACACTTGATATTGTTGCAGGCTGTTCATTCCACACATCTCCATGTGCTGCCCACGAGCAGAGCGAGATTGGAGAGAGCGAGTGCAGCCTGCTGCAACAGGACAAATGTTATGTTCACGAAGGCCAAAAGCAAAGCCGAAGAAGCTTGCAGCTGATTGGGTGGACTGTGGACAAACAGCAGGTCATAATGAATGTTTTTTTTTGTTTGTTTGTATTTGTATTTGTTTTTTTTGTTTTTTTTGTTTGTTTCTTTGTTTGTTTGTTTTTCCTGGTTCAAGTATTGCAAGAAACAAACAAGCATAGAAATGTGAAGAGTTCTTAAGAAAAAAAAGTGTAAGAAAACAAAACCATTTTTTTTCAATGAAAGGTTAATTAAATTCATAGTACATGGAGGGGGAAAAGAGTTGAATTATAAATGTAAAAAAGTGATCATTGCCCTGAGACACTAAAAAATGATAAAAACGCAAAAGGAATATGACAGTAAATGTAAAAATGAAAGTGAAATAGAGGAAAACTGAGGTAAAAATGAATAAAAAAAAAAAAGACACAAAAACAGATAGAACTGCTATCTGTTAAAATAAACATCTTAAGATTTCTTTAAATGCCCTGTAGATCTCTGGCAGACAAGTGCCGGGACTGTAATAATGGAAAGCTGTCAGTATGTAAAAGAGTGATGATACATGCTGAAAGTAAGAGTCTAAAATATAAAGCAAAATACAAATTAAGATAACTATGATCAATCACCTTGTAAGGGCCAACCCAGCAGCAGCACATGGAGGTGAGCAGAGACAAATATTCGACCTGGCACCAGACACAAACACACAGGGAGGACAGTTGGATGGATCAATATGGCTGCTCGGAATAAGAAGTACTGGGCTTTTAATACAGATTGCACTCTTAAATGGATGTGAACGTCTGCTCAAACCCCTCCCAGTGTTACTCAGCCTGGTTGGAATCGGAGCCAAGAGTTTCCCTCATTATCTCTCTCTCATATTAAATCCGTAGCACTATGGTGCCCCTTAGGTGCTCACATAATATTTGGATAAAAGAGAGGAAATTAGTGCTGTTTACTAACATTATGCTAAGTTTAACGAACACACTCAGCCTAATGGCAAAAGTAGGAGTGCTTGGTCGCTGCCTGCCATGCACCATTTGAAACATACTGTATTAAAGACTTACGTGAATATATTTGTTTCAAATTAGTAATGGTGGGTGGGGGGGATCATAATATCTCTGTTATTCTCTGTGATCAGTCTCTTTGTGAACATATGAGTATTCAACTCTGTGAGAGAAGAGATAAGACAAACAACGATCAAAGTAGGAAAGCAAGGGGGAAAAAAAGCTCACAAAGTTAACACAGGATGTATTGCAAATGTTTTAATGAGTCTACTCTTAATTAGTGCCACAGGAAATCGATGGTTACCCCAAATGCTTGTCATTAACAAACGAGCAGACAGCCAACCCGTGGGACCTGTGCTGAATAACTGTTTTTCTGTTACGCACCGCAGTCGAGGACCAGCAGTGAAAGCAGAAATATGTGTGTGTGTGTGTGTGTGTATGTGTATGTGCGTGCAGTTTGTCCTTCTGCGTGTGCTTGCTTTTGTGCATTTGTCCAGGTAGCTGTGTGAGTGTGCATACCTGTGCTGGTGTGTGAGGTGTGCAGCATTCATGTTTGTAATGGCTGGAGATGAGAGGAGATAGTTAATGCATTTGAGATCTATAACACAGGGTATTATACCCAGACACATGGCCAGAAACTGCAGTCTACATCATTTCTTTTTATACTGTAAATGTATATCTGAATGTCTAATACTTAAAAGCACATGCAATTCATCCCTCAAAAAAAAAAAAAAAAAAAAAAAAGTGCAATGGCTCTTCCAATGGCTCTTGTTCTATGGGGAGGTTAATTCAAGGTTTATTCAGCTCACCTAAAAATCCATACTGAGCTTCAACTCTTTTTCTCTTTTTTGCTTCACTGAGGAAGTACAGATGTCAAATTTACGGAGACATTTCACTTTATCTTTCCTGAAAGCATTTGCAGGTACTTCTCCACAAGTAAAGCAAGCAGGAGCATGGGACTGCATGCTAGTATGACACATGATGTATAACAGTCAAATTCTGTCACAAAAAGCCATTTTATGTTGTTCTCCAGTGTGCAGAAAGCATCTTCACTTTTTATTTTGGGGATATTAAATTGCAAAGGAAACTGCATTACTTTACAGCAGCGCTTTGAAGATGAAAGTTAAATGTCCCCTCATATGACATTACAGTAGGTACTTTCATTCTGTGGGACAGCATAATTTATTTTCAACCGGATCTGTCAGCGTCAGTGATAGGCTGAGTATGGCCTCTGTTTGTGATGGTTTTGACTCGCTAGTGCTTGATTGAAACACACAAGTTTTAAAAGGGGACAAGCCCTCTGACTTTGATGGATTTGTGGGCAATATTAGTCACTGAGCATGTATCCCTCTAAGCTGTGGTGGAACTGATCGAGGTTGACCAAATAATCTGCCAATTCCCTCCCAAGAAATGCAGAGACGACAAAAAATTGTCTAAGTCTCTCAAGCCCTCATCCCCAAGAGCTGGATCAGCAGTTGTGTCAAAAACTCAGTAAGAGCACAAGATTTGAACTTTTGAAGAGGTGGGAGGACTGGCAATTTCATGGTTTCACTTCTAATGTATGGTTAATCATGTAATCGTTTACAGGATCAAAGAGGGAGCGCTGATGGTGTACAGCATTATTGATTAAAGAATCACAAGCAAATGCCACAGTACTGGTATTGTTATGTACCCTGATTTACACTGTTCTCTTACACTGTTCTTATTTATTACCCAGGTAATAATGAGTCAGTATTTTAGATCATATTTATTTTTGCTTGTTTGTCAACCGTGTCACAACCTAG
Organism: Myripristis murdjan; assembly: GCF_902150065.1. Lineage (NCBI taxonomy): Eukaryota > Metazoa > Chordata > Actinopteri > Holocentriformes > Holocentridae > Myripristis > Myripristis murdjan. Next base: position 27,167,981 of record NC_043982.1, on the reverse strand, counting down.
CATTGAAAGTCCCAGTGCTCTCTCACTCAGCTCACTTCCTTAAGCTCCAGGCTTCCAGGTCACGTAAGTGCTGGAATAGATTGTGTCAGTGTTTTTTTTTTTTTTTTTTTCAGACAATGTAGTCAATATGGTTTATGAAGTTGAGGTCTCCCCAGGTCATATGAGAGCAGGACATGAAAGCGGAGCACTCGGCCTCCACTTCACAAACAAGCTGTCTCCACTTCAAACGGGTGGCAAAGCTGCCCCACATTTCTTCTCTTTTCACTTCCAATAGCCAACATCGCTAATGGCCGCCGGCTCTCTCCATCTCCCCTCTCCACCTGGCAACAGGAGCTCGTTCACAGCCATGGACAAAGGTACTCTGAACCATGACAGCACATGGCACCGCATTAAGCATCTAAACACAGCATCCTCAAAATCCACCTATAAATTATCGAGCCCGTATCCTTTCTTATCTCCTGCTACTTTTCACAATAAGCCTGCAGCTTCTCACCTCCCCACAGATAAAAGCCTGATCCCTGTGCTATGCTTGTGTACACATGCATGTATGCCTGTGTGTGTGCATGTGCATTCAAGTGTGTGCGGGCATGCAAATACAATTTATATGTCTCTTTCTGCTCATTTGCCAAAGGAGCGCAGAAGCACGCATGCCTCCCTGTCTGCCTGCCACCCCAATCATCTGTACTCTCCCCCACCTCCCAACTTCACCACTCCAGCCCCGTACGTCAGCCTCTGCCTCCACCCCCACCACGCTGCCAATTTGACTGGAACAGCGAGTACAGGCCGGGCAGCCTTCCAGGAGCCTTTCTAAAGCGGCTGAATATTCATCTTCATTAGGGGTATCACCACCCCCGCTCCGTCCAGGGCTGGGTCCTTTTAACAAGGAGCAAGTGATCCAAATGGAAGGGGGGTCAGGCTCAGAGGGGTTGGTGGGAGGTGAAGATGAGTTTTTTTTTTTTTTTTTCTAAGGACGAGTGGGCAGTCTGCCCTCGTCAATGTGTTTGCAGCTTTTTCCTGTTCCTTTTTTTTTTTTTTTTGACACAGCTTGAAGAAGACCTGGGCAAAGATGGCTGCCAATGTTTTTGGATCCAGTGCCACTTGAACTCCAACATCCAGGGCTGAACATTAAGAGGGATTGGAAAAAACTAAAACACAATTTTAAAGACTTAACTTAAACTGAGGTGTTGTTTGAAATAGAGGACAATAACACTAGGTGACAATTCCACATTTAAGAACATACTGTATGTTGAACTGACAGTGATTTTGGTGCTAAATCAACAGTTACAGTATGTTTTTTCCCAGGGTTAAATGAAAAGTAGGGGAACATTGCTTGATATTTTATAGTGTTGTACTTCCATCCCATTCCCATTCTTAGGGTGTCAAATACCACAGCTTGCTCCCTTTTGCCTCTGATATTAACACAAAAGGAAACCAAAGGCTTCTTTGGCATCAGTATGAAATGCGGGGGATGGTGACATAGTATAAAGAGTGAGAAAGTCCACAAGAGCAGGCTTGAAATTTATATTCAATTCAATTCAATTAGCCTTTATTGTCTCCGAGGAGAAATTTGTCTTGGGCACCAAGAGACAGCATTATACATAAATACAGAAACATACATACCACATACATACAGTTCATACAAAAATTTAACCACATTATCCTACACCACATTGTGCAGATATATCAAGAGCATCAAGTATTACAGTATTGCACTCCCCCCATAAGGTGTTCCCCGTTCCCCCCACTAGTTAGTTATCTGTTATTGAGTGCTTTGATTGACAGTGGAACAAAAGAGAATTTAAATCTATTGATCTTACAGTATGGTGGCCTGTACCGTCTGCCAGACGGCATCAACTCATATTCTTTATGGAGGATGTGATTTGGGTCTCGGGTGATTTTGAGGCCCTGTTTCCTCACTGTTCTCTCAAAGATTTCCTGGAGAGAACATGGGGGCTGCATACCTATGATTTTACCAGCCCTCCTGACTAAGTTTTGGAGTTGGGATTTGAGTTGGATGGACAGGTTACCAAACCATGTGGAGATGCCATAACGGATGATTCTATGTTAGCCCTGTAGAACAGCAACATGATGTTTGTTGCCACACCATGGACCCTGAGCCTTCTCAGAAAGTGCATGCGCTGGTTGATTTGGGAACAAACAGAGTCAACATGGTTGGCCCAGTTTAACTGAAAATCAAAACAAAAACCCAAATACTTGTAGGAGGTCACCTGTTCAACTCTCTCCTCGTGGATAAGGATCGGGTTGTGATCCCCCACAGACCTTGGATCAAAGACGATCTCCTTTGTCTTTTTTACATTTAAAATAGGATATGCTCCTCACACCACCTCACAGCCCCTGCTATCTCTTGTTTATATAAGTCAATGTTGGAGTTTTTTTTTTTTTTTTTTTTTTAAATAAGCTAAGGATTGCTGTATCGTCCGAAAACTTTATGATATAATTATTTGGATGCTGATTCCTCAGTTGGTTGGTATATACTATGAACAGGTTGGTATATACTATGAACAGAAAACTTGGTCACAGGATGACATGATTATAGTACCTTCTCACATGAGACCTGAGTTTGATTTCTGTGTCCGGTAAAAAAATTTGCATGTGACCAAGACCGTGTGCACTTTCTGTTTTTATGCCTAAATCTCACCTTTCTTTAACCTTAACCAAGTGGTTTTCATTCTTAAATCTAAGCTTTCCCTAACATTACCAAATGGTTTTGTTGTCTAAACCAAACATTTCCCTAAAATTACCAAATGGTTTTGTTGTCTAAACCAAACATTTCCCTGACATTAACCACGTGGCTTTGTTACCTAAACCTTTACGAATTGGTTTGTTGCCTAAACCTAACCATGTGACACTGACATGTAACAAAAGTCAAAAAGCCCAATGCTTGTCATCCTGTGACCAAGCTTGCAGTATCTGACACCCTGGGAATGAGAAAGTGTTGGTACTTCAGTTCAGCTCTACCCCTTGAGCCCTACTCTCTTCTCCTAATATACTGAATTTTTCAGCTGTTATGAAGAGAGGGACAGAAACTGGGGGTCTATCGTGCTTTAAGGGCCCTATCTTGTGCCACCCGCTATCCGCTGCCACTACCCGCTACCCGCAAATTGTGGATTTAGGAGCTTCCGCTATCCCTAAACGGTATCTTGCGCCACCCGCTACCCGCTATCCTTATGCCGACTCCGTCATTTGCGCCTGGAGGTGTGTCTGTGGGCGTGTTTCATGCGCTATCCCTAAAGTTGCTATCTTGTGCACACACTTTAGGGATAACGGATAGCGGGTGGTCCTGACCACCCGCTATCCGCTTTCCCTAAAGTTTGGGCTGTTACGAGAGCGTGCCCAGGCGGCTTCAATGCGCGCCCCGACGGAGCCTCACCACGCACACGGTCGGACTGATACCGGGACGCCGCCGGAATGGACTGAGTATATTACTCATATAGACTGTTTAGAGGAAAGACTGTTTTAATTGGACACTTACGCCAGCACGTTTTATTGTTTTATCATAAGCCAGCAGCTGTGCTATATTTTTATTATTATTTTAATATTTTATTTGCCCAATCTACCTTGTCAATAAATTAGTTTACACAAAGTTCCACCTCTGCCTCTTGTGTGTGTGTGGTGTGACCCGGGGATTTTACTCAATCAGTACAACCTTGTGACACGTCCACTTGGACACATGTGGCTCCATCTCCCGAATTAACTCGCCTATAATATAATATATAATATGTATATATATATAAAGCCACCTTGCTTTAGCCTCAGTAGAAGCCCTGAGAAAATCTACCTCCCTCTCTCCATCGCGGGTTTAGGATTTAGGATTTAGGATAGCGCATCCTGCCCTTAAAGGCAATGGCACCTGGCACACTGATTGGTTTAACTGGCGTAACGCCCAAAACATGCCTATGCATAATATAGTGGGTAGCGGAGGTGTTTTGCGGATAGCGGGAGGTGCACAAGATAGCAACTTTTACAGGGGAACGCCTCTTCCTAAATCCTAAATCCGCAAATAGCGGGTTTAGGGAGTCTGGCGCAAGATAGGGCCCTAAGCATCAAAACATGACTGTTTTCAACATATTTCATATGAATGACAATTAAAATTCAAAGTTATTCAGGTTTTCATCCATATTGTGTACTATCACTTCATAGATTAAAGTCACTGTGGAATGAAAAGTAAATAAGAATTATTCTCGTTGTGAGCATAAGCATGTATTTGATCTTTTTTTAATATATATATATACATGAAAGAAAATGTGTATCATAGTTCAGTCTTGGCTTGAAGGGAGTTCACACTTTAGATATGCATATTCATGCCAAAAGGGCACAGCAGTGATTTATGTTGATGTGCAACTGATTGAGTGAATTCATGTGATTCGCCATCATGTTCCACCTATTGTGTAGAAAACACATTCAGTGCCTGCAGCACAACAAAGGAGAGAGAGGACATGCTTTGTTTTTCTGTTGGTTTCCAATAGAATTTTAATAATTCAATGGCAATAAAAAAAAAAAAAAAAAAATCATATAGATGTGCATTATCCATGTAACTTTTTATTTTATTTTTTTCCCAGAACATTCATTATCACAGAACAGCTTATTGCTCTTTGGATATTATGACTACTTCTGCGCTGATTTCACATGAACTTTAAAATCTGGCATATAGCATTTACAATAGGTGGGAGAATTTCAAATTTTGCAAGTGCTGAAGTAAGGCTTACTGTCTCTGCGCTGGGAGGCAAAAGGGAGCTTGGGAGTATAGGAGCAGAGTTTGTGTCTTAAGGATACCGCAGATCTCAAGGCATCTCATGGAGCTGCGGGCAAAGAGCTTCAGCAACAGAAGACTGCTCATGCAACATTCCTCTACTCAATGCTATTTCTTAGTCATTGCATTATGTGCATAAAATGTGTTCCTCCATCAGAGTGAATGGAGAACTTCTACAAAACACAAGGCCTCACACCCGAGACATTTTCTGCCAATTACATCATTTATTTCTCCCATTTTGAGTCTAGAAGGGATTGCCATTTTTTGCTGCTATTCCCTAATGCCTGTCAGAATGTGCGTTGAGTATCTGCCTAAACCCTTCCAGCAGAGTACTGAAATATACATTACAGCTTTGTTTATGATTTGTTTCACCTTTCTGGCAATTAGGCACATGATGTGTCTAGCCACAATATGTTTTATTGATACACCAGCCAGTCTGGATTCCAGTCATTGTTGGTTGATGTGCAACACAATTAGAAGTAAAATGTAAAACAATTTATACAACTGGCTAGCAGCAATTTATACAGTGTATATGCACTATACGTTATATAGTTCAAGGTACTTTTCCTTTCACTGTGTGGGAGAAACCATCTGCAAATGCATAAGTCATAAGATGTGTAGGATGTTTATAAACTAAAGTAGAATGGTTGCAGGTTATCAAATAACTATATATATATATATATATATATATATATATATATATATATATATATATATATATATATATATACAACTTTAAATAACTTGCCTAAAGTCAAAGTAGTTCACCCAAATGCTTATCATACCTTGTGTAATATTGTACTGTAATATTCATGCCTTTTACAATTACTCATCCAAATAGATCAACAATTGTTGTGCCCAATTTTCTTCCAACTATGACTTTTTCTCCTCAAAGGGTATTTTCTTCTCCTCAGTGAGCAGCCTTTTCTATAAGAGTGTGACAGAAATTGTCTGTGACAACCGCCACTCAAACTGAGCGGGCCATAACGACAAGAGAGCCAAGAACAGGCTTAATACTATTTATAAATCTCCAAAATGGCAGGGTTTGCAGGAAAGTGTGAAGGAATAAGGGATGGAGGGGAGGGGGTGGTATGTGTTTTTTTTTTTTTTTTTTTTTCACCCCAAAGCTTCTTATGACCTTAGTGTTCCTGCAGTCTAAACATAGCCCCACTCCAAATACAATGGAGCCCTCCAATCCAATGCATTCCCTAAACAAGCGTGCATTTTAATCGTTGTCACACTGGAATGTCACCGTTTGTTAAAGTTTAAAGGAAATCTTAGGATTTTGATGAAAGCATCTACTTCAAACCCTAATCACTCATATTTTTGACACTGTCTGCAACGTTACAATTTGGGCATAAAAAAATAAAATCTGCATGTCTACAAAGTACGTTCATTAATTTTTCAAATGAAATATTCCTAATCCCAAAAATAGTTTTATGCTGCACACCATAATTTCAACTCTTGACTCTAAGGCTCCTTACTTTTCCAAGTACACAGCAAGTGTTCAGTCCTACAACATCCAGTTCTAAGAAGTCCCAAAGGATTAGCAAGATTATTGAATCATGGCTTTAGATAATACCATCAGTTACAGTTTACTTCTGAGAACAGATGCAAAAAGGGGCAATATGGCAATGCTGTGAATGTGCTAATGATAGCAGCAGAATTTTCCTCCAAATAAGCAGATGCGGTGAAGTTTGAACAGCTGTCAAATGTGATGAGCGTGACACACGAGCCAGCAGTGGAAACTGTGCGACTTCTGCTATGATAAAGCGGCCTACACACCAACAGAACATACCAGATGACAAATCGCACTATTTGTGAAACACCTGGCATTTCTCTTTGAAAGGGGATCCAAGGTGTAAAGGAATCAAAAATTAATCAAACGCAGGGTACACTGAAGACAGAGTCGATATAAAACCTGAAAATTATCAGCAACAAACAATGGTGGGTTGTTTCTTTTACTCCTATTTTACTTTTTTCCATTATAAAACATACACCTTCACCAGTAAATGTTCAAGTAAGACTTAACAGCTAATCCATAAGAATTATATTATACATTCATTGTAGCTGAACAAGTGCTTCACATAAATACACATAAATGGCACATTCATGAGTCCTACCCCAACCCATTTATCATCTTTCATTTGGTGAGGAAATACAGCTTTTGGTGCTCATTTTTGACACAGAAATAGAACTATGTATCAATCTAAATTTTTTTTTTCCAAAATAAAAGGCTTCCTGCCCACTGCTATTTCTAAATGAATGCCAGTGAAAGAAGACAAAATAAGTCACTGCTAATCAGTATTCATAAATGAGCACTTAGTACATACAGCTGTTATTAAGCTTTTTTTTTTTTTTTCCAGACGCCATGACTGCCAGCGTTCACAAGATGAGTGAATCCCCTTGGCTTCACATTCCCCGCTTGACAACCTGCCACCACCACCTCCATTACTGTATTCAGTTACAATAAAAAAGATTAATGGACAGGGTGGATTTTGGTTCACAGGGATTAATTGCATCTCATTTTACTGCTTTTCCTCAACTGTTGAAACATTCAGGTCAGGAAACCTGGTGGTGATTCTTGTCAAGGAGGACGCAGATGCAAATTAACCAACGTTCAACAAGGCCTGGCCTCCCTGGAGCAGACTGGGGACTTGCAATAAAAAAAAAAAAGAAAAGAAATGTATGCGCAAAAACTATTAAACATTATAACACAGCAACATTACTTACTTGGTTCTCCCTAAACCAGATGCTATACTCACAGGTAGCGTCAATGTGTCGATGTACGCGTGTCAGCGAACTGACAAAAACAAAATCCATCACTGCATAAAAAAATTCTTCAGTGCGCATAGCCGTGACTTTGTTTCCATGATCCAGCGTTCATGTTTTAATCTTTAATAGCCATTTGAACATTACAGTATACCGTATGCATTGTGTTCAGTGGTACATTCCAATTCACTATCCTGTGTGTAAACCAGTTAAGTGTTATGTTGTTCATGAAAAATTAAGCTACTGCAGAAATGTTTTAAAATTAATGTCTTTTCCCAATAGAGTGCAGTACATTAGCTGGAATTCAACAATTCCCTCTAAAGGCACACACTTTAAAGATAAACTGAGATTAAAAGCGGTCCAAAGGCAATCTCATCATTTCAAGTCACCAAATGCACCAAAGTTTATATATTACACTTTGAAGACATAACCTCTCAACAAGGTGTCATGTGGTATGATGTCATTTGAATTAAGCCAAGTTAGATAGATAGATAAACAGACAGACAGATGGATTCAAAGTATCAGCTGTACTATATTCTCAGGCAAGGAAACAATAATCTAAATCTCCTTGCAGTCTTGGTCTGATACTGACAGGATGCTGACGCTGGCCTTGGTGCAGCTCAGTTTTACCTGTGTGAAGGATGTACCATGCAGCATTCCTCTGTCTCCTGTCTGCAGGGTGAAAATCTGTCTGTGTTGAGCTGAGCTGCTCATTCTGACAGTCTCCTAATGTGGCCAGCGTCTTGGTCTGCAGAGCCCAGGAATGTCAAGGATCCTTTTGAGCCATTTTGAGTTTCCAGTGATGGATATTGGCAAACAGCTTGCCTCTGTGAGTAAGGATAACCTTCCATTTGATCAATCTCGCACCCGTCTCTAAGACTATACCCCCCGATAAATCAATAGCCTGGATGTATTAGTGCTGGTGCTTTCCATTCTCCACCAGCCCTTTCCATGGGCTCCTGTCCTGAAGTCCCCTTATTTCCTTCTGCTGCTCTCTGTCTTTGATACCTAGGTCTCTTTGTTCTACCTAACATCTAACATCTACTTTTTGAGAATAAAACATCACACTGCAAAACATGGCTAAAAACATGCCGCAAATTGCATTGTCTCATAATTTGCCATCATATGTGTATTTCCGAGTATTTTGCAGTATTTTGTCATCAAACAGTATTTCAGCTTTTGCTGTCTGTTTGGGGTAATTTGATAGAGAACAAAGGCAACTTTCTGTGTGCAGCGCCGAATGAGAGCCCTATTTGGAAAGTGAAAGCTACAAGATATGGAAAACCAAACACTCTGGGCAGTTGATTGAGAGTCGGGACAAGTGGCAATTTATCATCAAACAATGAAGTGAGGCGCTGAGAACAACAGGACTTAGGGTGTAAGCTTTAATATTTTTCCATTAAGATTATTCTAGCCCGGAGAGGAAAAAGAAAAAAAAAAAAAAAATTTTGCTTTTAATTTCATGTTAGAACAGTCATTATTTGGTAATACTCAAAGGGACAAGTTTGTAGATGCCGCAATTAAATTTCCTGAACAAAACACTTTTGCTTTGCTGCGGCTGTGCAATCCCTGCAGGATTACTGGTCGCCTTCACTCTCTCCTAAGATTCAAGGGAAGGGGGTGTTTTCTAATGACTTCAAATAATCTCACAGAGTGTCAGCCACATATACCAATTATTAATTAGAAACAGGAAATCCCACTGAGATCTTTCCTTGGTAGCAGAAATAATAATAATAATAATAATTGGATAGTCCCATAGTTGCAATCTATGAGCCATTTCAAGTCCAGCTTCACATGATTGCTGCCGAGTGCCCATACAGCATGTATGGGTAGATAAATCAATACATCTTCACAGAAGTTTTACATACAGCCACACAGTTTCATTATTTTTGTTTAAGGTTATAGATACATGGTGACCTGCTTTTTAACAGGCTCATTTAGTCTTTGTTGAAGACATGACTGGATCAGCTGTTTCTGTCTCTAGGCAGTTACATTTCAACACTCGTGAGGAAGAATTTCAAATTCTCAAATGCCAGCATTAAGTGGGTTGTTGATTAGACTCCAGGGCACACTTCTGCAAAGGTCTTCCTTGTTTTAACACTTAAAAAAAAATCCGCGCACCATCAATTGACTGCTGTTTTTAATTTTAGGATTGAAATATCTCAGTTTTAATATGTCTTCTCGTGACCTTTCCTGAGTCCGTGTTCTGCACAAACCAGTGCTGTTAGATTGTCAGTGTTATGCAAGGAACAATATACAATTATATTTACTTGACCCTCAAGTCTATAGGCCTTAATTATAAATTCTTCATATCTGTTACAGCAATGGTCTAATCTACTGTAGACGGCTTAAGTTAAAATAAGTTTTCACTTAATGAATAAGCATCTTTCTATTTTAAAGTTCTATCTTTTATTTAATCTTTTGAAAGCAAAGGAAGTCATAAGACCCCTTCACAGTGTCTATGGTCTGAAGACAAATGGCAAAGCTCATCTCTCATCCTCGTTAACCGAGTGTCTGGTGTTCTTAATGAGCACTATTAAAGGTAAAGTGTCATTACCACAGCACTCAGTCTATTCCCTGCAACCATCAATGTCTATTGATGTCTGTGTCTCCATGTAATCATAGAAGTCTACTGTGAACACGTGTCTTCATATATAACCTCCTTCTCACATTAGACCAGATTAATGTCAGAGTGGCTTCTTTTTAACACATTCACTTTTGCCATTGTGTTTTAATACACATAAAGCATCATGTCAAAAGACTTTGTCAAAAGAGAAAGACAGAGAGACACAGACAAAAACACATACAGACAAACAGAGAGAAACAGGCATAGAAAGAGGGATTCTGAATAGAACTGATTGACAAGAAAAGTTACTTAAAAATTCTCATTACTCTGGAAGATGTGAGCTGAATTCAGCTGCAGCAAGACAACATAATCCAAGTTCTGATGTAACTTTCTTTCTTGTTGAGGGCCCTAAAGCACAGGGGATTTACTTGAGTATAATAAATGGCATTTATAGTTCCTCTAAATTTGTGTAAAATGTTGATATTTTATTTGTATTATACAGCTAAAACAGCCTGGGGTCAAATAGACCATAGTGAAACACCATTGGGTACCAAATATGTACAGGACATTAAAAACTTATCATTTTGTTAATTTTATGTTTACCCACTTGTCTCCATTAAGTTATGATTATTTTCCTTGGGAGTGACAATGGGTTGGAAGGCAAGAAAATAAATGACAAAGATAAGTTGATTTGAAACAAATTTGTGTCAGCAGCCACCACAGCAATGACTGAAAACATCAAATTACAACAGTATGTCAGCGAGACCTTAAAGAATCTTTGTAATAATTAGCTAATGTTATCAAAACACATTTTAATGTCACAAGTATTTTAAAATAGTGCATTTACCATTGATAATAAAAGGAGCCTTGTCAGCCTTTTTTTGGCAGAAAGTAACTTGGCAGTAACATGATGTGGACACAGGGCAAAAGAAAAGAACAGACTTAAGTACCATAGGCATTTCACAATTTTAGACTTTAGAATTTTAGACTGTGAAACTAATACATTTTGCACTGTGGACCAATGTAACTATTACACATGTTAATGTGACAATGTTTTGTCATAAAAACGTTTATATTTGCTCCTTTTAACATCTAGTGGCCTTCCACTGGACAGGAAATGATGGAAATTAAAGGAATACTTCCCCTGAGAAGGTATATTCTTACCCTTCATTCACCCAGAGCAGTCTTGAATGTACAAAAAAAATAATAATAATAATAAAAAATGAAAAAAAAAAAAATAATAAATAAATAAATAATCTCATACCTCACAGAGACCAAAGGTTGTCAAACGGTAACCATTTTTGGTATAATGGAGTTGATTGGTGAGTCAATGAACTTTTATTAAAACACTGGTAAATAAATCACTTCCGAAAAATACCGCACACACAAGCACCTGTGGGCAACTGGCTTGCTTGCTCAGCAAACTGATAACCTGCCTCTGGCTTGTTCACTGGCCAGGAGTCACTGGCTAGACTGACATTTCCCACTTAGTCAGTCAGCGTAGACTAGCCATGCCTCTGGGAGGACTTTCAGTCTAGGTGAGGTACATGACTAAATCCCTCATTGTTGGATATTCAAGACAAGATTCAAGAAGTGCTCATTTTTACAGTATGCTGGGCAAGGTCAGAACAATGATGCGATGACTATTTAGTACCAAAGGGGTTGCTGAACTTCCTTGCTATATTTTGCAGTGCTGGAAACAAGTGGGATGGTGCAGGGGTGGTGTTAGTTCATGTATGCAACTGGGGTCGTATGCCAGTCTGGGATTTCCTGTCATTCATATTTCAATGAGTTAGACACATGAACCCTCAAGGATACTAAGATCTAAAATACTGATCAATCCTAATAATCTTTTCTGATGGTCCTGATTCAAGTTGCTGCAGTGTTTCCACCTTAGGTACAGTTTTTTCCCCCCTTCTCAGCATCCTATTACAAGCATTCCCTAATGAGGCAGAATGGAATTGCTGTTTGTCATATCAGTGGGGGTCTGAGGACTGTCCTGCATAATTGGGAAGTAAGTGGAATAGCTATGTGAATGTGAATAAATAAGCCCAATGTAATTAATGAGGACCAATGATTAGACTGGTGATAATTAAATCTGCCGTGTTTTTCAATTTGCATGATTAAGATGTTAGTTAACGGTATGTTGTATCCACACGTTACAGGTTGTTCATTCTCAAAATGTCAACATATCAGAATTCTCAACACTGCACTTAATTATCTGCAGGAGCTTTAAAACTATCAGCTAAATCAATTAACTTTAATCTGCAACCAATTAAAGTGTGACTTTTAGGAATGCTAATGTGCCGCAAGTTGTACTTATATCTTGGCTTGCTCAAACACAGATGTGACCCAAAATTTCTCTGCAGGTTTAAGTGTGGGAGACAGCCTGGGCGCTTTGCATATTATCTGAGCCATTTCAAGTCTGAGCAGAAATAGCGAATGTTTTTGAGCGTGCAGAGTTTTTGTCTGTATATTTCTCAATTTTTCCCCTCTCGATTTTAAGTTTGATTCTGTCCTGCATTTTACGATTCACAAGAGGTCAAGAATGATTTGCATATTGTGACATTTTAAACAATTCATAGTAGCTCAATGAGGATTTGAAAAAGCTGGCTGAAATCATCCGCTGCATTTGTGGAGGAGCAGAACTGAAGGAATCAGTCTGGGTACTCAATTGTGCTGTTAAATGGAGAGGGCAGCTCTTGACAATGAAGAACAATGACTATTTCCAAGCTTTTCATGTTCACCAGGCACATGGGTACTGAATAGAGAACTTTTGCTGGTACGTCATTGAATATTTTATTGGCCAAGACATGCAGACAAGGTGAAGAGGAGGAAGTTGAAAAAGCAAGAGAAAAATTGGTAATTTAAAATATAAAAAAAGTTTTCATATGTCCATGTGAGTTTGCGACCAAATTAAATCCCATCTAGATAACCTTGGAAAACCTCACATTTTGTTTGTTTTAGAATTAAAACAGACAATCAATACAACAGAGCTATACTGACTAATAATCTTCACAGGGGCTCTGTTTCAATGTTGTTTCAAGAGAGAAGCATTTAGCATTGTGTGTTCAGTTCACGGTGACCCGTGGTTGTCCATACAGTTATCAAAGTCTTTCAGCAGGCATATAGCTCTTTCCATGGCAAACAAGTCCAGATTGTCTTTAGTAACAGAAGAAATATTTCTTTCTTTCAATTAACAAGAATAATTCTCTTTACAGCGAGGCAGCTCAAGGTCCAGAGTTCGATAACTGCAAATCTGTTGCTGCCATCATGCCTCTGTCTTATTACACTTGTTGCAGAGCATACTGTGAAAGCAGTGTCCAAGATTTTAGATGTAGCACCTATCACATCAGACAAGAAGGAATTAATGAGAGGACATTCCCAGATCATATGTAGAGTCCCCCTTCCTCCCGTTATACTAACGTAAGTCTGAATAATTGTCATTCATTTTGGACATACAGTACAAACAGGTGTAACAAAGGCTCTACATCATAACCATTTAACCACTGCTTCTTAGGTTAGAACAGTGACCAAATCCTTCATCTACAGTTTGACAGGGTGCTATTATGGTCCCTCTCTTCTGTTTGGCTTTAATGATTGAAATATATAATAGTTGGAAATATGTTAAGAAGGATGTGCTGGAGTTGCAGTTCTTATTTGCTCAAATGTAAGCTTTTCTCCTGTAAATATATGCCCCATAATCTTGATTCCTACAGTCCTTGAGCCATTGTTTACTGTTAAGGGGCTTCCTGCTGCTGGTAAGATATGATTTAACCACATAGAACATAACAGAAGTAAGAGATATCAATTTTTTTCTGCATTCTTTTACTACGACTTCTACTACTACCAATAACAACAACAACAACAACAACAACAACTACAACAGTAATCATCATCATAATGCATTTCATTTGTAGGCCCATTTCAAAGACCTCAAGGACAACTTAAAAGACACAGTTAAAAACAAACAACATCATCATGTATCATGTAACAAACATCATAAAATCAGCAAAACAGTGATATACAATGTTATAAATAGGTATAAAACCATAATCAGTAGAGAAGTTGATGTGAGTGTAACCATCAGGGTCAAGATCAGACCAGATATGCCAGTTTGAAAAGGTTTGAGAGAGAGTCAATATTGCAAATGTCTTGTGGGAGAGAATTCAAGAGGCTGGGGGCAGAACAGCTGAAAGCTCTAAACCCCTTGGTAGTTAAGTGAGCACAGGAAGGTGTGTAGCCATGAACAAATTTCAAATGATATGAAGATGCTAAGTTATGGGGGGGCCTTCAAAGTGAGATGCAGAATCTTGAAATCAATATAGTATTTAACAGGGAGCCAGTAACCTTGCTGAAGAACAGGAGTGATATTTATGTTCAATGGAAGGACTGCAGCGATGACATGAGCGGCTATATATATATAAACTAATACAAATTATATATTTTTTTTTGTTTATTGTTTACAAGAAAAACTAACAAAACTAAATTCTTGAAAAATTCTTCTGACCACAGAATCTTCTTCCAATTCCTGGCTGTCCAGTTCTTGTGTGCCTGGGCCCAACGATGCCGGGCTAACCTCTGTCTCTCATTGATCAGGGGCTTCTTGATAGCCTTGTAGGACCTTAAGCCATGATCTAAAAGTCGGCCACGTACAGTGCGGGTGGAACACTGGACACCAGTTTGGTTTGACCACTGCTGCTGAAGCTCCTGTGATGTCATTCGGCGATTTTGCCTGCACATGCGGATCAGGATGCGATCATTTCTTGCTTAAGAAACCCTTGGACGCCCAGATCTTGGTTTGTCTTCCAAGCTGTTGGCTCATCTGTATTTCTGCAGAGTGTATCCAACTGCTGAAGGACTGCATCTGCACTTCCTGGCTATCTGGCGGCAGCTGTACCCTTCCTGGCTGAGAATCTTTATCTTCAGGCGTGTTTCCTGCGTTAGGTTCCTTGTTTTAGCCATTTTTGTGTCTGAAGAACTTTCAAATGTGCTGGCTTTATATAGACACGAAGCTTGACAACAAAAATTGTGTCTTTTAATAAAAAGAATGACCTTCATCACTGGTACCAAAATGACCCAATACTCAAAATTTCTTATGTATTTTTATGGAACCAATCAATTACAAGTTTTTAATGGCTTTTTAGGATTTCTTTAGTGTTTTGGCTGTGACTGTACTAAAAGAAATTGCACTTGAAGACCTAAGAGTGATTCTTAATGCAATATTTCACAAATGCATGGGGTGTCCGAAAACTTTTTTCCACCACTGTAAGTGATGGATGAAGATGATTGATATTGTACAGGTGAAGGTATGCAGACCAAGTAGCATTACTGATTTTCCTACAAGAGATAAAGTGCTGTCCAAGATGACACCCAGACTTTTAACCTGAGGGAAAGGAGGAACTATGGAACTGACAAAAGTCAGAGAGACAGTATCACATTTAGCTGAACTGGATTTATAGTGTCAACAGGGAAATCCTCAGTTTTATTTCTGTTAAGTTTGAGAGAGTTGTATGAAAACCCAGCATGGAGCTGGCTGGTGCCGCCGCTGCACAGGGTGCTGCGCCCAAGTTGAAATTGGCTGCAGTGCCCTGTGATGTCACCTCGGCGCATCCAGTACGAGAGAATATTGGAATCTGGAAAAAATAGGCGATGGAGGAAAGCATCACTGTGGCTGTCTCTCTGTGTGCAGAGCTGTGGGACACCAGACTACAGTCCTACCGGGATCTCGTTAAAAAAGCCCAATCATGGAGAGAGATATCCAACAATTTGGGAATACCAGGTGTGTTTAAAAACTGGCAGAGATATGATGTTTTTGTTTTCCACAATAGGCGAGATTTTTTTTTCTTTTTTTCTGCAATTAAAGACCAATACTGTTGTAAACTGAAGCAAATGATTTTCTAAACAGACAGGAGGTGTACGTATCTAGAAATCTAGATGACTGATACCATGAGATATGCACTACTATTCCACTATTCTCTCCTATTGGACACGCCGAGGTGTTGTCACAGGGCACTACGCCCAAGTTAAAACATTTTCAACTTGGGCGCAGCATACACGGGCACCAGCGCCAGCCAGCTCCGCGCAGACCGATGCACCCTTGCGCCCCGCGATCACACACACAATGAATGGCTGCACCGGCCGAGGTCTGCGCTGTACGTGTGCTATGTGAAAGCCCCATTAGCTAGATTAGCTGTGCATGCAGTCTGTAGCCACTGCCGTCAGAGAAAAAATAACAATGAATGATTTATTTAACAATATTAGAATTGTCACGGGTCCAGACAGAACTGTCACTGGGTCCGTGCCCGGACCGCGGTCTGCCATGTGGTGATGCCCGGTCTACATCAACAAATGTTAACTATCGTATTGTTTTTACACCGTATCGAATCGTATTGTTCTTAAACCGTATCGAATTGTTCTGTATTACAAATATAGCGTTTTTGAATCGAATCGTAACCCGTGTATCTAGATATGTATCAAATCGGCCTCATGCCAGAGATTCCCAACCCTAGTTAAAATGGGACTTTCATGAGCAGGAACAAGAACGATATGAGGCAGATATTAAGTCGCTCATAAGGTTTTTAAATGTTCCAAGAGAAGTTAGTTCCCTCAAGTTTAAAGTGCTCTGTAGTGAGTTCCAGGCAGCAGGTGCAAAATACATGAAGGAGTGCTTGCCTAACTCAGTGCTCTGGGTTCTCAAAATGTAGCCACATAAATATTGGGGGAGTAGACCTAAGATCGCTTTATAAATAAAAATGTGCCAGTGTGAGAGACGATGTGCTGCCAACGAGGGCCACTCGACTCTGCCATATAAGGTGCAATGGTGAGTGAGGGCTTTGCAACATGTGACAAACCTCAGGGCACCGTGGTACACAGTCCAGAGATTGGAGACAATTTGCAGGGGCATGCATATAAAGAAGGTCGCCGTAATCCAATAAGGGAAGAAAGGTGGCAGCTATTAACTTTTTCCTGGCGGCAAAAGTAAAACATGTCCTGCTGCGATAAAAGAACCCTAGTTTTAGCTTTAGTTTTTTGATCAGGTTCTCTATATGAGACTTAAAAGAAAGCCTGTCATCAATCAGAACACCCAAGTACTTGTAGCAAGGCACTAGCTCAATCGTGTTTCCTTGCAGGGAGAACACACTGGGAGGGGGCTCAGGTATCTTCTTGCCATTTGAAAAGATCATAAATTTGGTTTTAGAAACGTTAAGAACAAGTTTCAGGTCTACAAGCTGACGTTCCACAAGGTTAAAGGCAGTCTGTAAATAGCCAACAGCCTCAGCAAGGGTGGAGCCACAACTATGGTTTGTTTGGAGAAAGTCCTTCAACTGATCATTTATCAACCTCTCAAGGACCTTTGACAAGATGCACAACTGAGAGATCGGTCGATAGTGTTACGGAGGCTGGAAGGTGGAGGACCCAAAAGCAGGAGCCGCAGGCAGGAGAAATGCTCAGTGGCAAAATAAAGTTTAATATAAACAAGAACGCAAGAAACCAGGCAGAACGCAACAGGACACAAAACTAAACAATGAACCAACGAAGAACAGAACTCAAACAGGACTTAAATAGACAAGAACTAATCATCAAACAAGACACACCTGGGGAAGGGGCTGGAGCACAAGACAGGAGAACACAGAGGATAGGCTGAGGGAAACACTGGGATGGATCAGAACAATCAGGGATGATTAACAGACACAGGACAGGTGTGGCACAGGGAGGAGCAAACAAGACACAGGTGAAATCACTGAAAAGAACGAGGCACATGAAACAGAATCAAACAAAACACAAGAACAAAACCATGACAGAAACACACATGAAACAGAACCAAACAAAACACAAAACCATGACAGAACCCCCCCCTCAAGGGACGGCTCCTGACGTCCCAAAAACAGTATCAGGGGCACGGGGATGGATGGCCGCCATAAGACGGGGGGAGGAGGAGGCCAAAACAGGGCTCAGAGCTGGACTCTGGTGGAAGGCCAGAGGGCAGATGACCATGGGCGGGGCGATGCTCGGGCGGACGGCCAGGCTGCGAAGAACCAAGGACGGGGCGGTGCTTGGGCGGACGGCCAAGGCGTGAAGAACCAAGGACGGGGTGGTGCTCAGGCGGACGGCCAGGGCGTGAAGAACCAAGCACGGGGCGGTGCTCGGGCGGACGGCCAGGGTGCCGGGAACTAAGCACGGGGCGGTGCTCCGGCGGACGGCCGCAGCGCTGGCAGCCAAGGCGGAACCTCCCTGGATGGCGGCAGTGCGGGCGGCACCAGACTGCAGGCCAACCATGAAGTCCTGCAGCGTGGACTCGGGACCGCCGGGCAGCGGCAGCGCGGACTCGAGACCGCTGGGCAGCGGCAGCGCGGACTCGGGACCGCCGGGCAGCGGCAGCAGCAGCGGCGGTGTGGACTCGGGGCCGCCGGGCAGCGGCGGCGTGGACTCGGGGCCGCCGGGCAGCGGCAACGTCCACTCGGGTCCGCCGGGCAGCGGCAACATCCACTCGGGGAACTTTGACAGGGACTGGGGCCGGGGCAACCAGTCGGACTCTGGAAACTGGGGCAGGGACCGGGACAGCCAGTCGGGCACGAGGTACTGGTACGGGAACAGGGACTGGTACCGGGGCACCCGGTCCGGCTCTGGGAATTGGGACAGGAGCAGCCAGTTGGACTCTGGGAACTGGGACAGGGACTGGGACCGGGTCAGCCAGTCGAACTCGGGGAACTGGGACAGGGACTGGGACCGGGTCAGCCAGTCGAACTCGGGGAACTGGGACAGGGACTGGGACCGGGTTAGCCAGTCGAACTCGGGGAACTGGGACAGGGACTGGGACCGGGTCAGCCAGTCGAACACGGGGAACTGGGACAGGGACTGGGACCGGGTTAGCCAGTCGAACACGGGGAACTGGGCTTGCTAGGCCGCTGAGGCTGGTGGCTAGACTTACTGGGCTGCTGAGGCTGGTGGCTGGGCTCACCAGACTGCTGGGACTGGTGGCAGGACTCGCCGGGCTGCTGGGGCTGATAGCTGGGACTGCCGGGCTGAAGGGGCTGGTAGCGGGGACTGCCAGGAAGCTGGGGCTGGTGTCGGGGTTGCGGCTAGCCTGCAAATTGCCGATACAGCCGAGAAGTGCACTCGCAGGAGTAGCCGGAGCCCGGGATGAAACCATTGTCCAGACGGAGGAGGTGATCTCCGCGACCTGTTCTGAGATCTGGGCGATTTTAGCCGCCAGCGACCGGTTGCAGTCAGCCAGTTCTCCAAGCCTCTGCTGATGAGAGTCCAGAAAGGCGCCTTGTCCAGCCAGGGCCTGGTGCACCGGATCCGCAGGGCCCACAACGCGGCCAGCTCCCTCCAAGAAAAAACATTGCTCCGCTGGGTCCTGTATTGGTCGGTTCATTCGGTCACGGGGCTGGAAGGTGGAGGACCCAAAAGCAGGAGCCGCAGGCAAACAAATGCTCAAAAACAAAATTTAATAAATGACCGGGAAGACAAGAAACTCAGGCAGAACGCAGCAGGACAAAAACAAAACAGTACAATGAACCGACGAAGAACAGAACTCAAACAGGACTTAAATAGACAAGAACTAATCATCAAACAAGACACACCTGGGGAAGGGGCTGGAGCACAAGACAGGAGAACACAGAGGATAGGCTGAGGGAAACACTGGGAGGGATCAGAACAATCAGGGATGATTAACAGACACAGGACAGGTGTGGCACAGGGAGGAGCAAACAAGACACAGCTGAAATCACTGAAAGGAACTAGGCAAAAGAAACTCAGGAAACAGATACAAACAAAACCATGACAGAAACACATGAAACAGAACCAAACAAAACACAAGCAACACAAAACCATGACAGAACCCCCCCCTCAAGGGACGGCTCCTGACGTCCCAAAAACTGTAACAGGGGCCCGAGGATGGATGGCCGTCATAAGACGGGGGGAGGAGGAGGCCAAAGCACAGGGCTCAGAGCCAGAGTCAGGTGGAAGGCTGGAGGGCAGGTGAACAAGGGCGGGGCGGTGCTTGGGCGGACGGCCAGGGCGCAGGGAACCATGGACGAGGCGGTGCTCTGGCGGACGGCCAGGGCGCAGGGAACCATGGACGAGGCGGTGCTCTGGCGGACGGCCAGGGCGCAGGGAACCATGGACGAGGCGGTGCTCTGGCGGACGGCCAGGGCGCAGAGAACCATGGACGAGGCGGTGCTCTGGCGGATGGCCAGGGCGCAGAGAACCATGGACGAGGAGGTGCTCTGGCGGACGGCCAGGGCGCAGGGAACCATGGACGAGGAGGTGCTCTGGCGGACGGCCAGAGTGCTGGCGGTCAAGGCGGACCCATCCTGGATGGCTGCAGTGTGGGTGGGACCACACTGCAGAGCGACCATAACGTCCTGCAGTGCAGACTTGGGACCGCCAGGCAACGGAAGCAGCAGGGTGAACTCTGGACCGCCGAACAGCGGCAACGTGGACTCTGGACCGCAGGACAGCGGCGACGTGGACTCGGGGCCGCAGGACAGCGGCGACGTGGACTCGGGGCCGCAGGACAGCGGCGACGTGGACTCGGGGCCGCAGGACAGCGGCGACGTGGACTCGGGGCCGCCGGACAGCGGCGGCAGCAGTGTGGACTGGGGACCGCTGGGCAGCGGCGGCAGCGTGGACTGGGGACCGCCGGACAGCGGCGACGTGAACTCTGGACCGCCGGACAGCGGCGGCGGAGGCGGCGATGTGAACTCTGGACCGCCGGACAGAGGCAGCAACGGCAGCAGTGTGGACTGGGGACCGCTGGGCAGCGGCGGCAGCGTGGACTGGGGACCGCCGGACAGCGTGGACTCGGGACCACCGGACAGTGGCAGCGTGGACTCGGGACCGCCGGGCACCGGCGACGTGGGCTCGGGACCGCCGGGCAGCGGCGACGTGGACTCGGGACCACCGGGCAGCGGCAACGTGGACTCGGGACCGCCGGGCAGCGGCGGCGTGGACTCGGGACCGCCGGGCAGCGGCAGCAGCAGCGGCAACGTGGACTCGGGGCCGCCGGGCAGCGGCGGCGTGGACTCGGGACCGCCGGGCAGCGGCAGCAGCAGCGGCAACGTCCACTCGGGGCCGCCGGGCAGCGGCAACGTCCACTCGGGGAACTTGGACAGGGACTGGGGCCAGGGCAACCAGTCGGACTCTGGGAACTGGGGCAGAGACCGGGACAGCCAGTCGGGCACGGGGAACTGGTACGGGAACAGGGACTGGTGCCGGGGCAGCCGGTCCGGCTCGGGGAATTGGGACAGGAGCAGCCAGTTGGACTCTGGGAACTGGGACAGGGACTGGGACCGGGTCAGCCAGTCGAACTTGGGGAACTGGGACAGGGACTGGGACCGGGTCAGCCAGTCGAACACGGGGAACTGGGACAGGGACTGGGACCGGGTCAGCCAGTCGAACTCGGGGAACTGGGACAGGGACTGGGACCGGGTCAGCCAGTCGAACACGGGGAACTGGGACAGGGACTGGGACCGGGTCAGCCAGTCGAACACGGGGAACTGGGACAGGGACTGGGACCGGGTCAGCCAGTTGAACACGGGGAACTGGGCTTGCTAGACTGCTGGAGCCGGCAGCTGGGCTTGCCAGGCTGCCGAGGCTGGTGGCTGGACCCACTGGACTGCTGAGACTGGCGGCTGGACTTACTGGGCTGCTGAGAGTGGTGGCTGGGCTCACCAGACTGCTGGGACTGGTGGCAGGACCCGCCGGGCTGCTGGGGCTGGTAGCTGGGACTGCCAGGAAGCTGGGGCTGGTGTCGGGGTTGCGGCTAGTCTGCAAATTGCCGACACACCCGAGAAGTGCACTTGCAGGAGCAGCCGGAGCCCGGGATGCAACCATCGTCCTGACGGAGGAGGTGATCTCCGCGACCTGTTCTGAGATCTGGGCGATTTGATCCATCAGCGTCCGGTTGCAGACGGCCAGTTGTTCCCCGAAACAAAATTGCTCCGCTGGGTCCTGTATTGGTCGGTTCATTCGGTCACGGGGCTGGAAGGTGGAGGACCCAAAAGCAGGAGCCGCAGGCAAACAAATGCTCAAAAACAAAATTTAATAAATGACCGGGAAGACAAGAAACTCAGGCAGAACGCAGCAGGACAAAAACAAAACAGTACAATGAACCGATGAAGAACAGAACTCAAACAGGACTTAAATAGACAAGAACTAATCATCAAACAAGACACACCTGGGGAAGGGGCTGGAGCACAAGACAGGAGAACACAGAGGATAGGCTGAGGGAAACACTGGGAGGGATCAGAACAATCAGGGATGATTAACAGACACAGGACAGGTGTGGCACAGGGAGGAGCAAACAAGACACAGCTGAAATCACTGAAAGGAACTAGGCAAAAGAAACTCAGGAAACAGATACAAACAAAACCATGACAGAAACACATGAAACAGAACCAAACAAAACACAAGCAACACAAAACCATGACAGATAGTTATTCAAACAGGTAGGGTCCCCCCCTTTAAAAAGAGGAAGAACATGAGCAACCTTC
This sequence comes from Myripristis murdjan, assembly GCF_902150065.1. NCBI lineage: Eukaryota > Metazoa > Chordata > Actinopteri > Holocentriformes > Holocentridae > Myripristis > Myripristis murdjan. Next base: position 27,145,369 of record NC_043982.1, on the reverse strand, counting down.
CAAATTGCAGGAATACAATTGTTGGTGATTGCAATTAAATCAGGGGCTAACTTTAAAACCCTAGGTTCTAAACCATCTGGGCCTGCAGATTTCGTAATATCCAGAGAAAGGAGAGCTCTGTGGACTTCTCCTACTGTGAACAATGTGAAACAAAAAGGCTGACCAGCAGGTATATGACCATCATCTGGTGCAGTGGGCACTGGACCTGAGGCTGGTGAGACGGTTGCGGGAGAAAAACTAGAGAACAGGGAACCAGAGGCGATAAAATGCTTATTAAAGCAGTCAAGGAGATCCTATCAGATACAGTGGTGTCATTGTAAACAATACTGGGTGGGAGGTCACAGTGATTCTCATCGGCTGAGATGGATTTAATCACCTTCCAAATTTTTTTAGGGTCATTTAAGTTTTCCGTTGTTGCCGAGAGATAGAAGTCGGATTTGGCTTTTTTGATCAGAAAAGTAAAGAGTTGCCTGAACGTAAGCCAATCAGCCTCAGACCCAGTGTTTCTGGCTGTAGCCCAAACCAGATTTCTTTTCCGTAATAGGAGCCTTCATGTTGTCTATATAAGCTATTAGTGTTTTGTTTGTTTGTTTGTTTTTAAGAATAGAAAGGTTAATGAATATGTTGGTGTGTGTGTGTGTGTGTGTGTGTGTGTGTGTGTGTGTGTACACATCTGTGATCCTGTGTGTGCATTTATCTGGGGCAGCCCCCTGAAAGTCAGCTTACTGAATCATTTATCAGAGTATCTCAGAGACTGAAATATTTTAAGTTGAATAGCTGTTTCAGTTCTTCATATTTTCTTAAAAAAACAAACAAAAAAAGTTATAAAAGCTTAATTTAACCATAAATACTTGCAAGATGTCTCATTATTCCAACAGCTGCACAGTCACAACGCATTCTGTGCTGGCAGTTCAAATTAACTATCAATTCAAATCTTTATACAGTTGTCATAATTCATTTTATTTATTTTAAATGGTCAAAAATATGTTCAGATGACTTGGTTGCATCTGATTGTTTGTTATCACTAATTAGGTCCCTCAACAATGAAAATTGTGCCAATGTATTTTCATATTGCCTGAAAGTCTGTGAATTTAAAAAAATTATATGTATCGCTGAATGATTGATTCATTGCATCATAGCTGAATCCAGTTTGACAGCTCTACTTAAATCCTTACATTTGCCTGAAATTGGTTTTTCATTGACTAACATTTAAGGGTATGCTCTGTTAGCTGACCCTCATAGGTCGCTTGTACAGCATCCCATTACAACCTACAGTTACATTTTAAAGTTAAGCGATTTCTAGCGGTCCTGTAAATAATGACACGGTGGTCTCCTGTGAAGGGGGTGACAAAGTCCTTGTAAGGGGTTGGTGTTGTGGCAAAATAAGTTCAAATCCAAGTTAGAGCAGAGTTTGTTTATAGCTATCTAATGTTAGTGAACGTTCACTAATATTGGCTGGCTAACATTAGCTAACATTTTGTAACCGTAACCCTGGCCTTTTTGTAACCATAACCATGATGACTAACCTGAACCAAGTATTTCACTAGTTAGCTCACTAGCTTGTTCTCCTAGGAAGCGCTCCTGTTGGTCATATTAGAGATGCTCCTGGATCATATCAGAAGGTTGAAACAAAGGACCTATGTGGTTGTATAGATCAGCCGACTTGGATACAAATAAAGACAGCAGACTCTATGCCTAGATCCTGATCACATTGAAAACCAGCAGAATAGACAAAAACAGAAGATGCAATATCTAAGCGCAAGACAAACTAGTCCATGCTGTATTCTGAGATAGGTCAAGGTGTTGTGATGATTTGTTATTAAAGAAGGAAATAGACTGCTAGTGGGGCTCAGGCTGATTTAATTATCCAAATAATATGCCTAAAATTTCAACTGATTTCTTTTTTTTTTTTTTTTTTTTTTTTTTTTTTATCAAGAGCTTTCACAAAAGATATGCACTGTTACCAAAAAAATAACGCTGCTTAATTTCAGCAAACTAATGTTGTATGATTCTGTTACAGTTAAATTTCAACAGTGAATCTGTTACAGCAGACGAGGAATTAGATAAGACAGTGACAGCAGGTAGATGTTGCCAGGTTCTCAAAACTAAGTCCATTGTAATAGTTTGTATTGGCAATAATAACAAAACAACACGGTGAGCAACAAAAAGTTTATAGCAAAGTTTAATCTGCAGCAGTTAAGGCCCATTTCAAAAACATGATAACAGTGTTACAAATAAGTATCTCTTTTTTTATTATTTTAATTACATTTTTTATTCATGTATTGCATATTGACTTTCATAGATGCTGTGTGGTCGCCTGTGATTGATGCTGTGCTCAAAGTAGATAGCTTGTCAAGATGAGTAACAAGTGTTGGGTATGACATGACCTACTGAGGGCGAGGAGGGCGGGACTAATGACGCACTTCCTGCCTCAATGAGAACAGTCACATATTGTTGCTTTGACTCCCTGGATTGCTGCAAATGTGTTTTGAGCAAAACCCATACATGGTTGCTTAGTTGCAAGATTTAACAGCTCACCAGGAAATAACTGTGTTTAAATATCCACGTAAGTGTGTGTGGGCATATGGTAATAAAGACCTAACCTTGGACAAATGAACAACAGCACCTAAAAAAGTCAAATAAAATCAAACCGAACAAAAATCTCTATTTAAAAGGCCTAGTGGTAGTGACACGCTGTTGTACTGAGTTTCAGACGGGGAAGACTGTGGCACACACTGCAACAGCTCTGTGATTAATACCACTGACAAAGCAGTAACTAATGATCGATTGAGGATGCCTGGGCTCTAAAGACCATTTCCCCTTCACTTACTTTGCCTTTTTCAAAGCCATCTGATATTTTGATCACCGACAAGGGCCATGTCAGTGGAATTAATCACTGATTTAAAGCTGGAACAGTCTCATTTGCACAAAATTCCACTCAAGGAAGGAGCTGTTGACTGATAAGTTAGTTTCAGATTTGCCTGATGTCAATGGAGTTTTACTGTGCCTTTAAAAGACAGCGCCATAAATAGTATTCATATCAACATTCTTTATAGTGGTATATATCCTTACTTTGTTTATATTATATATGTTCTTGTATTTATATTATGTTGGAGTTTGGCACTTTACTGAGCTAGGTAGTCTGTATGTTTGTATGAAAGGGAGAGAGGGACAGAGAGAAAGAGAAAGGTGTTGAATAGACCTGAAGCACTTGAGTTGCTTGAGTTGAGATCACTGTAACTGGTGATATTAAAGCTTGTGAAATTCACGTTCTTACAATCCCCAGCAGTTCATTTTACACATTTAACTCAGTCCAGACTGTATTGAGTATCTTCCCAGCAACTGTCAATGAAATCTTCACTCACACTGAGTTAAAGTAGCATGGCTCAACATTTACAGCCTAATGTATTATGCAGCAGAAGCTTTTAAAAAAGATGATTGGAGAATTCCCCTCTGAAATGCAGCTGCAACATCAAAGCATGAGTGGGAGGAAAATTAAATGGTACAGAAATAAATAATGGTAGAGTTGATGTCTTTGCTAATTGGGATCTGTGGCACTTGGGTCAAAGGCCTCCACCAGCAGAGCTTAGAAGGAAGAATACCGTTCTCTCCAGTGATAAGGTAAAATAACATGTTACGTGCCGAGACAAACTCTGTTGTTCTCACACTAACTATTAATACGGAATTAAGAGGATATATACCCTTCAAAAGAGCATGCTGGGAGGCGCTGCTCACACTGGACTGTGACATTATTCATAGGAGCAAGAGGAAGCCAAGGCAGTGTTTTAATACTCGGTGGGCTGTATTGATTTTTCATAAGGAGGTTCTCACAATTGAAAAACAGCCATGTGTGCAGGAGTGTATATTGAACTTGACCATCCTCTCCTCCTGCACTAATAAAGGCCAGTTCCCTCGGGCCTGCTACTGCCTGGATGTGCTCAGGCGCAGCAACACAGCTGCGCAAACACTAGAGGGCTCTCTGCATAGATAGTACCCATACACACCACTGTACAGAGCAAGAAGTTTATCTAGACCCACGCACGCATGCATACCCACAACTACACACACAAACACACACACTCATACAGTCTCTCACACATCCGTGCAAAATCTCTCTCTCTCTCTCTCTCTCTCTCTCTCTCTCTCTCTCTCTCTCTTTCGCTCTCTCTCTCGCTCTGTCTCTCTGTCTCACACACACGCTCGGACACGCACACCTATAGCCTACACAAGCTTTTCACTCACTGTACATGCATATAAATTAATTGTCTTTCTGTGCGCAATAGCTCAACACCTCTGTCGCTTCCTCTATACTTCTCTCTCTCAATTCAATTTCAATTCAATTCAATAAGCTTTGAATTGAATGTAGTACATACAATATTGCCAAAGCATTTTTGGACAGACGTGTAACAAACAGTAGTGATATACATAAAATAAAATCTCTCTCTCTCTCACACACACACACACACACACACACACACACACACACACACACACACAGAGAGAGAGAGAGAGAGAGAGAGAGAGAGAGAGAGAGAGAGAGAGAGAGAGAGAGAGTGTCAACTATGCATTGCCCGCTATGATGAACATTGACCTTTCTCTCTCAGAAACTGTACGCAATAATTAGAAGAGCTGTGAAACTCTTTGCCTGTTCCCATTCTCTTCAAAAACTCTATGAACTAAATTCTAAGCAACAAGAAGTGTTTTATTGTTATCAGTAGCTGTATATTCTTTCCGTATATGTTCGAATGGCTTACAAGAATACATACACACCAAAATCACGGAATAATTAAAATATCAAATTAGGAATCCAAAGGTTAGAGGAGTCCATCTCTTTTCACTGTGCAAACAGGGGCCACTGTGCGTCCATCTATTCACCTCTTAAGCGTGTCAAATGACAGTGTAAACGAGCAGGCTCAGTTTCGTTTCACTGAAAGCCTGGCCTACTTCATTTCATTAATAAAGCCGAGAGGTGAGGGCCAACTTATGCGTTGTTGCTTTTACAGAGCAGGGAATTCGCATTCAGTTAAAAAGAAAGAAAAACGAAGCACAATATAATATCAGCACAGACATATGTAATATCTACAAATACAGCCGACAATTTGAAACGATAACCTCTGCGCGTCCGCTCCTTGGCAAAGCGGCATGCATTCATTTGTGCGCCTGTTGACCCGGCTCCTCATCAACCCAATGAGCGCCGTGGAGGGGAGGCTCTCTTCGTCGCCGCACATCTCTCCTCCATCTCTTCCTCACTTTTCCAGTCGGCCAGCAAGCCTGTCGGAGCTCCAACTATAACCCCAGCACTGTCACTCCGGTTTGAGAAAACTGCAGGAAGGATTTCTACTCCCTCGCACCTTTCCGTTGTGTTCATTTTCTCAGCGCTTCGAATGCAACGCGGTGGACTTTTTGCGTATTTTGAGAAGAAAAAAAGAGATAAAAAGGTGAAATGGTGCAGCGGCGGGAGAGGATGCAAGACTCAGTAGTAAGTATTGCCCGCCACCGTGATAAATGAACCTAACAGGTACTACCTGGTTGTTTTGTGCGGGTTGAATAGAGGCTTCTACTACATGCGATAGCTTTTTCTCCGGCGACGGACTGCGTTTTTCACCGCACACTGGTAGGAGCGAGATGACACTGAGCGACAGAGTAAGTCTACATGAAGCTCTGCAACTTAGCTACCTGCTTTATTCACATTTCACTGGCCTCTGTCGCGGTTTAAGCCACATTTAAAGCAGCCTGTGCAAAGCTCATATCCAATAGATGAGTATGTTTGTGCGCTCTGGTGCCACGTTTGATGGATTCAGACTCGACAGAGGCGAAACAATGTCTCCTCCAAGGGTAAAACTTCAGAGTAAAGGCGACATTGAGCAGTCGGGGTTTCTGCTGCAGACTATTGTATGTATTACAGAGGCGTAACAGGCAAGTAGTATTTTAAACTTTGTAGGTTTACCCTCCTTAATGATTTTAATCGTGTTATGAAAATAAAAATAAAACGAATAAGCCCCGGTATGTGGACTGGTTGCGCACCGTGGACAGTTCCTCTCCGGTGCTGGTGCTCTGCTGCCGGCTGAGCCGGGCGGACCGGCTGTTTTGTGCCGAGGAGCTGTTCTACCCCTGTGGTGCTGAAACCGCCTGCTTAGTCACGCAGCCTAATGACTTGGTAGCGCTCGAACATTAAATAGAAATAGAAACATTTAATATCATTTTCCTTAATTGTTGTCATTTGATTTTATATGGGGTTTAGTCACATCATATTTAGAGAGATTTAGATCTTACCCCTTTTCTTTTATTATTATTGTCATAATTTGTGTCTTTCCATTAAAGCAGATCTTGCATATTTCAGTCTCTATAGTTTAGCTGGACAGTGTCATAGTACTTTAACGCCTATCAGTCTATGTTCATGTTGTTTGTATCAGTTATGATGTTGCGTTTGGCTTGAGGTGGAAAATATTGCAGTTTATTGTCCTTGGGCTTGCATAGCAGGACCTACTATGCTATTAGAGCAGATAGCATTAATCACAGTGTGTAGCTGAAGGAAAAAGTTACCAAAACTACCATAATCACAGTGCTTAAAGTTAACAGCTCAGTGCTGTGGTTTGTCCACCTACACCATTTTTTTTTTTAGCTGAGAAAAAATTCAAAGCCAAGCCTTTGTGTTTGTGCTTTCTCCCTGTAACTTTGCTTTTGTGTGCATGCACACAGCGCGTCATTGTGTTACACAGTGAAATGACTAAGTTGGGAAAATGGATGGTAAGATGGTAAGTTGCCACTGTTGTCCATTAAAGGGCGAATTTTATGTAAAGCTCCCTCCTGTTTAGCATTTCTAAAATGTCAGCGTTTCCTTCTTGTATTTTATTTTATTAGCTTTTTTCTCTTTCTTTATTATTATTATTATTATTATTATTATTATTATTATTATTATTATTATCAGTAATAATAATAATTACATACCTGTATTTAATGACATACTTGTCCATGCATGAAACTTCACGAGGGTGTTTATCAAAACGATAGAAATTAAAATAAAAAGAAAACCACAGTTCTAAAATGATATTTCAGTTTGGATTCTGTGTTTTACAGCAAATGTGCCACTTAATACTTGGAATACTACGATATCAATGAGCTGCAGCTGTTGACATTGTAGAGCCTACCTGCAGCCAGTCGCTCTGCTTAAGACTTACATTCCTGTGGCGTACATGTATCTACTGAAGTCATATGTCTGGGAATTTGCTGGAAAACATAGCTTCTATATTGTAGCTACATTTTACCCAAAATTTAATATGGAAACATTAATCATAAGCAACATGTAATTGCTCAAAATCTTTCCAGGATAATCCCTAGAACAACAGATTAAAGCAAGGCAATCTCATGTTGTAGGCTGTATAGCCTTAGAGTACAGACATACCCATTTGTTCAGTTGTAGCAGTGTAATTTGAAAACAAGATTGAAATAAAGGGTCATTGCTACTGCAGATAGATCTCCTGTCATAAGGAAGTGACATCTTGCCTCCTTATCCTAAAATGAGAATTTTTCTGATGTGGCTCTTTATCTTTTCTCATCTCATGATTTGGCTTAACAACAGACTGATCTCCTCTGTGATGTTTGTTCATTCTGGCTGCCTCGTCTGATTTGTTCAAACATTTATTTGACGCTACTTTCCTATCTCCACCTCCATCCAGTTTCCCCACCTCCTGACAACTCCTCACAAGTCTGAAAACCGACTAACACACTGTGATTTCTCCCTTACAGGTCTCCCCCTCGGAATAACGCCAAATGGATGCTGTGCTGAGCTCCTCACCTCCTCACTGTCCACTATGGAGGCATGCCAAACCATGCAAGTGACCTTTATCGCACCATGAACGCAAGCTCCGCTGCTCAAAGAGGACACAAGTAACCTTTCCTTGTTATCTTAGAAGGAGCTGTTGATCTGCAGAGAAGGAGACAAGAGGGAGAGAGCAAGAGAGAGGAGTCTGGTAAAGTAAATAAAAACAAACAAAATAAACAAACAAAACACAATAGGACAGGATGCCAAAACGGTCTGAGGACATGTTCATGGATCTGTGGACTTCCTTGGTGCTGGTGTGGATTACTTGTGTTCCCTATACGTCTATGACTCCTATCACAGACCAGTCCAAAAGTATACAAACTGGTGGGTCGGCAGCAGTGGTGAGCAGTGTTGGCGAAGGACAAAGATTACTGAGCCGAGCCAAGAGAGGATGGGTTTGGAATCAAATGTTTGTGCTGGAGGAATTTTCTGGACCCGATCCAATTCTAGTTGGCAGGGTGAGTGCTGTGATTGTCAGCTTTATATTAAGCTTGCTTATCGTGTGGAAACATTAATTCGGCCATTTGAATGCTCCCTCCAATTTTTTTTTCTACCCATGGGCAGTGGGAGGGTTTTTGGTTGTCAAGGGGAAGGAGAGATATGGGGAAAAGAGAGAGAAAGAGAGGGCGGATCATGAAATGCTTTTTGGAAATAATTAAACTTCCACCAAATAATGGTGGCAATATTTTGCTGCATTAGATGCCCTTGAAATCTGAAATACTGTGTAGCAGCCACACAGGCAAAGCACAGAACGTTACGTTATGTTACTTTTTTTTTTTTTTTTTTTTTTTTTTTGAATCACTATTATCAACTGTCACAGCATATTTACATAAAGGTGGATGTCTTCAGCTGTCCTCTAATACTCAATTTGCTGGACCTGCCCACCTACACTCACTGTTTCCAGTACAAGCGCAAGGATCTTGTTCCTTTCAAAATGTTTTTGTCATGACAAACACTGCTCACAGCCCCAACATGGATGAGAGAGTGTTTTTAGTTGTTGTTTGGTTTTATTTGGGTGCTTTTTTTTCCATTGCGGGTGTATAATGAACAGACCTGCAGGCTAATCCTGCAGCTGAAGGCCACCTGCTCCCTGGCCTGTGTGGAAGTGGTCGGCAGGTTTCAGGGGAGTGGAGGCTGCTGGCCAGCCTGGCCAAAGCAGCTTGTTCACAGCTCATTGCTGGGACTCACCTGGGGAGAGTCAGCCTGGCAGCCACACATACACCCCTCCCTCTTCAACCTCCCCTTCCCCCCTCCTCACCCCTCCCCAGCAAACCCCCTTAATATCACCCAGCCACTCTGGCATGGGCAGAGACACAGGCCGTCAAGCATAATATTTGATCTTGCTCAGTAATAGCTTTTGCAAATATTGTATCGGTAACCATTATTTGATAATTGGTGGGTATGCCTTTCTTGTTTATGGCACACTGACATGCTGCTGCCTTTCGTTTGAAAGCTGTGGTAATTTGACATTATGTATCATTTTTCAGACATGACACCTGAAAGCACTGAAAACAAGAGGCTGTTTTCATTTATGTTGCATTAGAACAAGGAAGTAAAACCCCACTTGTGACCATACTAAATCTTCTCAGCTTCACTTCCTCTTGTTTTCTTTCTATTCCACTCCTTGTCGCATGGCGGTATCAATTAAACATTTGCCACCTTGTGGGATTTGCACCTGTGTTTTCTAAATACCATATGAACACAAAAATGCTGTTAAGTGAGGCATTAATATTGCAGGCGAGTCAATTAGCCAGCCTCTGCTGGATTCTACAATGGCTGCTCATCAGACTGCTGAAACAAACAAATATTCTGCACATTGGAGCCACAATGATGACTGTAGCTGCAGCTCTAAATGCCATGCTGCTCACTTTTGGCACAAGTATGAAATGTACTGTAAAGTGCTATAAGGTGACTGTTACTGTACAAGGACAGGTGGTACAATTTCTGTTTGTGTTCTCAGTTGCAAGGATGCATTTAGTTTGTTGGAACTGCGTACTTACTTCAGACTTGACCAGGGAATTAAATCTTTATCTGTGTTGGTTTCAAAGTTGAATGCAGACCTGTTTGTTGCTCTGGTTTCTACACTTTGGACGAGTAGGACAAGATGTTCTCTCAAGGTCTTATGTTGATGTTTTGCAAACATTTGACTGTGTTGTGGGGTAGTCAAAGGAATATCTATTTTATGGTTCTGAAGGACAGTGCAAGAATGAGGAGGGGACAGTGTGTTGGTGAGGGGGTGGGGTGGCTACATTGGTTGAGGAGGAATGTGGTTCGCCTTCAGGAGGCGGCGATGATGGGTTGCATTCACTGCAAGGTTAAGTGCTCATGAGTATGCCTGGCAGAGCTAAGATAAGTCCTAAGTTAAACCAAGATGGCACAGTATTGGTTTAAGACTATCAATCTCTCTCTCTCTCTGTCCCTCTGTCTCCTTCCCTTACCCTTTCTCTTTATTTCTCACGCTTAATTAAAAAATGAATCAAATGGGAGTGGGAGGTGTGATTCAAATGGGTCATGCAGTTGGTGCATTTTTCCCAGTCTCCTCAAAGTGTGTGTGTGAGTGAGAGCGCCTGTGTCTGTGGTTGTGGGCTGATTATCAAGGAACCCCAGGCCAAGATTGGACTCCATCCATGCCATGGTTTTTATTGCTCAGTACTCTGAGGCTTAATTATATGTGCATCCCTGTCTTGTCTGAGACTGTGTGACTGAGCCCCCCACATTACAGCAACACTGGAAGAGAGAGAGAGAGAGGGAGGGGAGGATTGTGCCATCGATCTTTAACGGTGTGTCATTCTCTGTGTTCCCTCTCAGCAGAGACTATTAGCATAAACACGAGAAAGCAGGTGGGGGGTGGGGGTTTGGTGGTGGTGGTGATGTGGACGAGTGAGAAGGACGGCCACAAGGCGTGACAGCACCTGTCCTTCTTTTGCTGTTCTCTGCAGTGCATCGTTTCTTGACATTGTGATTCACTGAGCGGCGTGTTCGTCAGTCCCCATCAGTCCCGTCGGCATTGGGAAGGCAGACATGCAGTACCTGTTAAAGTGAAGCAGGGGAGACAGCTGTGAAAGCTTGTTGCTCGGCTGTAGCTTAAAACGTACATGGTGTTGGAAGGGATTTTAGGATTACTCATCATGAGCCAGGGAAAGGTTCAGAAATAACCCATCATTAAGAACAGTAATAGGCGAGTAGAGTGTGAAGGTAGATAGGCTTGAATGTATTGCTCACACGAATCGAGCCAGGGGACTTGCTTTCTGCTCATTGTTGACATTGAGTGGGAGATACCACTTCACTGCGTAAAGACTCTTAGATCCAGGGAAAGCAACCAGAGGATAATTTTAGGCAAAAGCAGCTCTTGATTTAACGCTGCACGCCAGCACAGACTTAATAGCGAAAACACAGCCTGGGTTTTCGAATGAAAGGAGAGCACTGAAGTGCTCAAGATTGTAGTAATTATGTTAAAGACGGCTCTGTTGTCCGAAAGGACGGAGTCGCACGTTTTTGTGAGGCCTTACTTTGAAACACCTTTCGTAGTATGATCCATGTTTTCACACTATTTTGCCCATTCACTCACAGCCATTTCAATAATTCAGAGTTACAAAGAACCATCTCATTTGCATCAGTCCATTAAAGGCAAAGCAATGCCGCTGAAAAAAAAAGACAAACAGTGAACAAATTGCTTTGTTTGATGCAAAAGGAAATCAAAATGTGTTTACTTTGCAGTGTGAGGCACATTGATGGTGGTTGTATTACAGTGCACAGTATCTCACAACATCAGACATTAACTCTTCTAGGTTGCTTTGCTTCCTCGCCATCATTTAGCACATTGTTTATGAGAATTGATATTGATGGATTCCAGTCAACTCCACTGTAGCGCAGATACGTTAAATTGACTGATCCCTCATCTCATTGTCCAATACTTTTTATCTGCCACAACATTGTATGTGTTTTTGCACAAAGAGAATTGATAATCATCCATTAATATTCATCAATTCAGACTGAACTACAAGATTGCAGGGACTGACAGTAATAGAGAGAGAAGAAAGCTTTGATTATTTATTCAGCAAAGAAAATGGATATGTCTATAAAAATATATGCGTGTGCGTTTGTGTGTGTGTGTGTGTGTGTGTGTGTGTGTGTGTGTGTGTGTGTGTGTGTGTGTGTGTGTGTGTGTGTGTGTGTGTGTGTGCG